>NW_027397153.1:781563-1158903 GCF_003265705.2 Callorhinus ursinus | reverse complement strand
AAGAACATATTATGAGCAACTCTATGCCAGCAAATTAGATAACCTGGAAGAAATGGGTGCATTCCTAGAGATGTATCAACTACCAAAATTGAACCAGGAAGAAATAGAAAACCTGAACAGACCTATAACCACTAAGGAAATTGAAGCAGTCATCAAAAATCTCCCAACAAACAAAAGCCCAGGGCCAGATGGCTTCCCAGGGGAATTCTATCAGACATTTAAAGAAGAATTAATACCTATTCTCCTGAAACTGTTCCAAAAAATAGAAATGGAAGGAAAACTTCCAAACTCATTTTATGAGGCCACCATTACCTTGATCCCAAAACCAGAGAAAGACCCCATCAAAAAGGAGAATTATGGACCAATATCCTTGATGAACATGGATGCAAAATTCTCACCAAAATACTAGCCGATAGGATCCAACAGTACATTAAAAGGATTATTCACCATGACCAAGTGGGATTTATCCCTGGGCTGCAAGGTTGGTTCAACATGCGCAAATCAATCAGCGTGATACAATACATTAACAAAAGAAAGAACAAGAATCATATGCTCCTCTCAATAGATGCAGAAAAAGCATTTGACAAAGTACAGCATCCTTTCTTGATCAAAACTATTCAGAATATAGGGATAGAGGGTACCTACCTCAATATCATAAAAGCCTTCTATGAAAAACCTACAGCGAATATCATTCTCAATGGGGAAAAGCTGAGAGCTTTTCCCCTAAGGTCAGGAACGCGGCAGGGATGTCCACTATCACCACTGCTCTTCAACATAGTATTAGAAGTCCTAGCCACAGCAATCAGACATCAAAAAGAAATCAAAGGCATCCAAATCGGCAAAGAAGAAGTCAAACTCTCACTCTTTGCAGATGACATGATACTGTATGTGGAAAACCCAAAAGACTCCACCCCAAAACTGCTAGAACTCATACAGGAATTCAGTAAAGTAGCAGGATATAAAATCAATGCACAGAAATCAGTGGCATTCCTATACACCAACAAGACAGAAGAGAGACAAATCAAGGAGTCAATCCCATTTACAACCGCACCCAAAACTATAAGATACCTAGGAATAAATCTAACCAAAGAGGCAAAGGATCTGTACTCAGAAAACTATAAAATACTCATGAAAGAAATTGAAGAAGACACAAAGAAATGGAAAAACGTTCCATGGTCATGGATTGGAAGAACAAACATTGTGAAGATGTCAATGCTACCTAGAGTAATCTACACATTCAATGCAATCCCCATCAAAATACCATCCACTTTTTTCAAAGAAATGGAACAAATAATCCTAAAATTTGTATGGAAACAGAAGAGACCCCAAATAGCCAAAGGAATGTTGAAAAAGAAAAGCAAAGCTGGCGGCATCACAATTCCCTACTTCCAGCTCTATTACAAAGCTGTCATCCTCAAGATAGTATCTACTGGCACAAAAACAGACACATCGATCAATGGAACAGAATAGAGAGCCCAGAAATGGATCCTCAACTCTATGGTCAACTAATCTTTGACAAAGCAGGAAAGAATGTCCAGTGGAAAAAAGACAGTCTCTTCAACAAATGGTGTTGGGAAAATTGGACAGCCACATGCAGAAGAATGAAACTGGACCATTTCCTTACACCGCACACAAAAATAGACTCCAAATGGTTGAAAGACCTAAACGTGAGACAGGAGTCCATCAAAATCCTAAAGGAGAACACAGGTAGCAACATCTTCGACCTCAGCCGCAGCAACTCCTTCTAGAAACATCACCAAAGGCAAGGGAAGCAAGGGCAAAAATGAACTATTGGGATTTCATCAAGATAAAAAGCTTTTGCAGAGCAAAAGAAACAGTCCACAAAACGAAAAGACAACTGACAGAATGGGAGAAAATATTTGCAAATGATAAAGGGCTAGTATCCAAAATCTATAAAGAACTTATCAAACTCAACACCCAAAGAACAAATAATCCAATCAAGAAATGGGCAGAAGACATGAACAGACGTTTTTCCAAAGAAGACATCCAAATGGCCAACAGATATATGAAAAAGTGCTCAACATCGCTCGGCATCAGGGAAATCCAAATCAAAACCTCAATGAGATACCACCTGACACCAGTCAGAATGGCTAAAATTAACAAGTCAGGAAACTACAGATGTTGGCGGGGATGCGGAGAAAGGGGAACCCTCCTACACTGTTGGAGGGAATGCAAGCTCGTGCAACCCCTCTGGAAAACAGTATGGAGGTTCCTCAAACAGTTGAAAGTAGAGCTACCCTACGATCCAGCAACTGCACTACTGTGTATTTACCCCAAAGATACAAATGTAGGGATCCGAAGGAGTACGTGCTCCCCAATGTTTATAGCAGCAATGTCCACAATAGCCAAACTGTGGAAAGAGCCAAGATGTCCATCAACAGATGAATGGATAAAGAAGAGGTGGTATATATACACCATGGAATATTATGCAGCCATCAAAAGGAATGAGATCTTGCCATTTGCAACGACGTGGGTGGAACTGGAGGGTGTTATGCTGAGTGAAATGAGTCAATCAGAGAAAGACATGTATCATATGACCTCACTGATATGAGGAATTCTTAATCTGAGGAAACAAACTGAGTGTTGCTGGAGTGGTGGGCAGTGGGAGGGATGGGGTGGCTGGGTGATAGACAGTGGGTAGGGTATGTGCTATGGTGAGCTCTGTGCATTGTGCAAGACTGTTGAATCACAGATCTGTACTTCTGAAGCAAATAATGCAACATATGTTAAGAAAAAAGAAGAAGAAGATAGCAGGAGGGGAAGAATGAAGGGGAGTACATCAGAGGGGGAGACGAACCATGAGAGATGATGGACTCTGAAAAAGAAACTGAGGGTTCTAGAGGGGAGGAGGGTGGGGGGATGTGTTAGCCTGGTGATGGGTATTAAAGAGGGCACATTCTGCGTGGAGCACTGGGTGTTATGCACAAACAATGAATCATGGAACCCTACATCAAAAACTAATGATGTAATGTGTGGTGATTAACGTAACAATTTAAAAAAATAAAAAAAAAACTACCTTACCAATGACCTGTTAATAATTTATATTTTTTTGCAGTTCATCTAGAATTGAAAATGTGATGTTAGTAACTTTGTGGTAATTTTTAGCTTAACTCTTATTTTTTTAGCATTCATCACTATTTGTATATGTCATTCAGTATTTAAATGTACCAGTTTGCATTTTATTTTGTTTTGCAGTCATTATTTAATTAGGGAAAGTGCTTATTAACCATATTGAATTCTTTTTCTTGGATTTTGTTTCTAAAAGCATGCATTCCAAAGGAGAATCAGGTTGTGAAGGCTTGCAATAAGCTGCAAGATTATAACAAGAGTGAATGTTTGGAATACAAATGCTGTTATTCATCATTCAGGACCAATAACTTCAGCTGCTTTGCCCCATTAAAAGATAGTAAGTTCATCCTCTTACATTTATTATATTTCTATTTTTAAAAATCAAATAAATAGGTCACAATGGCATAAATTTAAATTTGGATCTTCCAGCTTAGCACTTAAAGGGGGCTCCCAGCCCTAAAGCAAAACTCTCTGTAAAAGTCCTGAGGTGGTCAGGCCTCTATTCATGAACAGTTTCTGCTTAGCCCTTAGATGTGACTTTGGCAGTTCAAAATTAGTCTCATCTTTTCTTTTGCTTTAGTCACTCTCTGTCTTCTTCCAAAGATTCCAGACTCTATGATATGTAACCCTCAGTGCCTGGGAGAAAATACGAATCAGGCATGCCTTAGCTTATTTTTCTTTTCTCACTTTCTCTTCCTACTTGAGTAGAATTCTTCCCATTTATCTTGTCTTCAACATCTCAGTATGTAACAGTAGACTCAAATGTTCCTTGTTAAGGTTTGTTTATTAGTTTCTCTTTGTTCTATTGTTTTTGAATCAGGTTCTTAAGATTTTTTTTTCTTTACAAAGTTTTAAGAACTAGAACATCTGTTTTTGCTCCTGCATTTGGATAGTGGAGACATATTACCAGTTGGTCCCATGATGGACATATTAGTTATGATTAAACACTAACAAATACTACAAAAAGGATACGTGCATGCAAAACAATGTCTTAGGTTAATATAGTCCCTATTCAATTTACAGCTCTTTGTTGAACATCTAGTATTTATAATGGAAACTGAAACCTGATCATGAATATAGTATTACAATTTCAATACTGTCACATGGTGTTTATAATTCATTCATCAGTTTAGTCTTTTTATTATGTGTGAAGAGACATTTGGTCTTTGTAGAGGGAAAACTTGAACTGTGACTTAAAATTCCCAATCATATTAGAATGCATTTCCAAATGAATATAAGAATAAAATATGCTTGGGGCACCTAGGTGGCTCAGTTGGTTGAGCATCCAACTCTTGGTTTCGGCTCAGGTCCTGATCTCAGGGTTGTGAGATCGAGCCCAGCTGCAAACTCTGCACTCAGTGTGGAGTCTGCTTGTCCCGCTCCCTCTGCCCCTCCCCCTACTCTCTCTCTCTCTCTCTCTCTAAAATAAATAAATAAATAATATGCTTATTCACCTGCAAATTCTTGATTTTTTGTTTAATGTTTTGTAATTTGGAAGTAAACATTTAAGAAGCCATTCCTTTAACAAGTTAACTATTCATAGATTAATTCACTCCTTGAGTGCTCGAGGATGTATAACATATGGCCAAGGGAAAAAAAAACACTTAGGCCACAGGAAGAAATATATAGTATGAGTCATAATAGTCTGTTAACAAAAACAGTAGAATCATTTTGTTAAGGCTTCCTTTGGGAGGCATGTATTCAAGTGTAGTGTTTAGTTGTATTTCAAGAACATTTCTTAAACTCCTGCTCCTGATAGAGTAGCAAAGATATTTACCTGACATATAAGAATACCTCCTTATTTTGCTTTATTCACTGGTAGTTTTTTAATAAAAACTTTATGAAAGAGCTCAGATTTGCTTCTCTTGCTTGTCATAAAAGTAACAGGATATAATTAAACCAACAGAGCCTACACAGATGTTCCGGATGTTTGGGCTTGGTGTGATCAGCATGATCATCCTGGGATCTCTGCCCATTTATTGCTGCTCTTTTTGCCGGAGGAGGTAGGGAAACATAAACTTTTATTTGCTGATTGCTGAGTGTATTTGGATATTTCTGTGTAGACACATTTATTCATATGCACTAGAAACACAGGGATTGTGTTTGGGTCCCTTTTGTTTAAAAGAAGGTAGCTTAGGAAAAACCTAAAATAGAGTTACCGTAATATTCTTAAATGCATGTTATTTTATTTTTCCATAAATTTAGACATTCTCTTGCATAGTCTATATATTCCCTCATCAGAGAATTGGAAGGAAAAATACATCAGTGAACTGGGAGTGTATGAGTGGAAGTGGTTATTAACTGCAAGTCAGAAGAGTTCCCAGAAGTGTTGTCTCCATCTAGTAGCCAGTCATCTACTATTGGGTCTTAAAAGCCTTGGTCTGTCTTCAAGCCAATTTGTATCAGATTTCTTCTTAGCATCTTATAAAAAATTCCAGTGGCCTATTGGCACAATGCTTCTAAGGTTTTAAAGAAAATGGCTCCCTACCTACTGGAACAGTGGATGTGGAGATAGAGAGCAGGGCCAGGGGGAGTGAGGCAGTTGGAGCACAAAATTTAAGGAAGCACTCACTCTCAGATTTGTGCAAGTGCAGGGTTGGCACTTCAGTTCTCTGGGAAAGAAAAGGTACCTGGGGTGCCTGGGTGGCTCAGCCGGTTGTCCAACTCTTGATTTCGGCTCAGGTCATGATCTCAGGGTCCCTGAGATAGAGCCCCGTGTCGGGCTCCATGCTCAGTGGGGGGGGTCTGCTTCTCTCCCTCTGTCCCTCACCACTGCCTCATCCCACCCCTGCTCGTGCACGCACACGCACACTCTCTCTCAAATGAATGGATAAATCTTAAAAAAAAAAGACACCTGTTGAAAATTAAGCATCTTTGATGTTTTTATTTGAGTTAATGAGAAGGTGGTATTTGAGGTACCAAAAAATGGTTTAGATTTCACTGAAAGATTGACACTATACCCGAGTTACCTTATTTTCCATGAAGATCATTAAGTCTTTTTTCTTCTTTTTTGTATCTTTTCCTTGAGTTTGATGAATGTGTCATATTCATCACTGTATTTTCAGTCCATAGCAGGGTGTTTAATATATTTTTAAGGTGCTTAATATATTTTTGTTGAACAGATGAATGGTTGAATGAATAAAGAAATATAGTAGATGGCATTGGCTAGCCTGGAAGGCAGTCTTACAGTAATTTAGACTTTCTCATCATTACATCATTTTCTCAGACTATTTTGAAGACACAGTGGAGTCACAGCCTTTCAACTCCTCCAGTTTTCTGCTGGTCAGTTCTCTCAGTTTTCATTTAGTTTCCTATACAGAGTGTGTAATCCCTAGGCCTCTATCATTTTCTTTCTTTCCACAGATGATTGGGAATAGGAGTGGAATTTTTGACCCTTCCTTCTTCAAAGTTTGATTTCAGATAAAAAATAACCCATGAATAAAAATGAAATACTATTTGCTAGAAAAGGGTGGCTAGGATTATGCCATGCAATTTAGAATGTCTGGTATAATAGGCCTGGTATAATAATTTCATTACGGCCCCTCTGTTATGTCTCTGCCAAGGAGTTTAATGGGCTATTCAGGTACACTGGATTTTTCTTTAAAATGAAATTTAAAAAAATGAATTTCAAAGAATTATTCCTTGATAAGAATATGTTTTCTTCTTTCTACATAGTATAAACTGCTTGAGAGACTTGAACAATGTGAATAGTATACTTATTGAACACCAAAACTTTTGGTTTACTATGATTTATTTATTTATTTGTTTATTTTTTAAATTTATTTTACGATTTTGTGTAAGAGTGGTATGTTTCTTCAGACATCCTGGGTTGTTTGTTGCAACCTCAGAGTATGTGCTTATTAGCAGCTGGCTGCTTAGCTTAATTTCCAGGAACAATGGATGTTTGAGGGTGGTTGTGGCACTGTCAGGCTTTTCCTGGTAAGCTGATTTTAGAGGCAAGGGGAAAAATTGTGTTAGAATAAAGATCCTATCCTTGATACCAAACAAGGAGCTTAAATGGAAGCCAAAGCCTGCTAACCACCCCTCTGCATTTTGGGGGTCAAAATATCTCTTTAGAACTATCTCCTTAACTCACTTCCTGTTCTTCATTTCAAAGAATAACGAGATAGATAAAATATTACAGTAGGTAAAATAAATGACCACATAAAAGGGAAATAGATGCAGCAGTAAAATCAATATGTAGTGGTTTTTAAAAGAAAAGAAAGTAGCCAAACACAGGTGTTTGTCTAAATCAGAGGGGCTAAAAGCCAAAAGCAGATCTGCGGTAACATGATCTGGATCTATTTGTTGGAAGAACTCTTGAGGCATTGGAAGATATTCTTAAGCTCCTCCTCCTGCTGGATCCTGTCCTATACATTAAATATACATACCTTCAGATGTTGTACCTCTCCCCTCTTGGCCTTTTGTTGTAAGCCAAAACAAGTGATGTTTGACATTCCCCAGCTCCTGCAGTTTGGACAGTGAGTTTTATTTACAGATTGCCTCAGGAGCTAACGACTGGCAAGAACTGGAGGGAGTAAAAATGAGAAGTAATATGAGCAGGTGGGAGAAATGAAAGCAGTTTAGAGGAAGAGGATAATCACTTTCCAGAGCCAAATGTATTTCATTCTTTTGGTGCCTAATTCATGCTTTCCATAGTTGACCATATTTAGTCACTGCTTGTGCTAGGGAGGACACAGAAATGTCCAAGACATAGGCCCTATTTTCAAGGAGCTTAAATCTACCTTAAAATAAGTCCCAAGCATGACATTTTAGATAACAGTATAAGATGGGGTACAATTAAGGACTAAAAGAGTGGTGGCAGTAACTTGTCAAAGTTCTGAGGCAGCAGGGATCAGGATGAGTGGGAGAGAGCAGAGTGGGCTCTACAGTGGAGGTGCTGTTTGAGCTGAGTTTTAAAGGGAGGACAAGATTTAGGTTGGAGGGGGCTCCCACAGAATTCATTACATCCAGATGGAGTCTCCTCACGATAAACCCTTGAACTGCTCATCATTTGTAAGCGGAGGTGTCTGAACTTTGCTCCTGAAGTAATCTATAATGGAATCTCTAGTTTACTTCTACTTGACTTGAGTTCATGTGTGGTATGAACCAGTTACACAGAGAACTCAAGACAGCTTGAGCTGGTTGCACATATACAAAAGGGAGCAGAGAGCATTAGTGAAAAGCTTTCTAAGAATTTGCTACTAATAGCCTTATTAAACTTGCATATAAGATGAGTTTTGAAATTCATTACATCTTCAAGGTTATATAAGATCTATTTTTATTCTCATTAATAGGGATCAGAGCCTCATTAGGTTTAAGTGTCACTGACAGGCTTAAGACTTATAGAGAGATGAAGGAAGGAAAAGATCAGGTGGATGAAGACAAAGGAAGCAGAGCGGTGGGGGGGCTCTAGTGAAGAGAGGAGAAGAGTGGTGGCTGAATTGTTCCCGTTACAGTAATAGAGTGCCAATAACAGTAGTCTCAAGTGCCAAATTGAGTTTCTAATCTTTATCTGTTTTTAGATAAAGTTTAATCTCTATGCATAGGCCAGTTAAACATCTGTGTATTATATAGTGATAAGATACTTGAGTATGTACATAGCTTTGGTAAGGCGGAAAATTCAAACATTGTAATGCCATGCCTATTAAACTCAGATGGAGTGCATTTTCTTGTTTTTTTTTTTCCTCCTATCAGATTGAATTTGCAACTTTGAATTAAGAAAAAATTCAGAACTCAGTCTGCAAATGACAAAACTATGTTTTCTTTCAACTAATAAAAGGCCATTTTTTTTAAGATTGTAGATCATCTGATACACAGATGATGTAAATAGCACATCCCCCATACAATTTCAATGTAGCTACTTGCCAGATGGCTGTTACTGAAAATTCCTACATTTAGACAAATCCTGCTGCGTGATTCTCTGTATTATAATGTGGTTTTCATTATGCAGATAGTCTTAATACCACTTAGATTCTTAGAATGGGAGGTAAAGAATTGGGAATAAATGTGTCAAAAATTGCCTAAAAATCACCACCCATTGAATTTTAAAAATAGGCATTTACATTTTCAAATTCCCATGTTTGTGTTTCCATTATACTGTACAATATAATTAGTAATGTTATTTTGAAAAGCTTTATGCTGCAATTAGCCAACTGCTGAAAGGTTTGAAGTTCCTGGATTATATACATACGAATTAAGAGAAAGGAAATAAAGTCTATAAATTTTAAAAGTGTGGCTAGTCTCTAAGAACTTTGATAAAATATGATCAGATGAGAATATGAGCAAACTGGAACCCTGCTCTAACATGAGTCACTGTAGATTTGAAACTCACATAAAACCAGTTCTTCTTGGACCCTGTTCAAGGTAATTTAGTTACTGAAATAATAAGAGAATCTCATTATATGCAGATTATATGTCTGAGGTGTTCCCATTGCAAGGACTCCAAGGGCAGCATTTTAGAGAATTCTGGAATAGTAGGTATTATTAAAAAGAACATTTTGTTGCCAAGTAACTAATAACCTCATTGCAAAATGCAGTGGCCTTTTCTCAATTCCCATTCAACTTGACCTTTTAGTTCCATAGTAGTACACTGTTGACTGCTCCTTTCTTAAAACTTTCCTTCCTTGGATTTCATCATTCCCCTTACCATTCTGATCCATCTGTTTGCTTTTCTTTGTTCTCCCAACTGTGGTTGTTTCCCAAAGTCTTATTCTCATCTACCAGAGAATATTACAAGTATGTATCAGAAAGAACATTTGAAAAGATCTGTGTTCTAGTTCTGCCTTTCTACCAGTTTTATAGTGAGCTTAACTTCTTTTGGTACTGGTTTTCTCTTAAAATTAGAGTGGAGAATTGAGTTAGATAATTTCTAAGGTCCTTTCTGATCATAATATTCTGGGTTTCTCTTTTAAATTTGAATCCTGGGGGGCGCCTGAGTGGTTCAGTCAGTTAAGCATCTACCTTTGGCTCAGGTCCTAAACCCAGGGTCCTGGGATATAGCCCCACCCCCTGCATCCGGCTCCCTGCTCAGCAGGGAGTCTGCTTCCCCCCCTCCCTCTACCCCTCCCCCTGCTTGTGTGCTCTCTCTCTCTCTCTCAAATAAATAAATAAATAAATAAATCTTTTTTTTTTAATCTGAACCCTGAAATCCTTATCTCTACCTCTTCCATATTACCAATTGCCCTCATGAATTAGACGTTCTGTTAGCACCTTAAATGCAACATGTGGAAGAACGGAACTTAACTTTTTTTCTCTCAAATCATCTCCCCTTGACACTTGTCCATTTCTATCAGTGATTTCTTTAGTCTCCCGGACTAGAAACCTTGGAGTCATCTGTGACTATTTATTTTCCTTTATTTTTAGTATGTAATCTATTCTCTTAGTCCACTGTCATTTTTTGCTTTCCTTTGGAATGAGTCTGAGGTTTGCCTCTTCTCCAATTTATTTATTGTTACCGCTTGGTCCAAGTCTTGTATGCTGTCAATTTCTGTCCTGGGTAAGTGATTTCAGGAGAGGAGCAAAAAGGAGCCAAGGTGTATTAGTCTTCTAGGGCTGCCATAACAAAACACCAGAGACCAGGGGATTTAAACAACAGACATTATTTTCTCTCACTTCTGCAGGCTAGTAGTCCATTGTGATGATGCCAGCTGATTTGGTTTCTGGTGAGGGCTCTCTTCCTGCAGATGGCCGTCTTCTCACTGCATATTCACTTGGCCTTTCCTTGATGCATGAGAGAAGGGGGAGAGAGAAAGAGCAAAATCTCTGGGTTTTAGTTAAAAAACTGAAAAATTGGGGCACCTGGGTGGCTCAGTCGGTTAAGCGTCTGCCTGTGGCTCAGGTCATGATCTCAGGGTCCTGGGATCAAGCCCTGGTCAGGCTCCCTGCTCAGGGGGCAGCCTGCTTCTCCTTCACTGTCTGCCCCTCCCCCTGCTTGTATGCTCTCTCTTTCTCTCTCTCAAATAAATAAAATTCTTTAAAAATAAATAAATAAATAAGTAAATAACTGAAAAATTAGGGCGCCTGGGTGGCTCAGTTGGTTAAACGACTACCTTTGGCTCAGGTCATGATCCCAGAGTCCTGGGATTGAGTCCTGCATCGGGCTCCCTGCTCAGTGGGGAGTCTGCTTCTCCCTCTGACCCTACCCCCTCTTGTGCTCTCTCTCTCTCTCACTCTCTCAAATAAATAAAATAAAATCTTAAAAAAAAAACTGAAAAATTAGTTTTTATAATGACATTCATTTTACTGATTGGGGCCCGACCCTTATGACCTCATTTAAACCTAACTATTT
This sequence comes from Callorhinus ursinus, assembly GCF_003265705.2. Taxonomy (NCBI): domain Eukaryota; kingdom Metazoa; phylum Chordata; class Mammalia; order Carnivora; family Otariidae; genus Callorhinus; species Callorhinus ursinus. The sequence continues at coordinate 1,147,523 of NW_027397153.1, read as the reverse complement.
CCTTAGAGCCCCCAATCTGCAAATAAATACACTGGAAGTTAGGGCTTAAATATATGAGTTTTAAGGTCACAAGCATTCAGTCCTGTAACAACACAAGGCTAGCTAGCATCCAAAGGCAAAGAAAGAATTGAGAACTGTAGAGGGCATTGGAATGAGGTGTTTAATCCAAAGAGTTTATACAAGAGAGACTGTAACTAGGTTGGGATGGCAAGTGGGGTTTGGAAGATGGCTAGGAGTTGAGTCCTGGTAAAGGTTCCTGGCACTTTGATAGGAATATATGCCTGTGCCCTTAAGGAGGGAATTAGTAAGGATGCATTACCAAGCCAGTTTGGACATATACCTGGATTCCTAATCTGTGCTCCTAATAATCCTTCCTGTAGTGTCCTGCCAGATTAATCTTCCAAAGATAGTATTATTTCATTTCATTATATTATTCAAGAACTTCTAATGCATTCAAGAATATCTGAATTCCAGACTGTGTGTTAGGTAGTGTGAAGGACAAAAACATGATTCAGATCATGCTCTGCTCTCAAGGGACACCATAGTCTAATAAGGGATATATATATATATACGTACATAATAATATATGTATGTATATATATATACACAAATACCCAAAATAAATAGTCTAATAAGGGATATATATTTATATACACACACACACACAAATACTCAAAGTAAAAAGTCACACTCCACAAAGAAGGTACAGGTAAAAACAATTAGCATGTTTGGCCTTTTCAGTTTATGTAAAGTTTTCACATGCATTGTCTTATAGGCACTTCAAAACAGAGGTGGGTTTGGTCTCTTGCTCAAGATTACATAGTAATAGAGCAAGGATTACAATCTGTTTTCTGAGTTCCTTGCTTTTTCTACTATAGAAAGTAGGAAGAAAAGAAATGTAGACAAAAACACAATGGCATCTTGTTACTTCAAGTCCACTCAAAAGGCTGTGGCTTTCAAAGTTATCTATATTAGATTCATTCTGTTGCTCCAATAACAGTTCTTATAACTCTCCATGTATCTTGTGTTCCATCCAGGGAACTATCTTTACTTTTCTTGGCATACCCCAGGCTTTATTCTTGCCTCTGTTCTTTTGCCCATTTTGCTCCCAAATTCTGGGATTTTTCTTCTTCGTCCTCTTCACAAATTTGAATTCTCTCTTACCTTCATATTGTAACTGCCCCAATTCGTCCACAAAGTGTTCTGCAACTGCTCTAGATCCCAGTGTTTTCTCTTTTCTTGGAGCCTCTCTCTGCTCTTGTGTTTTTAACCGGATAGTATAACACAAATTATCCTTTTTATCCTGTTATTAGTTTTCTTTCTCTGGCTAAATTGTAACTTCTGTGAGGACAAGGGGCCAAGCTTTGTACTTCTCTGAATGTAGAGCTGTGGTTCCCCAAGTGGGGTCCCTGCACTAGTATCATCATCAATCCCTGGGAGCACGTCAGAAATACATGTTCTCAGGCCCTACCCCAGACCTACTGAATCAGAACTCTGGGGTTAAAGCCCAACAATTTGTGTTTTAACAAGCCCAACAAGTCATTCTCATGTATACTCAGGTTTGAGAACCACAGGTCTCTAGACCATGTGGTAGGCAACTCAGTAAATAATGATTGAAATAATCTAGTCAGTCATTTTGGTGGATTCTCTATCTTTTTGATGTTGCAAATGTTAAGTTGAATTAATAAGTTTTTTATCTTTAAGACTGATGTTATATTCTTTAGCTATCATAAAGGATTTATATTTATATTAGTGAATTAGAGTTTGTTAAGAAACATGGAAAAATCAACCTACTAGACCAGTAATTATCATGCTCTAGTCTGTAGATGACTTGTATGGAAGTAACCTTGGGAATATTTAATAATATAGATTCCCAGACTGTACCCAAGAGATTCTGATTTAGTAAGTCTGGGATTTGGACCTGAAATGTGTATTTTCTAAAGCACCCCAAATGAATCTGGTACATAGTACATTTGGACTAGACTCTCCAGTTCAATCTTTATACATTCTTCTTCTTTCTGCAAATATTTATTGAGCTCCTACTTTGGTCTGGGCACTTGCTAGGTGTTGTGTTCTTCTACATCTGGTCATCTCCCTGGGCAGCCTCATTGTCTGTGTTATGAGCCATCTAAGCCCTTAGCTTCAGAGTTCCCTGATGCACTCAATTCTGAGGAATCTCTCCTGCATTCTGTATTGGCCACCCACTTTCATGCCCATATCCTGAATCTTGTCATTCATCAAAAATTGAACCTCTGAATCTCTGAAATCTTAAACTTCAAATCTCAAACTACTCTTTGACCATAGGTGCTTTGTCCTCTAGGTTTTTCCTTTCTTTTACTCTTGCTGCACCTGTCCTTATTAGGACCTCTAGGCTCTTTAACTCTGTTTTCCCCTATCTTCTGTTTTCTGTCTTTTAATATTATCTGATTTCTTTATCCAGCCTGGATCCTATTGTCTGATACATGAATCCATTCTTTCCAGCTCCTTTGTTTCACTGAAATTGAATCCACACTACTTCTCTGCTCCTAGATCTATAGGTTCCTGGGAATTCTTAGAGAAAAAAAATCTCACAACTGTATGGATCTGTATCACAAGAAATTCCTAGTGAGCCAATTAGTGTTTCCAGCCACACCACTCTACTTGATGTTTACAAACAACATACTTCTTTGCCACTCTGATCTTTTCACACAATGTACCACCCACTGATTGAAATGCTCTTATACATCCTCCCATATGTACTCTTCTTTATCTGGCCCACCCCATTCTGGATGCAGGCCTCAGCTTAGATGTTACCTCCTCTAGGAAGCTTACCCCAAACCTCTGGCCCAGACTGGGTCAGGCTTCTTCCTTTTTGTCTCCTACCAATTTCTGCTTACCTCTGTTTGGATTATCTCAATGTGATATAATTATCAGCTTATAGATCTGTCTTCCCTTCTAAATTTTAAGCTTCTTGAGGATAGGACACGTATATTATTCATCTTTATGTCTCTAGTATTTAGAATGGTGTTTATTTCATAAATGAGCAAATGTGTCAGTGAGTGAATGAATATGAGATATGTTGATCTGTACATTTCAAGTGTGAGGATGCTGGTCACGATATGAGATTTTACATAAAAAGAAGAAAAAAGAAGAAAATCACCTCTGGGACTCTGGACAAATCATTTTACCCCTACTTTCCCTCTTGGGCATTCTCATTAGATATTGGGTAGAATTATCTAACTTTGGATCTCAGTAATGAATGTTAAGTCTGAACCTAAAACCTAGTTCTCTGCAACCTAGACTAGTGCAGTGCATTTCAAAATAAGGCCGTGTTACATTCTTCTTTGTCAATTAAGGTGAAATGTACTCCATTAAATTTAGAGTAGAAGCTATGGATAAAGAAAACATAGTTATTTTAGTTATGTGAAATAAAATATATTGAAGTCACAACATCAGAAAAAAATATGAGTCCCCAATTTCTTATCTAAAATTCTGAAGTTCAAAAAGTTCTACAAACCTAAAGCTTTTTTCCTAACTCATTTGGCAGCAAAACCTGAGCTGACCTGACCTGAGACATTTTCTAGTTATTATTTAATGCTTAGAATGGATAATCATATATTTTGTTGTAGAAGTATTATTGCATTTGATCATGAGATGTTGCTCCAGACCTTATGGGAGTGTCATGTAATATTCAGTGTATCATGTCATATTGCCTTTCTAAAACCCAAAACATTCTGCATTCTGAACCACATCTGGCCCCAAGAGACTGAGAACTATGTAGTTATTTCAGTTATTATTTTTTTGAGACTGAAGTTAATAACACTAAAACATAAAGAGGCCATAGGTAAATCATAAATATATTTTTGGCCTTCACCCACTATTTCATTTATGCCTGGAGACTTTTTTTATGATTAATTGAGGAAAAAGTATTTATTTGCTCCATATATGTCTTACCTAGTGGAGCTCAGTGACAACCCAGTAATGCAGTTAGAGGGGAGAAAAGTGAGTATTACCTTCAAAGTCATCATTTCAAAGGCAGGCTTATCAATCTCTGGGCCTCACATGCTAAGAACCTGGTTGCTCGGTATAGCTAAGTAGCACTGTCAGGAGCCAGGTGTCCTCTTCTGTATACTACCTAGCTTTGAGCTAAGGATAGGACTATGTTATCTGTCATTATGTCTTCACAATATCACATGGAAATCTTCCTTTCTCTTTTGGGTTTCCGTCCTTACCTTTGCTTTGAGCATTTCTAGTTTTTCTCCTTGGCTTGTGCTTAGATCTTTAGAAAGTGAAAGATCTTGGGGCACCTGGCTGGCTCAGGTGTTGGAGCATTTAACTCTTGATCTTGGGATTGTAAGTTCGAGCCCCATAGTGGGTGTAGAGATTACTTAAAAATAAAATCTTTAAAAAAATAGAAAGCGAAAGCTCTTATAAAAATAAATACCAACTAACATTTCCTGAACCCTCATTGGGTACAAGGCTCTGTGGGATATATGAAGTTACAAGGTAAGGCTCTAGCCTGAAGTTATTTCCAAGCTCTGAGAGGAAAAGGGGACAAGTTTGCATAGTGAGTGAGACATTGCTCTTTAGATTTAGGCAGGTCTGGATTTGAAACCTGGCACCATTACTGAGTAGTGTGGTGACATCAGACAAATTACTTTCCTCCTCGGTGCCTCAGTTTCCCCATCTGAAAAATGGAAATGATAGGAAAAGAACCTGCCTCATCAAGTCATCATGAAAATTAAATAAGATCATGCACATGAAGTGCTTATGTACAGGCCTTGGCACATGGGAAGTCTGTCATACTTGTTATTAGTCATTATTTGCTAATGCTGCAGTGTGGTCTAAGGGAAGATGCTGTATTTTAGAGTCAAACAGACCTTGGTTCAAATGCTAGCATCTCCATTTACTATCTATGTATGACCTTGGGTGAGTTAACTTCTCTAAACCCCAGCTTAATTATTTGCAGAACAGGAAACACAATATCCACCATATAGGGTTGTTGGGAGGATTAAGTGAGATAAAGTATGTAAAGCACCTGGCTAAGTTCTTAGCCTATGGTGGGCTCTCAGGCACCCCTAACCCTGACTATCCACATGAATGCCAGGAAGTACAAGATTGAATACCAAATGATAGCAATAGACAGTGAAAGTGCAAGCTTGTAAAATTATAGTTGATAATGTAATGTGAACTATTACCATTTAGTTTTGAAATTAATAGGAGAGAAGAATCTCTATAGGCTAGGAGTAAAAGGGAAGGTTTCCTAGGCAAATAATATATAAGCTGGGTTTTGAAGTGTGAGTAACATTGATGTCAGCAGAGGGGAGTACGACAGCATTCCTATCATAGAAGAGGATCAAGTGATCAAAATGACAATATGTAGAGTAATAGTAATGGTTACAATGATAAATATGAATGAGCCAAGTGCAATATTTTCTATCAGATTTGTTAAATATGGTGAGTTAAACAATCAGGTGGGAATGTGTAAAGAGTTACGTAGGTAAATAGCCTTTTCCTTATAACCCATCATTTTTTATAATCCATAATTGTTATTGTTGTATCACTGTTGAGAAATAAGGTTTCACTTTGAACTTTTAATATTACAGTAAATGGGCCAATCCTTTACGAAGGAGACTCAACAGAATTTTAAAGGGTTTGAAGAAACAAAGAAAGAAAATAAAGAGGGATGCTGAAATGTTAAGGACAGCAGTAGAAGAGGAGGAAGGTTTAGGTGATGAAAAAGAGCAAGAGACCAAAGGTAATTAGCAGTAGGATATAAAATTGAAGTATTTAATATTTGATTCTTGTTACCACCATCTTGGTTCAATTCATTTTTCTTTTTAACCCCACAAATGCTTGGACCACAGGAGTTCAGCTTCTGAAACAGTATTATCACTAGGGATATTTGGAATCCAGGAAGGTGGACAAGAAGTGTGCCAAGTTGTTTGGATACCACATTGTTTGGTATACATAGTTCAGTCCTGTAGAAGAAATGAGTGGAATCTGCCTGCTCTGACTCTGCAGCTCCATGAAAGACACCCTTGCTAAATAATAATGGCTATAGTTCCCCATATGTATCGACCATGCCAAATATCCAGGGGAAGGAGAGTAGCTTCAGGAATCTGACAGACCTGCAATCAAATCCTGGATCCTAGCTGTTAGTTTCAGCTACCTGTTCCCCAAACTTAAATAATTCAGTATGATAAGTGGTTGAGGGATCCCAGAATCATACAGCAGGGACTACCTGGCCCTCAGGCTTACAGATCTCCTAGCCTTGGCCTGAGTTTCCTCCTCCCATAATAATTACAAAGAGCCAACTAAGAATAAAATGGTTGGTGAGAAAAGAGGTATCAGGGAATAGAGTATTGGACTGGGGGGCAGTCAGGAGACTCAGGCCATTAACTTGTGGCATTTTCATGGACAAGTTAAGTTAATCTTTCAGCAACTTGATACCATCAGCTGAAATTTTTTGTGTAGCTTAAACAATATGTATGTGAAAATGCTTTGAAAATTGCAATGTAATACTCAAATTTAAATTGTTAATTTCTAGCCTCAGTTACAGAGAAGCAGAGGAGTGGAATAACAGACCACTGATCTTGGTGTCAGGAGACTCTGGCCTTAGTCTCAGTTCTGCCATTATGTACAGTGGGAGCTTGGGCAATTCCCTTAACTTTCCTGGGCTTCAGTTCACCAAGCTGCAAAATGAGAAGTTTGGACTAGATGAACAGGAAATGTGACTTATTTCAGAAGAAACAAAATCTTTATATAAGGTATTATATATATATGTATGTATATAACTGTCTATATAAGGTAATACATAAGTATATATATATATAATCATACATGTATATACATACCTATATATTATTGCTTTGTATAAGTTTAATGCAATACATACATGTGCATATGTATGCACACACAGACACACATATATGACATTATAAATAGACTAACAGTACAATTTCTGTGGGCCATTTACAGGGGCATGGATGTTCACCTTGTTATTCAGAAATTGTCATTGTATTTGCCACAGTGTATTTTGTCTTTATGCCTCACAGTAACATAAGATGGTACACTGGCAAACTGAAAATAAAGTTAAACATGGCATTGAACATACAGAGTTTGAGAACTTCGTTGCAGTCATTTTCTTTTCTAACAAAGTGTGATGTATGTATACTAGTCCTTTCAAGTTGTTTAATTTGACTTTACTTTTCTCCTATAGCATTATTTTCCCACTGAGAAGAACACAAACCATTCAGAGCAGAGGTGACTGTGCCAGTCATCTAAACCTGATGGAGCATTTTAGGACAAAAATTAGTTGTCATTTTTGTCATGTTTACTTCCAAATATAAAATAAAGTTGATAGTTCTGTTTCTGTGCATCAAACCAGGATCTGAATTCTTCTTATTAAAAATAGTTTCTACAGAATTAAAAAAAAAAAAACATGAAAAGCACTGGTGGCATTTCAGGTCCTAGGTAGTAGTGTGACTTTTGCAACTGCGGTTATGTTACCAACATATACTTCTGTTGGGTTTAAATAAGGCAGAGATTTCATGTTGTTACTCACCTTCCAGCAAAGTGGTTGGTTGGGGGAAATCCAGTGATCATATTTCACTATATATGATACTGTGTTTATTTTGAAGAAAAGAGGTAACAATATTTTGTAGTAGGGTTCTTCTTTTTATTTTATAATTTGTAACATTATTTTTTCTACCATAAAAAGCACACTCAGTATAGAAAATTTGGTAAAGTTCTGTAGAAGAAAGAAAAAAATCATCCATAATCCTACTACCAAGAGCTGAACACTGTTGTTAGCTTATGTCTTTTTTTAAAACAATTGTGTTCTGTAACATACATTAATTGATTTTTAAAAAGTTGTCTTTTCTTTATTATTCACTTTCCTCTTTTGAAATGTATGGGGCTCAAGCTTACCTGGGCTTCTTGCTCATTCATTCAACAAGCATTGATTAAGCCCCTGTTATGGGCAATGCAGTTTCTGTGTGCTGGGGATGTAGTCACAAGCAAGATGAAGTTGGCCTTTCCCTCATGGAGCTCACAGTCCAGCTGGAGAGGAAGTCAGGTAAAGAAGTAATGACAAGGCTATGATAGAAGGAGTACCAAGTTCTATGGGAGCATTTAGCAGGGGCACTTAGCCCAGACTTCAGGAGGAGGCATAAAATTGAAGGTAAGTAGGACCAACAGGTGTTTCCCATGCAATCACTGTGTGGTGGGAGGAGTGTTTCAGATATGAAGGCCCAATACATGGAATATTTGGAATACGGCAAATAGTTCAGGATGGCAGCAACTTCAACTTAGATGTTATTTTAAAAGAACTTTATTGTTAAAAAAAAAATAAAAGAACTTTATTGTTTTAAGATTTATTTTATTTGAGAGAGAGAGAGCACGCACAAGTGGGGGAAGGAACAGAGGGAGAGGGACAAGCAGACTCTGTGCTGAGTGCAGAGCCGGAGATCATGACCTGAGCCAAAATCAAGAGTAGGACGCTTAACCAACTGAGCCACCCAGGTGCCCCTGATTAGAACTTTATTACCCACATTTGTTTATTTTTTAGGCCATTAAAAAATTTTTAATTCCAGTATAGTTAATATACAATGTTAAATTAGTTTCAGGTGTACAATATAGTGATTCAACATTTCTGTATATTACTCTGTGCTCCACAAGGTAAGTGTACACTTAATCCCCTTCACCTGTTTCACCCATCCCTTCTGATAACCACTAGTTTGTTCTCTATAATTAAGAGTCTGGTTTTTGGTTGGTTTCCTTTTTTGGTTATGACCCACATTTTAAAAATGGGTTTTATCTTGTAGACAGAAGGGAACCAATGAAGGGTTTTAAACACAAGAATGGTATGGTTAGATCTATATCCTTAGAGGTCACTCTAACTATTGTGTGGAGAATTGGAAGTGAGCAGCACTGGGATCAAGAGAAACAGTTATGTGGTTGTTGTATTAATATAGATGTGAAAACATGGTGTCCTGGGCAAGGGTAGTGGCGCTGTTAATAAAAGTAAATAGATCTAAGAGCTGTTTGACATGTAGCATTAATAGGACTTGGTTATTAGTTTGTGTGGGGAAGGAATGAGGAGGTTGAAAGGAGAGTGTAAATTTCAGGTTTTTAAATGATGAACCAACTGGAAAGATAGTGGTCCTATTCCTATTCAATGAGATGGGGCAATGAGAAGGAGGACAGGTGTGGCAGGTGAAGAGGAGTCATTTTTGGATAGGCTGTTTGAAGTGCCTGTGGAACATCCAGGGAGAAATGACTAGTAGGCAGTTAGATATATGGGTTTGGAGCTCAGGAGAAAGGTCTGGCTGGGTATAAAAGTTTAGGAATCATCAATATATAGATGATAATTGAAGTCCTAGTGAATGATTGATATCAACCAGGAAGAATAAGAAAAGAAGAAGAGACTGGAATAGAATCCAGAAGAACACAAGCATTTAAGGGATGGTTGGAAGTGGTGTAGCTGTCAGTGGAGACTGAGAAGCATAAGGATAAGCAGGAGAGAGTTGTTGGGGAGGAAAATTTTTCTATACCTTTCAAGATTCTTTTGGCTGGTCTAAGAATTAAATTGACATAAGACAAACTAACAGGAGAAAATCAAATTTAATTATGTACATACAGAGGCTCCGTAAAGAATTTAAGGCCTATAGGCAGTCAGGCAATTGAGGCTTATATGCCATTCAGAGCTAAGGAGAAAGGGGATAGGGGTCTGGGACTTCAAAGGGATGAAAATTCACAGGTAGATGAAAAAGTAAATTTTTGGTAAACAAATGTTTGCTGGGCCATACAGAAACAATGGGATACAGACAGAAATTTTAACAAACAAACTTTGCTAGGTTCCTCCCTGTCTGCCACACCTAGTCCATATTATACTGTAGTTATCTATGCTAATAGCTCCCTTCCTGGAGTAGGTCCTCTATCTAAATTCTTTTAGGCAGTTAGCAGGAAGGCAAAAACAAAACAAAACAAAACAAATCTTCTTGAGCTTTCTGTTTCTTAAAAAGAATCAGCCTAAAATAATCCACATGCCAAAGAGACACATTTTGAGGTGGCAAATTTTGCTCCCCTACAGAGTGTATAATGAAATCCAAGAGGATGGCATGTTTCAAAGAGGAGGGAATGATTAACAGCATCAAAATTCTGATTCATTTCCACTGGATTTGGAAACATGGAAGTCATTGGTGACTTTGGCAATAGCAGTTTCAGTGATGAGGTGGGAGCAGAAACTAGATAACTTGAGTTGCAGAGTGACTTGGAAGTGAGAAAGTGAAAGCAGTGTGGACAGCTTATTGAAGAAGTTTGGCTGTGAAGGGAATCAGAGAAACCGTGGTATGGTTATTGATTGGTAGTTTAGGATGGGGAGAATTTTTTCAAGATAGGGAGTAGAAGGAGCATTGAGTATAAAGGCTGGAGGTGTGGGAAAGTTTCAACTTGCCCTACTGATCCCCAACTTAACCTGTTCTGTTTATTCCATAGCATTTATCACCTGTGAACATACCATATAATTTAGTTATTTATTATGCTTATTGTTTATTATTTGCCTTCTCCTGCCAGAATATAAGCTCTCCTAGGGCAGAGGGAGTTTGATGTGTTCAGTTCAGGGATACATCCCAAGTGCCTAGGACAGTGCCTGGCACACAGTAGGTGCTCAACAAATAAAATACCTATTGGATGATTGGATTGGAAACAAAGACATTTTGTAGTATTCTTCACTTTTGCTATGATTAATGGGTGCTGCCAAGGCAAACTGAATTCTTAGAAAAAAAGCCAAACTGTACAACAAATGATCACCAGAGTTTAGTAAACAAATGGTTGCTTTCAAAGCTAATCCCCCAAGAATCTGATACTGCTGCTCTAAATTTTAAGAGCTGCATTCAGGGAAAACTAAATGAAAAAGAGCAAACAAAAAAGTTCTCTGGGTAGAAATAAGTAATAAAACAACTACATAAGGAAACATACTTTAGAGTATAAAATTGAAATTTTAGCAAAAGCAGTGGCAATCTACAGATATAACCATAGTCTGATGCAGTACTTTGAAAGCAATACATAGGGACATCTGCAGTCGGTTCTCTAACAGATTAGAAACTAAGTTGCAGAGGACACTGACAGAGATTACCATTAAGTGGTAATGTGAGGGGAAAGAATGTGAGTTTAGAGTGGCAGTTGAACAACTAGAGATGCAGAATAAATGTTGGGCCAGAGATGAAAAGTTGAAGCAATTGAGGGTTGTTATTATTAAAGATTAAAGGCCAAAGGGACCCTCACAAGAGTGGGAAGGAAATAAGTTTTTCAGAGAGCTGTCCCCAACACCAGTGCCTAATACACTACCAAATCATGTCTGACATGGCTGACTGAGTCCTGCAAGAGATAAATTGGTGGATCATGAATGGGTCACTAAACATGCAAACTTTAACAGTCAGAGTCATTTCCCTCAAGCCATTACTATATCTGTTCCAAATAAAAATACACTAAACAAGAAGTACCTCTGATACAGAGCCTGAACTTAAACTGATTAGGGTGACTGCTTTAAAACTAGAGGTGATGAACATTCTCCCCAACTACATAGACATTGAGACTTTAAACCAAGAATGACTAGGGCACCTGGGTGGCTCAGTCAGTTAAACATCTGCCTTTGGCTAAGATCATGATCCTGGGGTCCTGGGATTGAGTCCCACATACTTCAGGCTCCCTGCTCAGCAGGGAGTCTGCTTCTCCCTCTCCCTCTGCCTTTTCTCCCCACCTGTGCTCTCTCTCTCTCAAATAAATAAAAATCTTTAAAGAAAAATAAACCAAGAATGACCAAATGGTCAAAAACAAAGCCATGGCCAACCAGACATTGGTAGAGAATCTGGATAGATGTAAAGTTCAGTTGTTTAGAAAATGAGGACAAGATCTGTCTTAGAGATCAGCATCATGGACAATGGAAATGTTCCATAAAATAAGGGCTTCTCTTTAGTATAAGAAGACAAATTTTATTCATTATGGCATTTTGTAAATATTTCTTGTCTATTTATGGTCTAAGTGATGCAGAACTTTCCCTTGGGAGGACTAGGAAAACTGATAATACCTACTATAGGATTGCCAGGCTGTATTTAAAGCCTCAGACCAAGCTGTAATATGTGGGTTAGCTGCTCCCTGTCCCAGAACTCAGGCAAAAAAATGTAGCTGTACATGGGTTATAACTTCAGGGTAGAAAAAGCAGAAGGAGGTGAAATTCAAATAGAAAATTATTTAGGAATAGCAAGAGTAGCTATATAATGTGTGGGGCCTAATATAAAATGAAAATACAGATTTCCACTTTTACAATTACTAAGAATTTCACGATGGTGACAGCAGAACATTAAACCAAGCACAGGGCCCTTCTAAGAGCTGGGCCTGCTTATGAGTGCATAAGTTGCATGCCCATGAAACCAGCCTTGAGGAATAGTTGTCATATATGGCAAACTGAGTTATCATATATGGATCCCTCCTCCACCTTCACCCCTGCTGAAGCGGGAGAGCTAGGTTCTTGTCTCATGGAGTTGAATGAATCTCGTGGACCAAAGGGAGTGAGTAAAGCAATAGAGTTTTATTAAGCAAGGATACAGAAAAAGCTCTCAGGAGTGAGAGCGGTCCTGACAGGGTTGCCACTGAGGGTTGGTCTTTTATTGAAAGCTAACCAGAGAACCCAAATCTTTTTAACTCCTCCACTGGCAGCACCATTGATTAAGGACTAGTGATAACATTTTTAATGGCTTACTTCTTTTTTAGGGTCTGGTTGTTTTCTGTTGACCACAGGATACTGTCATAAATAAGACCCCCCACCTCAGACACCTAGGGCAGGGTGGTCTGGTGTGTTTCCTTGTCTCTGGTTTCCTTACACTTCTGCATTTTAAGGATTTCTGTGAGCCTGATCACACAGTGCCCTATCATCTCTCCCTACCTAGCCCCACCTGTCCCTTACTCATTCCTCCCCCCTGGAATAGTAACCCTAACTGCTGTTAGGGAATGGAACGATGACTGCTCTGGCTGCTTCCTGCTGAAATGGGGTGGCGGGCTGTGTGGCAGTTAGAATCTATCCAGGGGTCAGTCCAAGGGCCTGTGGTATGGCTTCAGGGGGTCATGATGGACAACAAATGGTGCATGCATCAGCACATGCAAAGGGATAAACATAAAACAAGTATTAGGCCCAAAATTATGATATCCCTCAGATAACATCCCCAATTACCAATAGACTGGTGGATATCTTGATCTTATGTAATTAATCACAAATGTCCCATATTAATGGGGACACCTTGCAGGAGTTAACTGTAATGTTAAAACAACACATGTGAGGAAACTCCTCACACCCCAAATGGTGTAGCAATAGTAGATAGTCAATAGTGGCACAGTTCTTGAGAAGTTCCTTGACTTCACTTAATTCTTGGCTGAGTGTATCTAGTGCCTGGGAAGTATCATTTAGAGTCCTGCTGAGCAAGCATACTGTTTTGCTTATTTTATGTTGCAGTCCTATCGTAGGTCCTGGAAGTCCCATAGTGAGTTTTGAGGCTCCTTTTTATTTTTTATCCAGGAGGGCTGTTGTATGCTTGGCTAAAGCCTTTGTTTATAATTGTACCTCAGTAGAAATGGCTTCTAGGATAAATATGACTAAGGAATAAAACCATCCAGAAGCCTTCTCTGTTTGAGGTCTAGCCTTAACAATATCCTAATTACAAGGAATCACTGGCAAGTGGGAGAAAACTTGTCTCAAGAGATAAGGGCATCCCCAAGTGCACCATCCAATCTAATCATAAAGGAAGTGGGATCATCCATTATCTCCGTAAGTCTGTAGTCAACCCCATGCAGTGGGGTATGCTCTGGCTTTAAAGGGACGATTTTGTCATTCCAGCCACATAGAATTGGTCAAGGTGCTCCTTGAGTTATACAATTGTTGGGGAATCAATCCCATTTTTCTAGTTGTTTAAATAACCATACCAAATAAAAGGCCTAATGAGTCAAAGAGACTTCATTTACAATTTAAATCTTGGAAAGTTTGTTCAAAACCTTAGAAAGTTTTAAAGTACATGCCTAAATAGGATTGGGATCATTAAAGACCTGATAAAGGCAAAACACAGAAACTGGGTTTTCTGGGCAGACAAAGAGAAAACAAGTGTTTACATTTTCTTATCAAGAGCAGACCAAACAGACCAACAATTTAAGAAAACTTTGTCTTTTTGACTGCAAGTTCAATCTTATACCCGTATACTTTTAAAATCCCTACATTTTAATCTTAGTTTGTCCTGACTGCATGTAAAATTCCTTGATTTCCCTACAACAAACCTTCTACAACTTTCCTTTACATTAAGATTTTGTCCCAAGCCATTTCTTTTCCAAACAACCAGTCTTTAGGACAAAATTACTTTCTTTTACCTTTAACAAAAAGGCATTCCCATTCCTTAGATCTTCCTTACATGTAGCGTTGCTTATTTCCTTCAGTCTTAATTTCATTTAGCAGAATTTTCACTCTTCAAAACCTTAGTCTCCAGTGAAGACTAAGTAGTAGCCAATTGTGAACTGTTAACACCAGAATTCTTTAAATGGCAAATTTATTCAGTTAAGCAGAAAGCATGTTTACCAACAGACTCAAATATCCTTAGTTTCTCTGCAAAAAGAAGTCAAAAGCACAAACCTACATCCAGTAATCAATGCTTTAGCACTTTATCCTATTTGGAAAAAACCTAGATGTCCAGTGAATTTAATCCCACTTATCATCCAAACAAAACTTTTAAGTTTCAGGTTACTAAAGACTTTTAAAACTATCTTAACAATTACCTGTGAAAACTTTGAGACAGACAATTAACCATCATTTTAAGTCATCTTTTTGCTAACACATTGCAACAGATATTGCTTATTTGACCTTTCGCAAACATCGATAGAATAAAAATTTCATATTTAATGCTGATAACTTTAAAGACATGCCTAATTATAATTAAACCAACAAACTTAATTTAAATACTGAATACCACTTTTAAATCAGTTTGTTCCCTATTGTCAATTTTTACCTGAAACACTGGTGGGAAAATCTGAAGTGAGTGGTGTATGCAGGCAATATCCAAGGTGGTGCAGAAACAGGAGGGGGTGGGGGAGACAGAAGAGGCAAAGTGCAGCCAGAAGGCAGAGAAAAATGGTTCCCTGTTCTAAAGCTCATCCAGTTGGACAGATGAGCAAACACCATGTTTTTTCACCAACAAGTGGAATTAGGCAGTCCATGTCAGGCCAGAGAAGACAGGGGACTTCCCCGAAACAAAGAGAGTTTCGACAACTGCTTGGAAATATTCCTTAAAGTCCCCATCCTGAAGTAGCCTAACCACAGTTGGCTCCAATTATAGCCATTAACCTGGGAAATGAATGAGGGAGAAGCCCCCACACCTATTAGGAGGATCAGTGAGAGTGAGAGTCAGCATCCCCTTTGCTAGGGAGGGCCTGTGTTTCCTCCAGCAGCCTGGGTTTATTCAGAGAAGGCCTGTTTAGATAATTATCATCCAATATTATCAGGAGGGAGCTTACTGGTCTGGTTATGGCCAAACAGGTTCTGCAAGAGGCCCCTAGGTCTCTGTCCTGATTTGGAGCCCTGAAAGCCTGGATGGATCTAGGGTATCTCCATCTACTCACACTGTTTCCTGCAGGAAACTGATAGATCCCACTGAGGCCATGCAGTGAGTATTATAGGAACTCAGTCCTTTCCTAAAGTTGGCAGTCCAAATTATTTCCAGTGGGTTGAAAGGCACCCCAAGGGAGAGTCCTTGAGAACTGAAGAAGAGACCATGCCCTGCCGCGCGAAGGCCACACCTTATTTTACCTTGCCTTGAAGAACCCACCGTGTTTAACTCATAAAAAACACTAGAAAAGTTTTACAAGGGGGAAATTACCCAATTTTGCTGTACCCAATCTAGAGGCGTCTCCGCGGAGAATGGTTTGTTTCTCATCTTGCGATCCCGGTAGGAGTCAGTTACCCACTACCTGTTATAGAGAGGTGACTATGAAGGTGTCCCTACATATTAGCTCTCCCCTGTGAACCAAGGCATCCCCTGGCTTGCCTACCCAAGGTGAAAGGATGGCCTAACATCTTGCGTTGAGGAGGGATCAGACCGGCGGGAGTAGCCACTCTTACCCATCAGACAGCTGATCCTTCTTGTCTCCTCTGGATTCCCCCCGCCCCCCCAAAAAAAATCTGGCCTAATCATAAGGGGCTTAGTGTGATGAACAGTTTAAACTTTAATATCTCTTTAGAAGGCTAAGAAAGCAAACAAAACAGCTAGGGTCTCTCAGTGGGAGGCATGTGCTGCTCATGGATGAGGCTTCCCCGGGGTGTGACCCCCCCCCCCAGAGCCGGTCTCTATCCTTTTACGTGTCTCCTAGACTCCAAGGCCACCAATGGTAACCAAAGGGCAGGTTGAAGAGCGCTGGATAGCCAGTCTTTCTGGGTGCTCCCCCATGAACCTTAAACAAAGCAGGGAATCCTTTTAATGACCTTATTCTTAAGAGCTCTCTTGATTGAGCTCTCATTGTTTGGTCATGTAAATTCGCTTGCATTCCTAGCCCCATGGTGCCTCATCAGTCAGGCCAATTATAAGCCAATTTCAATTATGTCCTTGCCTTACCCCTTGAGTACTTTTCCTGTCCATATACCTGAGCTCCCATTTGTAAGCATGGGCCTGTTGAGGGGTGCAGATACTGAGATTTAGCATCATCATAATTTCATATTTTTGTGGTTGGAACAAGAAAGACTCATCTCTATGACCCATTAAAGTACCAGCTGCTAATGCAACCAATCAAAGCATTGGCTAGGGGTTTGTAATTCCTCCTTACTGCCCAAAGTATTCCAAGGGAAGTAAATGCCCAGGAAATACTGGGCTCCCTCCAATTTATCATATAAAGAGATAGCTCTAATCCTGCTTGCTGATAACTTGGATTTTAATTTCTGGCCGTGATTAAACCTAAATTATACCTAACAGAAAAACATGCCTTACCAGGCAACAAAAATGAGGAAAAGATTTTCCTCCTGAACTAAGTTTTCACCAAAGACACTTTTAAATGAAAAAAATCTTATCTACATAGGCAACATTTTTCCCCCAGATAACAAAGTCGGCAGGACCACTTTCAGAACTGTTGAACCCATAAGATTCCCAGGTGCTTTGAAAAGGAACTGTGGAGGATAAGAAGCGATTCTAAATCCTGACATGAATCCCTGATTAAAAGGGCATACCGATCCTCAGGGGTTGGAAGGGCCCTACCATAGGCAAAGTCCCTGAGGTGGGAGAAGGCCATTTAAGAAAAGCCAATGAACAGAAAGCAGAATTGGGTAGGGTTAGGCCAACATTCCCTTCTTTTGAGGAAGGGGGATTGATCAAACCTTTGTCCAGAAGCCCGTCACCTGAGACTTAAGACCAGCATCCCCGCTATTCACCTTTAAATGGCCTGCAGGTACCTGGTTTTGCTGTTTATTGAAAGAAGAATTTATCTAAGGGAGAGATGTCTCCCCAGAAAGAAGAAAAGAGGCTGCTTTTACTCACCTTTCTGTGGGAGTGATCCCAGGTTTCGGCACCAAAATGAAGCGGGAGAGCAAGGTTCTTGTCTCATGGAGTCGAAGAATGAACGTCGCGGACCAAAGGGAGTGAATAAAGCGACAGTTTTATTAAGCAAGGATACAGAAAAAGCTCTCGGGAGTGAGGGGTCTCGACAGGGTTGCCACTGAGGGCTTGTAGGGTTGGTCTTTTATTGAAAGCTAACCAGGGAACTCAAATCTTTTTTAACTTCTCCACTGGCAGCACCACCATTGATTAGGGACTAGTGATTTAACATCTTTAATGGCTTACTTCTTTTTTAGGGTCTGGTTGTTTTCTCTTGACCACAGGAGACTGTCATAAATAAGACCCCCCACCTCGGACACCTAGGGCAGGGTGGTCTGGTGTGTTCCCTTATCTCTGGTTTCCTTACACCTCTGCATTTTTGGGATTTCTGTGAAGCTGATCACATAGACCCCTGTCTATCTCTACCTACCTAGCCCCACCTGTCCCTCACTCACTGCCAATGCCAAAAAAGTGATGGAGAAGTTAATGGAACTGAGTGTCAAATTTAGCAACTAAAAATCTATTGAAAACCTTAGGGCAAGGTTAATACATGAAGGGAAATGCAGGCGTTGGCCGGGGTGTACAGGTGGCAAAGTGGTTAGGGTAAGGGATTCTAGTTGCACTCTTTACTTTCCCTTCATTGCCCCCAGAGTCAGACCCCATTTTCCAAAAGGTGATTATTACCGAAATTTCAAGAACAAATAATCCCAATCTTACACAAATTGTTTCAGAAAGTAGAATAACAGGAAAAGCTGCCCATCACTTTTATGAAGCTGGTGTGCTATAGATACCATAACCAGAAGAAGATAGTGCAAGAATATTAGATAATATTAGAGGCTAATTTAACTTAAGGACATAGAGACAAAAATCCTACGCGCGCGCGTGCGTGCGTGCGTGTGTGTGTGTGTGTACTGAAGCCAACTATGTATTAAGTAGGCTTTGTTAAGCAATACAAGGATGTTTCAATGCTGGAATGCATAAAAATATAATTATACTAATGAACTGAAGGAGAAAAATTACATGGTTTTCTGAAAAGTTGCAGAAGAAAGAAATTGATAAATATCAACACCCATTTATGATTTATTTTTTAAATTTTATTTATTTATTTGACAGAGAGAGAGAGACAGGGAGAGAACAAGCAGGGGGAGTGGCAGGGAGAGGGAGAAGCAGACTCCCCGCTGAGCAGGGAGGTTGACCTGGGGCTTGAGCCTAAGAACCCTGGGATCACAACCTGAGCTAAAGGCAGATGAGCTGAAGGCAAACACTTAACTCACTGAGCCACCCAGGTGCCTGACACCAATTTATGATTTAAAGAAATCGTAGCAAACTAGAAATAGAAAGAAATTCCCTCAACGATGTGGATGGAACTGGAGGGTGTTATGCTTAGTGAAATAAGTCAATCAGAGAAAGACATGTATCATATGACCTCACTGATATGAGGAATTCTTAATCTCAGGAACAAACTGAGGGTTGCTGGAGTGGTCGGGGGTGGGAGGGATGGGGTGGCTGGGTGATAGACATTGGGGAGGGTATGTGCTATGGTGAGCGCTGTGAATTGTGCAAGACTGTTAAATCACAGATCTGTACTTCTGAAACAAATAACGCAACATATTTTAAGAAAAAAGAAAAAGAAGAAGATAGCAGGAGAGGAAGAATGAAGGGGAGTAAGTCAGAGGGGGAGACGAACCAGGAGAGATGATGGACTCTGAAAAACAAACTGAGGGTTCTAGAGGGGAGGAGGGTAGGGGGATGGGTTAGCCTGGTGATGGGTATTAAAGAGGTCACATTCTGCATGGAGCACTGGGTGTTATGAACAAACAATGAATCATGGAACACTACACCAAAACAAATGATGTAATATATGGTGATTAACATAACAATAAAAAATTAAAAAAAAATTCCCTTAACCTTTTAAAAGAAAATAAACAGTAAGTATTAATGAAGACAACTTAGAGGTGTCCCCTTTAAGGTCAGGAACAGGGCAATGAAGGCTGGTATCACAGCTGCTATTTTTTTGTTTTGTTTTGTTTAAGTAAACTCTACCCCCAATGTGGGGCTCAAACCCATGACCCCAAGATCAAGAGTCGCAGACTCCACCAACTGAGCCAGCCAGGCACTCCCACAGCTGCTGTTTAACAAATACTAGAGCACCTACCCAAAGAAATCATTTAAGAGAAACAAATATCTTTTAAAGACTAAAAGAGGAAAACTGTCATTTGCGTACAATATTGTCATTTACATAGAAAATACAAGAGAATTAACAAAGAGTTGGGACTAATAAGACAGTTGAGAGTGTTATATCCAGCACCAAGTCCATAACAAGTCAATTGTATATCAGCTTCCCTTAACTTTACTGCTCTGGGCAAGGATAACCACTATGCTGGTTGCCCAGAACAGAGGGGTTTTCTTGGATGCAGGACTTTCCATGCTAAATCCAAGACAGTCACCCTAACTCTAGCTCTGATTTCTTTTTTCCCTTATAACCCCTGGAAATTTACTTTCCTTTCAAGCTAGTCTATGTATTAAAGTTTGTTTGGGTATTATATTTTATCCAACATTCCTAGATATTTTTTAGCATAAGGTTTGGGTCTACATCAGCTCAATCTGCTCTTTTGTCAGAATTCTCCATATTAAACTTTTAAGAATAATTAAATGTTTAATGACATGGGAAAATGTTCACGTGTAGAGTGAAAAAGATACAACTCTATGTATACTTCAGTACCATTTTTATTATAAAAATGTATCATATATTCATATCATTGAAATGTTTGAGATAGCTAATAGAATATCAGCAGATAGCATTGACTTTAGTGTCTTTTGGGGGTGGATTATTGTGGGTAGGGGAGAAAAGAAATCTGATAGTTTGGAAAAGGGGAAGGATGGTAGGGTAGGGTTGGAGAAGAAAACTGGTGGAGATTGGGAGATGTCACACAGAGGGAATTTTCCAATTGTAGTGAGAGGGTTTGTATTTTAAACATTTATGACCCATAGCTCTTTCTCTTTTTTCGCATTGTATGACTCTTCTCTCACAATGGAGAGAGAAAGTGATCAAATGTTATTCCTCAGAGCCCTGGATCCAGATTGCATTGTCTTATTGAGCATGTAACTAGGTCATTGGAGCAGGCATTTTAAACAATCACTTAGTAAGGGGATTTTGTAAAATCCATGCTTCAACCAGAACAAGAATGTAATAAGTTAACTAAGATATATTTTGAATGTTAAATATCCCTAGAAAGGCTCTGATACATCTCGGGTTTCTTTTTTCTTTTCTTTTCTTTTCTTTTCTTTTTTTTTTTTTTTTGATGGCAATAAAGCAGATTGATAGCTGTGAGCCTAGGTTCAGAACAGCTTTGATGTGTTGTCAGGGATTTCTTGGTTATGAAAATGAAGGAGATCTGTTCCTTGGGATTTTTAGGTATATGTGTGTCACAGTAGGGAAATCCTGTCTGAGGCAGTTTCTTTTTTTTTTTAAGATTTTATTTATTTATTTGAGAGAAAGAGCGAGCACGTATGCAAGAGAGAACACAAGCGGAGAGGAGGAGCAGAGGGAGAGGGAGAAGCAAATTCCCTGCTGAGCAGGGAGTCTGACACAGGGCTCAATCCCAGGACCCTGGGATCATGACCTGAGCCAAAGGCAGATGCTTAACTGACTGAGCCACCCGGGTGCCCCTGGGGCAGTTTATTCTTTCAAGACTTAAACACAGGTAATGTAGAGAGGAGGGGATGGATGTAACTATAAAAGAGTAGCACTAGGAGATCTTTGGGGTGAGGGACTAGTTCTGTATCTGGACTGCAGTGATGTTAACAGTGAACCTACACATGTGATAAAATGACCAAACTATGCACACACATTGTACTGATGTGAATTTCCTGGTTTTGATATTGTACTATAGCTATGTGAGATGTAACCACTGGGGAAAACTAGGTGATGAGTATGTGGGACCCCTCTGTTCTATCCTTGCAACTTCCTGTGAATCTATAATTATTTCAAAATAAAAGTTTAAAAAAAAAAACACCAAAAATTAGGTCATGTAGACTAGCATCACCCAGGGAAAGCCAGTGTAACTCTCAAATATTCTGTCTACTTTGTCTTAGTTGAGCACCAAGGCTGGGAGAAGAGTTTTGGGCTGACTGACATTTGTGTGCCTTGCCAAGTAATGTGTTAGACAATGGAAAGGTAAATATAGCTTGAAAATACTTGTTCATTTTCGCTTTTATATAGGCCACAGTGTCTTGCTGCAGTTAGAGAGATGACCTTCCAAAACATTCTTCCACAATTGGTTTATTTAGACCGTTTAGTCAAATGACCAGTTGATTCCCTGGAAGGTGAAAAAATCACCTAATGAACTGAATGATTGATCAGTCAGAATTTTAAGTCCTTCACTTAAGTATAGACAGACATGGGGTGCATATTCATGATAAAATAGCTTACAGAACAGCTTTTAGACAATTTGACTTACAATTTTTTTAAGTAGATGATCATACTTGGAATAAGCTTTAACAATAACTAGTACATTGGAAAATAGACCTTAACCATCTGAGCTAAGTTTAAATGTAATAAGAATATTTAGAATTAGAAAAGACCAAAAGTTGTCTAATCCAATCACCTCATTTTATATGTAGTGGAAGTTTATATTTGAGTAAAAACTAAGATTTAGACATATGTAGGCATCCATTTTCATAGGTTCATTACATCCAGTATGGGGCCTGGTTAGGTTTGTGTCTGGCCGCTAGAGGCAGAATATTAGTGATGGATGAGTGAGTAGAGTGCCTATTCCTCTGATTGGCCCCGTAGACCAGGCCAGAGTCCTATGGAAGGAAGAGCATTCTTTCCATTTCTTCTTGGAACATAGCATGTGTTAAGGGTAAAACAGAGAAGAAACAATAGGCATAATAAATAAATTATGTGGTATGTTAGAATATCATAAATACTGTGGAAAAAATAAAAAAGGAGAGAAGGAGAGGGGTTCACTGAGGGGAGGCATAGATTGCACTACGGAATAGTCAGGATAGAATTCATTAAGCAGGGACAATATGAGGAAAGATATGAAGGCATTAGCTGAGCTGATATCCACGGGAAGTGCATTCCAGCAGAGGGCACAGCTACAGCAAAGGCCACAAGGCAGGAATGTGCCTGGCCTGTTTGTGGAACAGCAAAGAGGCCTGTGTGGCTGATTCAGAGAGCAAGGGGAAGGGTAGGAGGTGAGGAGGTGAGAGCGGTGGGCAGGGCCAGAGGACAGATAGGGTCTTGTAGGCCATGGTGAGGACTTGGGCTTTCTGTATATGAGATGAGAGCTGGTGTGGGGTTTTGAGCAGAAGAGAGATGGGACCTGGCTTGTATTTTCATAGAATCACTTAGGTTGTTGTGTTGAGAATAGACTTTAGAATGGCAAGAGGAGAAGCAGGGACACCAGTGATGAGCTTGTTGCAGCAATGTAGGTAGGTCAAACCAGAGTGAAATCAGGTGAGAAGTGACATTAAGAAGGTCTGATTCTGGGGATATTTTGAAGGAAGCATTGATAGGATTACCTAACAGATTGGATGTGAGGTATAAGAGAGAGTAATCTGGGAAGAACTGGAAGGATGGAGTTTCTCTCAGTACTGATCTGGGGAAGGCTATAGGAGGAGCAGATTTGAGGGAATGAACAGGAATTAGCCATGTTGAATTTGACATGATTATTAGATATTCAAGTGGATATGTTGACTAGGTCATTGGATATAGGAGTCAGGAATCCAGGGCTGCAAGATAAAGATTTGGGAATTGTCAGCCTATAGATGGTATTGAAAGCCACAGGATAGAATGAATAAGATAAAGAAGAGGACCAAGGAGTAATCTTTGGGGCTTACCAAAATTTATGTAGGGAAAAAGAGGAGAACCAGCAAAGGAGACAGGGAGTTTCAAGTGAGGTAGGAGGGAAACCCCATGTCTAGTGTTCTGGAGGTCAAGGGAGAAAAAGAGGAAGATGTGATCCATGGCCAAATGCTGCCAATAGGTCAATAAGATGAGAGCTTATACTTGAAGGCTTATCAATACCGAGGTCATTGTAGACCTTGATGAGAACGGTGTGGTGGAGTGGATGGAGTGAAAGCCTGCTTCACACTGAGTTTAAGGAAGGCTAGGTAGAGGAATTAGAGACAGCAAATACAGGCAACTCTTTTGAGAGATTTTGTTTCAGAGAGGAACAAAGAAATCAAGCAGTAGTTGGTAGGTGGTGGGGACTGAGGTAAAGAGAAGTGTGGTTTTCTTAAGGTAGTGTATTTCATAATGGAAAAAAAGGAGATCACTTCCCTATTTGAAGTTTATTGACAAATGCACAATTCATGAAGACTGTGTTGAATTAAGACATGGTATGTCAAGTGGAAGGAGAGGGAGTAAAGCAGCAGTTTTGAAAGTGAGGCTCCTGGAACAGCAAGGTCAGTATCACTTGGGGGATATGTTAGAAATGCAAATCTTAGCGCCTACACACCCCCCCCAAGACCTACAGAATCAGAAATCTATACTTCAACAAGCCCTTCAGGTGATTCTGATGCACACCAAAATTTGAGAGCCACTGGTGAAAGCACCATTATCAGGTGAGTGTACTTCAAAATCATCAACAGAGAATATCTCCATTGTCTTCATTAAGAGCAGAAAGTATTTTTTTTTCCTCTCCCTTCCCATCTCTATGTTGCTCAAGTGTCTTCATCCTAAAAGAAGTCTCTCTCTCTCTCGTGGGAGAAATAACAGCATGCTTGTATGCTGATGGGAAAGACCCAGTACTGAGTAAAACATTGATGATATAGGAGAGAGAGCGCAAACTTGTTGGAATCATGTGCTTCAACTAGCTGAGAATGGAGGGATCTGATACCTAAATGGCATTAGCCAGGAGCCAAGAAAACTCATCTTCGGCAATAGGCAAGATGGCAGAGAGTGTGGGCACAAAGAAAGGCTGTGGCAGTGGGAGTCTGTGGAGGTTCTTATCACTCCAGTTTTCTCATTGAAGTAGGAAGCAACATTATTAGTTGAGAGTGAAGATGGAGGAGTTTTGGCAAGCTTGGCATCACATTCTGTGAGCAATACTCTGTAAAAACAGTCCCTCTCAAACATTGCTAGTGGGAGTATGGAATCGTTATAAAATGATTCCTATGGAGAAAGGTTTAGCAAGATTTTTATCCTTTGACACAGCAATCTCACTTCTAGTAATTTAGCCTGAAGATGTCCCTCCACAAATATGAAACAACATATGTACAAGGTTATTTATGGCAGCGTTGTTTGTAATAGCAATATGTTGGAAATAACCTAACTGACCATCCATAGGGGACTGGTTGATGGACTACCGTGCTTCTGTAGAAAGAATAAGGAAGAGCTCTACAAGCTGACATAGAGTAATTTCCTGGCTATATTATTAAGTGAAAAATGCAAGGCACAAGAGAGTTTTTATAGTATGCTACTTTTTGTGTAAGAAAGAAAAGGGAATGAGAATATATACTTAGTTTTACAAAAAGACACAGAAGAATAAACCAGAAGCTAAGCAAAATTATTACGTAGAAGAGGCGGGTAGAAATAGGGTAAAGGGAACAGGGATGAGGATAAAACTTCTCTGAGTATCTCTTAGCATAGTATTCTTAAATAGCCTTATTGAAATATAATTCAATACATAAAGTTCACCCTTTCAGAGTGTACAATTCAATGGTTTTTAGTATATTCACAAAGTTTTTCATCAATAACCACCATCTAATTCCAGAATATTTTCATCAATCCCAGAAAAACCCCATACCTATTAGCACTTATCCCCTTGCCTTACCTCCCCCAGCCCCTGGCAACCACTAACATACTTTCTGTCTCTATGAATTTGCCTATTCTGGATACTTTCTATAAATGCAGTCATGTGATATGTGGTCTTTTGTGTCTGGCTTCTTTCACTGAGCATCATGTTGTCAAGGTTCATCCAGATTGTAGCATGTGTCAGTATTTCATGCCCCTTAATGGCTCAATAATATTCTACTGCGTGGATATTGCCACCTTTTGTTTATCCATTCATTACTTTCATGGACATTTGAGTTGCTTCTTTCCAATTCTGGGCTGTTATGAATAATGAGATTATGAACATTCATGTACAACTTTTTGTGTGTTTTTGTATCTCTTGAGTGTATATCTAGTATATACCTGGAATTGTTGGGTCATGTGGTACTACTGTATTTAACATGTTGAAGAACTGCCAAACTAGCAATGTATGAGGGTTCCAATTCCTCCAAATCCTTACCAACATTTGTTATTCTCTGTCTTTCAGACTGGTCATTCTAGTGGGTATAAAGTGGTATTACATTGTGGTTTTGATTTGCATTTCTCTAATGGTTGTTTTGGTTGAGCATCTTCTTATGTGTTTATTCTATGTTTATTTTTATGTGTTTATGTGTCAATTCTATATCCTCTTTAGAGAAAAGCCTATTCAGATCCCATGCACAGTTTTTTAAAAAGATTTATTTATTTATTAGAGAGAGAGAGAGAGAGCACGAGTGGGAGGGGCCAGAGGGAGAGGGAAAGAGAATCTCAAGCAGATTCTATGCTGAGCACAGAGCCCGATGTGGGGCTCAATCTCATGACCCCGAGATCATGATGTGAGCTGAAATCAAGAGTCAGATGCTTGACTGACTGAGCCACCCAGTTGCCCCTCATTTATTAGTTCTAATAGTTTTTTAGCAGATTACTTAGGATTTTATATATAAAAGATAACATCTATGTATGGAGATAGAAAATATAGTTTTACTTCTTCCTTTATGATCTGAATGCCTTTTATTTCTTTTCTTGGCTAATTACCCTTTATAGAACCTCCAGTGTAACATTGAACAGAAGTGATAAGAGTGGACAGCCTTGTCTTGTTCCTGATCTTTAGGTGAAATATCCAGTCACACGCAGTTTTCATAGATGTCCTTTATCAGGTTGAAGAAGATTCCTTTTATTCCTAGTTTGCTGTTGATGGGGTGTTAGATTTTGTCAAATGCTTTTTCTGTGTCTATCATGATTATCATGTGTTTTTTCACTTTATTTTATCGATATGGCATATTACATTGATTATCATATGCTGAACCAGCCTTGCATTCTTGAGCTAAGTCTCATTTGGTGATGGTGTATAATTCTTTTTATATATTGCTGGATTTGGTACTTTGTTGAGGATTTTTGTGCCTATATTCATAATGGATATTGGTCTGTAGTTTTCTTTATTGTGATGTCTGTGTCTTTTTTAAAAGATTTTATTTATTTGAGAGAGAGGGAGGGAGCATGAGTGGGGGGATGGGCAGAGGGAGAGGGACAAGCAGACTCCCCACTGAGTGTGGAGCCTGACACGGGGCTCGATCTCAGGACCCTGAGATCATGACCCGAGCCGAAGTCAGACGCCTAACCAACTGAGCCACGCAGGTACCCCTATATCTTTATTTTTTTTATTGTGAAAAAATTTAGATTTAGATTTAGCCAGCTGGACTCAGTTTAGATGATTCCAATTTTGTTGACAACATCCAGAGCGTCATAGTCAGGAGCCAGTCAAATATATACCTTTTTCCCTCCACTGGGCCTGATCAGGGTGTTGACCTCAGCCACAGTAATGTTAAAGAGCTTCTTCGGGTCTGTTTGATCTGGTGCTTGTTGACCTTGACGTCCACAATGAACACAAGTGTGTTGTCTTCTCTTTTCTTCACGGCTGACTCAGTAGTCAGGGGGAACTTGATGATGGCATAGTGGTGAAGCTTGTTTCTCCTAGGGGTGCTCTACTGAGGATATTTGGGTTGCCTTCAGAGATGCAGTGTCTTGGGCCATTGGACGGTAGGTGACATGTGGGTCTTCTTTTTTGTGTGTGTGACTGTAGACACCTTTCAGCACTGCTTTTTTGGCCTTCAAACTTTTGCTTTGGATTCAGCTTTGGGAGGTGCAGGGGCTTCCTTCTCTGCCTTCGGCACCATCTTCATGAAAGGGCTATGGTTTTGATATCAGGGTAATAATGACTTCATAGAATGAGTTGAGAGATTATTATCTCTATTCTTCTTCTATTATCTGAAAGAGATTGTGAAATCCAGTGAAGCTATCTGGACCTGGGCTTTTGTTTGGGGATAGTTTTTAAATTACGAATTGAATTTCTGCTTTTTAAAAAGTCTATTTGGATTTTTGTATTTCTTCTTGAGTTTCAGTAATTTGTACCTTTCTAGGAATTGATCCCTTTCATCTAAGTTGTCTGAGTTATTGGCATATAATTGTTCATAGTATCCTTTTTATTTCTGTATCCTTTTTTATTTTTGTAAGGTTGATAGTAATGTTCTCTCTTTCATTTCTGATTTTAATAATTTGAATCTTCTCTCTTTTTTGCTTGGTCGATATAGTTAAAAATTTGTCAATTCTGTTGACCTAGTCAAAGAACCAACCTTTGGTGTCATTGATCTTTATTTTTCCACCTTTCTATTATTAATTTCTGCTCTAATCTCTATTATTTCCTCCCTTCTGCTTGCTTTAGGTTTAGTTTGCTCTTCCTTTTGTTTAGGTTATTGATTTGAGTTATTGATTTGAGATCTTTTTCTTTTAATATAGTTCTTCACAGCTATAAATTTTCATCTAATACTGTTTTAGTTGTATCTTATAAGTTTGGTATGTTGTGTTTACATTTTCATTCCTCTCAAAGTATTTTGCAATTTTCTTTGTGGTTTCTTCTTTGACTTTATGGTTATGAAACAGTGTGTTCTTTAATTTCTACTTTTTTGGGGTACCTTGGTGGCTCAGTCGGTTAAGCATCTGACTCTTGATTTCAGCTCAGATCATGATCTTGGGGTCCTGGGATCGAGTCCCACATCAGGGGAACTTTGCGCTCAGTATGGAGTCTGCTTGGGATTCTCTCTCTCCCTCTCCCACTGTCCCTCCTTCCACTCATGCTCTCTATCTTTCTCTAAAATAAATAAAATCTTTAAAAAATAATAATTTCTACTCTTTTAATATAGTTTTGAATTTTGAACCATGTAAATATCTGACATATCCAAAAGAGATTTAAGAAAAGCAAATCTTAAGTTGAATGCATACAGAAACAGATGATCTTAACTGTGTATCAGATTGATAACTTAATCACAGAAGAAAGAATTCAAGTAAATTTTGACTCTGAATAATCTCAGTAGGATATATCCTAAAGATATAAAAATCAGGGGCACCTGGGCGGCTCAGTCAGTTAAGCATCTGCCTTTGGCTCAGGTTGTGATCCCAGGGTCCTGGGATCGAGCCTCACATCCCCGCCAAGCGGGGAGCCTGCTTCTTCCTCTCTCTCTGCCTGCTGCTCCCCCTGCTTGTGCTCTCTCTCTCTCTCATTCTGACAAATAAATAAATAACATCTTTTAAAAAAGATATAAAAATCAAGAGATTATATAATTGTGGTTTGTTCCTATATTTTTATTTTGTTTCATTGATGTATTTATCTATGCTGTCCCCAGTAGCACACTGTCTTATTATAGCTGTATAGTGGGTCTTGATACCTAGTTGTGTAATTCCTTCAGCTTTATTCTTTAAAGTTGCTTTGGCTATTCTTGGCCTTTTGCATTTCCATATAAATTTCAATATTGGCTTGTCAGTTTCCATAACAAACCTGCTACGTTTTTATTTGGATTTCATTGACTCCATAAATCAAGGAGGAATTGACATATTAACAGTGTTCCCCATGGGGGCGCAGTGTACAATGGTTGCAAACATTACCTTCCTTGATAGTGTATGCAGCCTGTTGATTGTATGGGTTGCCCTAAGAGACCCTGGAGACAGACTTTCCCAGTGGACATTGATGTCTGACCTCATGCTATCTCCAATCTAGGCTTCAGACAAGTATACAGGGTCCCTTTGGAAAGCCCAGGGCACAGTGGCCAGGGTCCACATTGGCTAAGTCATCATGTCCATCAATACCAAGCTGCAGAAAAAGGAGCATGTGATTGAGGCCCAATGCAGGGCCAAGTTCAAGTTCCCTGGCCACCAGAAGATCCACACTTCCAGGAAGTGGGGCTTTACTAAGTTTAATGTGGATGAATTTGAAGATATGGTGGCTGAAAAGTGGCTCATCCAAGATGGCTAAGTGGTCAAATTGTGGCCACTTGGACAAATGGTGGTCTCTGCATTCCTGAGGACTTTGGCACTGCCCTCTCCCTATTCATGCCTACCAATAAATCCTACTTTTTGTCAAAAAAACCACCCCAGTATTAACAATATTGAGACTCTAACCTATAAACATAGTATATCCTTACCTTTATTTAGGTTTTCTTTAATTTCTCTCAATAATATTTTCTAATTTTCAGTGTAAAGATCTTACAGATCTTTTGTTAAATTTATTCTTAGGTATTTGATGGATTTTAGGTGGTATTGTAAATTAAAAAAATTTTTTTACTTGATCTATATAAATTGATTTTTACATTTTAACTTTATATCAACATTGTTAAATACACTTATTAGTTCAGATTATTTGTAGATTCTTTTGGCTTTCTTATGTATACAATCATGTCTTGTGTAAATGATAGTTTTTATTTCTTCATTTCTACTCCTTTTGCCTTTTCTATGTTTTCCTTGCCTGATTACACCATCTAGGACCTCCAGGACAGTATTAAATAGAAGTGTGGCTAGCAGATATCCTTGTCTTATTCCTGATCTAAGGGGAAATTTAAAAAATAATGATTTAAATTAAAAAATTAATGATTTTTTTGCAGCTACTATTTATTCAGACTAAGAAAGTTGCCTTTTCTTCTAAGTTAAGTTTGCTATGAGTTTGGTTGTTTTTTTGCTATGAGTTTTTTTTTTTAACATCAAGTGGGAGTACAATTTATTAAATGCCTTTTCTGTATCTGTAATTTTCTAGCTTTTTCCTGTTAATATGCCAAATTACACTAATTGATTTTCCCATAAACCCCACTTCGTTGAGATGTATTAATCATTGTTAAATATCACTGGATTAGATTTAAACATATATATAATTTTTTCAATTTTCATTTCTTTTTTAAGCCACTTCATTAAGTTATAGCTGACATGTTAAAAGCTGTACATATTTAATGTATATAACTTGATGAGTTTGGGGATAAGTATAAACCATCACCACCATCAAGACCATAGACATATCCATCACCTTCCAAAGTTCCTTCCTGCCCCCTTTATTATTATTATTATGTGATTTTCATTTCTTGTCATTTTTTTCAAGTTTTGGTTATGCAAGCTTCATAAAATATGATGGCAAATACCCCTTTTTTTCTGATCGCTGGAAGTGTTTGTGTAAGATCAATGTTATTTGTTCTTTAAGTGTTTGAAAGAACTTACCAGTGAAGCCATTTAGGTCTGCAGTTTAACTTTGTTGGGAGATTTTTTTGTTTTTTGTTTTTTGAGGGGGAAGGCTTTTAATAACAAGTTTCATTACTTACACACATATAGGACTTTTCTTCTTGTGTCAGTTTTATTGAATTGTGTTTCTCAAGGAATTTGTCCACTTCTTCAAGGGCTGCTTCTGATCCATTCTTTCACTTTTCTTTCCTTTTTTTTTTTTTTTAAAGATTTTACTTATTTATTGGACAGAGAGAGAGAAAGGGTACAAGCAGGCAGAGTGGCAGGCAGAGGGAGAGGGAGAAGCAGACTCCCCGCCGAGCTGGGAGCCCGATGCGGGGCTCGATCCCAGGACCCTGGGATCATGACCTGAGCCGAAGGCAGACGCTTAATGACTGAGCCACCCAGGCACCCCTCTTTCACTTTTCTTTTCTGGGTCTCCCAAGTACACTCTCTACCATTTCTCATATGTCTAACTCATATGTCTCATTTCCATCCTTTTTGCTTCCCATTCTTCTTTCTAGATATTATCTATTGACCTGTCCTTTAGTTCACTAATCATGTTTTCAACTTTGCCCAATCTGCTGTTAAATCCCTCTGTTGAAGTCTTAGTTTTAGTTATTTTATTTTCTGTTCCAGTCTTTCCATTTAGCTTTTTATTACAGTTTTCAGTTCTCTGGTGAAATTTTCTCTCTTGCCATCTATTTTCTTGAACCTATTCATCACAATTATTCCAGAGTCTCTCCAATAACTCCAGTATCACCTATGTTTTGTTTCTATCTTCTCTCTATTGCTCTTTGTCTTGTTTATTTGTATGCCAGTAAATTTTTATTAAATGCCCAACATTATGTGTGAAAAATTATAAAGGCTCCAGATCATGTTATCCTCCTCCAGAGAGGATTACCCCTCTCCTCTGGCAGGTAGCAGAGATTCAGATCACTTTATTTCATCTACAGACTTTGCTGATTCAAGGCTAGTTTGCAGTCTTTATATGTCCAGGTTTGCCCCTGGTTCACCTCCATTTCTAGGGGTAGCCCTCTAGGAGTTCCAAATAAAAATCAGGATCTTTTGCTAGGGCTCCTTCTACTTGGCACTTTATAACCTCCTCTTTTACTCTCTCCAGCACTGTGAGCCTGTCACAGACTTGCTCTCCTTTGCTGATGCTTTCTGCCTGACTTCTTAGCTTCATTCTCTGCACAGCTTAAACTGTAAATACCTCTAGAAGAAAACCGGTTCCATGTGTTAGGTTCTATTTTGTGTCCTATTATCTCTCTAGGATCTTGTTCCCTCAACAGTCAGCTACCTTGGCAACTCCAAACTTTACTTTTATAGCCTTCTAAGCCCCATGAGGCAACCTAAAGCTGATCTGCTGGCTTGTCTCATGCCCTATGTCAAAAAGATCCTGAGGGAAAAACAGTGTGCAGAAAGTAAGGCTTACCTTAATGAGCTTCTCTTCTTTCTGCATCTGGTCTCTCAAATCTTGGCTACCTCAGTAGTCCCTTGATTCCTTCACAAAAGATATTTTTTAAAGTCTGACTTTTCTAGTTTTCTAGTTTTCTTGTTAGAATATTGGTCTGCTAGAAGGCTATTCTATCACAGAAGTCTTCTGAACTCATGATTAAAATGTGTGTGTATGTATAATCATGTATTTCCCCTTATCTCTATACATTGATCAAAAGGATATAAGAACAAAAACTCTCCAGTAGCAGTGAGCACACCTAGTGCTCAGATCTTGGTTTCTATACATCATTTCCCACTAAGATGAATCAGGTTTCCTTAAAGAAATAGCTGATTTCAAGGAAAGTATAAGATGAGCCCGAGTATCTCGCTGGACCAGAAATTAAGAAAAAAATCAGAGAATGATGGGAACATGTCGTAAGGACACAGAAGCCAAACTGAAGGGACACCCACTGGTTAAGCCTGGAATAATTTGAACATCAAAAATAATAATGATAGGGAAACAAAAGCAAAAATGAACTACTGGGACTTCATCAAGATAAAAAGCTTCTGCACAGCAAAGGAAACCATTAACAAAACTAAAAGGTAACCTGCTGAATGGGAGAAGATATTTGCAAATGACATATCCAGTAAAGGGTTGGTATCCAAAATATATAAAGAACTTACACAACAAAACACCCAAAAACCAAATAATCTAATTAAAAATGGGCAGAAGGCATGAACAGATAATTTTCCAAAGAAGATATCCAGGTGGCCAACAGACACATGAAAGGATGGTCAACATAACTCATCATCAGGGAAATAACAGTCAAAACCATGATGAGATACCACCTCACACCTGTCAGAATGGCTAAAATTAACAACACAAGAATCAACAGGTGTTGGCAAGGATGCAGAGAACGGGAACCCTCTTACACTATTGGTGGGAATGCAAACTGGTGCGGCTACTCTGGAAAACGGTATGGACGTTCCTCAAAAAGTTAAAAATAGAACTACCTTACAATCCAGCAATTGCACTACTGCATATTTACCCAAAGAATACAAAAATACAGATTCAAAGGGGTACATGAACCCTGATGTTTATAGCAGCATTATAAATAGCCTAATTATGGAGAGAGCCAAAATATTCATCGACTAATGAATGGATAAAGAGGATGTGGTATAGATATACAATGGAATATTACTCAGCCATCTAAAAGAATGAAATCTTGCCATTTGCAATGATGTGGATAGAGCCAGAGTGTATTATGCTAAGTAAAATAAGTCAATTAGAGAAAGACAAATACCATGTGATTTCACTCATATGTGAAATTTAAGAAACAAAAAGATGAACATATGGGAAGGGGGAAAAAGAGAGAGAGAGGGAAACAAACCTCTTAAAGATAGAGAACAAACTGAGGGCTGATGGAGGGAGGTGGGTGGGGGATGGGCTAGATGGGTGATGGCTATTAAGGAGGACACTTGTTTTGAGGACTGGGTGTTATATGTAAGTTATGAACCACTGAATTCTACTCCAGAAATCAATATTACACTATATGTTAACCAACTAGAATTTAAAAATTTGAAGAAAAAAAATGAATACAACTTAAAAAAGTAATAATGGTAGGGGCTTGGGTACCTGGGTGGCTCAGTCGGTTAAGCATCTGCCTTCGGCTCAGGTCATGATCCCACAGTCCTGGGATCGAGCCCCACATTGGGCTCCCTGCTCAGCAGGGAGTCTGCTTCTCCCTCTCCCTCTGCCTCCCTCTCTGCCTTCTTGTGCTCTCTGTCAAATAAATAAATAAATAAATAAATAAAAAAAAAAAAAAAAAAATCTTTAAAAAAAAATAATGGTAGGGGCTCCTGACTGGCTCAGTTAGTAGAGCATGTGACTGTTGATCTTGGGGTCATGAGTTTGAGCCCCACATTGAGGGTAGAGATTACTTAAATAAACTTAAAAAATAATGATGATCATAATGTATAATACATTGAGTTATATAAAATCCATGAATCCATGGTGATATTTAAAATTAAAGGAGAAGAGAATAAAAGAAGAAAGCTTTGTTTTTGTTTTTATTTTTACAGAAGAATGTCAGCTATTAAATGTAAAAGGAATGGTTTAATTAGAAAATTGCTGTTTTGTAACCCTTGAAGGACTAATTGGCTGAGGTAAGGATCATCAGCTGATGCAAATATGACTGGGTAAAATGTTCTTGGGAACGAGTCTCAAATGATCACTCCACAGATTACTTTCAATAAAGGGGAAAATGTGCTCTTATAATGGAAAAGTTCAGTGGCCACCACATTAACCAAGTGGTTAAGCCTGACAATGCCAGTAGTGGTTTGACTGAATACCTTCAGTATGATCCAGTGGGAAGTACACAATGTCATTTATGTGATATTTATGTGACATTTATGTGACGAGAACAATGTGATGTTCTTGCTGGAAATGTTTTACCTGAATTTCATCATGAGGAAACAGACAATTCTATAATGTGGGGAATGAGGAAGGACAACTGGCCTGGACTCTTCAAAGGATTTGATGTCATGAAGGACAGAAGGAGTCAGGGGGATTGTTCCGGACTGTAGGACACTAAAGAGACACAAGCCAAAGGCTCTGAGTCTTGAGTGTATCCTGGATTGGAAAAACAGAAGCCACGAAGGACATTTTGGGGACAATAGAAGAAACAATAGTATAGACTGGATGCTGGATATTGAATTTATGGTGATTTTCCAGAGAGTGTGTTAATGTAGTTCAATAAGGGGATCTTATTCTTGGGAAATGGATACTGAAATATTTCATGGTGAAGTGTCATGATGAAAGTAGCCTACTTTTCTATGATTTGAAAAAAGGGAAGTGTGGGCATGTGGGTGTGTAGCCAGATGGACTGGGTGTAGCTAGATGTTAACAGTTGGTGAACATAGGTGGGTATTTTGGTGTTGAAAATGAGAAGGAAAAAATACCCTTGCCGCTTTTTACTATTTTTTTTTCATCAAACATCCACAAGACGGCAGTAGAGGAACGCTCTTAGAATGTGTTTCTCGGCAGCCTTCTATAAGGTGACCTATTTTCTGATTCGAAAAGTAAGATGTGAAATCCAACAAAAGGATTGTTTTTGCTTTGTGAATACATTTATATGAAAAGTTATACAAAAGTATGAACACAAAATGCTATTTGGCTGTCTCACTCTATGGATTGCTTTTATTGAAATACCATTTTGTCAAATTTGGTCCAAAAACCTCTTAAACTGTATCTAAAAGGTTGTGTGCGTGGGTACTTTTCCTGGTGAGAATATCCACAACTTTCACCATGTCTCAAAGTAGTCAGTTATCACCCCCCAAACTGAGAAGGTTGAGGGCTTCAAGAAAGTGGCATTAGGTCAATGCCTTAACAACATCAGGGTTGGTAGTAGGGTTTTTTTTTTATTTTATTATGTTATGTTAATCACCACACATTACATCATTAGTTTTTGATGCCGTGTCCCATGATTTGTTGTTTGCGTCTAACACCCAGTGCTCCATTCAATACATGCCCTCTTTAATACCCATCACCAGGCTAACCCGTCCCCCTCCCCCCCTCCCCTCTAGAACCCTCAGTTTGTTTCTCAGAGTCCATAGTCTCTCATGGTTCGTCTCCCCCTCCGATTTTCCCCCCTTCATTCTTCCCTTCCTGCTATCTTCTTTTTTTTTTTCACATAGAATGTATTATTTGTTTCAGAGGTACAGGTCTGTGATTCAACAGTCTTACACAATTCACAGCCCTCACCATAGCACATACCCTCCCCAATGTCTATCACCCAGTCACCCCATCCCTCCCACCGCCCACCACTCCAGCAAGGGTTGGTAGTAGTTTAAGCCATTTTTCTTTAATAAGTTCTCTGAAAGTGTTTGAGTTTAGTGCAGTGCCCTGGCAATGAGTATTTGTTAAATGGAGTGATGTAGGAACTGATGGTTGTAGATGGGTGGGAATCAGAAGACCTAGGTGTGAATGTGATGTAACATGTCCCTCCTCCCTACCCTACTCCCCAAACCCACACACTGAGGTCAAATGTATTTAGCAAAATATTTGTGGTCACGTAAAACAATTCCATACCAAACAGAATCAGTTGTTTGCATCTGTTTATTATTTTACTTCCCAAAGAAAAATAGTTTATTGGTCAGCAGAGATGCTAGCCATATAAAGCTATCTCTTTATAAACATTTATCCAAGGAATTCATTTTTTTCCTATAGTGACATGGGCCAAGCTTCTTGTGATTACAGAATGTTTCTACTGTCTTGTGCGTGTCACCTGTGCCTGTTGGTTTTCTCCAAGTGTTCCTGGTTTGGATCAGGACTAGGTTTCTACAAATTGCAATATGAGCAGCTTGCAGGGTGAGAGCCAAACCACCTAACACTCCTCTCTTTTTGATTCACTAACCAAAGAGCAGGCTTTGTTTTCTGTGGAATTGAAAACAACCTGGCAGATAGCTGTCTTAAAAACTTGTATACTGACTTGATTGCAAAGAAAATCCCTGCTAAGTGCCTTGATCTGGCTATCGAGGTGGTATGTATTTTTTTTAAAAGGCTCACGTATTAGAATCAACCAAGGGGAAGTAAAATGCCCATTGAAGATGTGTTGGCAGTGTGTAGTTGGTTTAAAGTGTCATTTACTGAATTCTTATCATATTTTTGCTCTTTCAACTTCAGTAGTGTTAGAAAATTCCTTATTGAGGATGATGAGCTACCAATAGTTAGCAATGTGACTGCAAGTGAGAGACTAAACAGTAAAATAGGCATGTCTTTAAAAAAGGCACTCTTAACTTCTCCCCCTGCATTTTCAAGGATTTTTTTTATGAGAATGTAGTCTGAATAAATAATGATATAAGGGGAGCATATGTTGGCACAATCCTCTGAGACCTTCATATGCTGAATATAATTGTTGCTCAATATAATCAGTTCTGTCATTCATCTTGAACAGACCAAAACCAAAGAATGCCAATTAGTTAACTTATAAATTATATCCTTTCTACATTCGAAGCTGTTTGCAATATTAAAAGACCTGAAATGGAACAATAAAAATAAATGTATAAATTAAAAAAGACAAATTGTTTAGAAGAAATGAGATAACCATTTAGAAGGAATGAGATAACTGTACCAGGAATATGGAATGACTTCTCTACTGCAGAGAGCAGAGTTCAGCTCTGAGCTTTCTGGTTCCTAAGCAGAAAAAAGACAAGTAGGTCGGCTCTGTTGTTTGTATTTGTGTTTGTATTTATACTAAAGGAGGAATATTAAAAGAAATTTATTGTATGGTGTCTTATATAAGCAACACCGAGTGACATATTGGAGAATGATTTTTATTATATTGTTTACAAAAGACACAGAAACCTCTCACTGAATATTTACTCCATTTATGCTCGATAGAAATGCAGACAAAATATCAGATCACAACTCAATCACTGAAGAAACATCTTTGGGGAAACTGATGGAACATAGTCCAGGAACGTATCTTCCTGATGATCCAAACGAATTGTTTTCAAATCTGGCTGCATATCAGAATCAACTGAGGAGTTTTAGAAATTCAGATTCCACGGTCTACCATGCATCTTCAGAGATTCTCATTCTAAAGGTCTGGTGTTGGACCCAAGAGCCTACCTATAGTTATGGATTTTCTGTGCATACACTGATGCAAATCCTGGTTTGGGAACCACTGATCCATGATACACAATAAGCATAGCATGTTTTCCTCTAGCATCTATTTTATTCGAAGACAAAAAATTAAAAATATTTTTCCTATTAAAACAGATGAATTATGAATAAGAATTCAAATTTTGCATTCATTTCTAAAATAAAACATGTGCCTTAGACATTTAATGCATGTGAGGGTTCATTTGGGGCTGTATTCCCAGACCCTGAGGAGATAGAGTTCATGCCTCACTACTATTAAAGTATTTTGATGGAACGGTTTTTAAAGCATCTAGGGAATTGTATCAGTCAGGGTTCAGTGCTTATAAAATCCTTGGAAGGACTGGAAGATTGGGGATCAGGAGGCAGCACTGTAACTGGGACCCGGAGGCTAGGAAGTTGCTGCTCCAGCCCCTGCCAACAGCGCTGTTGCTTCCACTCCCTCTCTCGCTGACATTCGACCAGCAGGGACAACAGCAGCAGGAAGATGGCCTCGGTCTCTCTTCCACCCTCCAAGGTTTGGAAGTGCAAGTGCATCTCCTTGGCTGTATGGAATTCACATCCAGAGTTGTAGCTGGAAGAGAGCCTGGGAAATTGACTTTTCAGTTTTTCCATCCCTGTGGTTTATCGGCAGGTGCATGGAAGAAGGCAGGAATGGATCCCGTCAAGGGATGCTGTCAAACACACTCATGAGTCAAAAGTGCTAACCAGCTGGATCTATCTGGCTAGGGAAGGGCCCGAGATTCCCCAAAATGGAGATATTGCCAGCCACTTGTAAAGCTGAGTGAGATAGTCTTTCTAGACACAGGCTAAAATGGAAATTAATTTTTTCCCTTTTATGGAAAACATTCTATAGATGACTCTGTCCCCTAAATGGCGTTTGTTACTGGCACTGGCATCAGAGACAAATATCTTCAGCCGAGAATTTATGAATCACATTTTTTCCCCAAATACTAAGTTGCTTATGAAAACCCTTTTCTTAAAAATGTATGTGATTGAATCTGAGTTATATGTGAACTCCTATCCCCTTATTTTGCTTGGTGTGTATGTGTGCATGTGTGCACGTGTGTGTGCATACATGCACTTTCTGGAAGACTTTACTGAGCTTGGAGATAGGCTGGCAATTGCCCTGATTGTCCAGACATGGGTTATCCAAGGCTGACTTTAGCCTGCCTGTATTTGTGTTGGCTTCCTATCAGAAGGGACACTCTCTGAAAGGATCACTGTATTTATTATTACAATAAATATTTATTGAGCACTTGTTCTCTGCCTAACATTCTGCTAAGTGCTTGACATATATTATTTCTCTAATCTTTATCACTCCTTGAGGTATGTGTTACTACCCTCATTTTACAGATGAGGAAACAGGCACAAAGAGGTTAAATAACTTTCCAAATTGACATAGCTGGTAAATGGTAGAGCAAAATTGGAACTCAGGTGTCTGATGCCAAAGCATCACTGCCTTATATGACATTGAAGAGAACTACTGGTATCTCTTTTTTATTTTACTCTTATTATCCCCTTAGTCCCTCTATTTTTGGCCCAATGTATGGCCAGACTCAGAGCTGCAATAATGAGGGTGATAATGCATTTAGGAGGGGAAGGGAATGTTGTTAGTATGAGCTAAGATACCCACCCAAAGATTCAGGTAGACCAAAAGTGTGTGGTTTTTATTCTGTTTATGGAATAATCAGTTGTTCCAGAGCAGACATAAGACAAGAGTCCTCATATTTTCCCTCTTGTTCATGCTATTTGCAGCATACAATTATGGGTTGAAGCTATAGTACCTTCTATATATCCCTATAATGCTTAGCATTTAGATAGTGGAATATATTGGAAAAAATAAGAAGAAAGTAGAGAATTAACATGCATCTGTCCATTGTCTTGTCTGAACAAATTCTGAGTAAAAGAGGAAGTTTCTCTCAGAAAACCATGAGTATTGAGTAATGGGAATTTGTTGCTTGTCCTTGGAGTGATGGCAACAGAATTGGAGTGATTTCTGCTTATTCTTTAACTTGCTATCCCATAATTTCACCATTCCACTTTTGTGTGTGGCACAGGACCATACATATTCAAAGTGAGGGGGCAGACAACAATTTCTATCCAGTATAAAATACCCAGCTCAGCATGTGCCTTCGGCTCGGGTTGTGATCTCAGGGTCCTGGGATCAAGCCCCAAATCAGGCTTGCCACTCAGCGGCGAGTCTGCTTCTCCCTCTGCCTCTGTGATCCCTCTCCCTCTGTGATTGCTTTCACTCTCTCAAATATGTAAAATCTTTAAAAAGTAAATAAATAAAATGAAATACCCAGTTCAATAATAAATAAGTACAGTTTCCCTTATCCCACAGGCATCTGGTACAGTGTTTCTCAAATAAGACACCATGTGTACTTTGGGAGGGACTGTTCTTCATTGGGAAGGGCTGTAAGCAGGTCGTTTAGGGTCTCTGACTTCAGGGCACTAAGTGCCAAGTAGCCCTGACGCCATCCTGGGGCCAGGGCTCTGCCTCCTCCATGGTGTGACTCAGAATAGGGAATGCTGATTTTCTGTGGGACATTTCTCCAGGGAAAACTGTCTGAATCACAGAGAATTCATTTGCTCAAAGTGGAATCACCAGATAAAATACAGGATGCCCAGCTAAGTGTTAATTTCAGATACACAATGAATATTTTTTTATGTAAGTATATCCCCTAAATTTAACTGAGTGCCCTGGAGTTTTATTTGCTGAATCTGGCAAATAACCAGGCAACCCCAACCCAAGGTCAGTTGCAGATCTGTGACTCAGGAACTAGTAGATCTGCGACTTGAAGGCAGGCCTGGGTTTTTTTTTTTTTTTTTCAGTGTAATCTCTACACCCAGTGTGGGCATGTTTTCCACTGCTCTGTATTGCCTTCCACCTTTGTTGAACAGCTTTCACGTGCAAAACCATGCCCTGCAGGATGTAAAGATGGGGTTATGATTCCTGCCTTTAAATTATTTGGCTTCTCCATAATGAGAGAAGGGAGTTGAGAAGACCTGTGTATTAGAGCTATCTCTTTGAGGACCTACCATGTGATAAAGCTGCAATCGTTTACATTCTAGAAGAATTTTGAAAGTTTAAACAAGGAACTTATTTTATGCCTTCCTCTGATGAGTCTTTTGTAGAAACATTCAGGTTATTTTATGGAGTGAATATTTATAAAAGTAGCACCATGGGAGGGCCTTCCTGGGAGTGACTTCCTTGTCTTCTTTGGTTCAAGGGGTAGCTGATTAGGAGGCTGGACTAAAGGTCAGAGGCTTATGTTCGTCGTTCCTGGGTTTCACATGTTGGGCAGGATAGTGCTCCAGATAAGAATACCACCCATCCAAGTAGCTTTCTCAAGCTAACCAAGTCTTTGCTAAAAACTCTCAGGATTCCAAAAGCTGAAGAAGCACTTTTTAACATTTCCACCTTTATCTTCCCATTTGCCTTCATTAATGAGGCTGTGTATATGAAAGTGCTTTGCAGACTGGAAAAGATATTTACATGAAATAACTGTGAAACACTATTTTGAGATCTGTGTTTTAAATTTGAAGGAATGGACATCAGAAAAATTAAAGTTACAGATGAGGTTAAACAGGTAAGTAGATGGTAACATCCTGCACAAATGTTTTTCTAACTTGCTTTATTTACTCAACATTGTTTTTGAGATTTGTGTCAATACATGTAGATCTAGACCATTAATTTTAACTATAGTATAGTATTCCACTGTATGCATAAAACACAGTTTTACTTATCTGTTCCCCTACTGATGGACAATTAGGTCATATTCTTGTTTGCTATTGCAAATAGTACTACAATGAATATACTACAAAGTACATGTCTCCTTGTGTACATGCATGAAAGTTTTCCTAGGATTGAAGCCTAGAAGTTGTCAGTTTGATGCTGGCAAATTAAAAATCACCCAGAACAATATTATATATTGCTTATGAATGCGTACATATAGAGACCAGAATAAGAACATTCATGGGGATACTTACCATCTGACCTATTACTTCAACAAACTGAAGACAAGTAATTTCATATGGGTTAATAAAAGACATGAACTAAGGAAAAAAAAGAGAAAGAACATTCATGGGAAATATACACACCAACTTCAAGAGAGGTGTTACTCTGGAAAAGGAAAAGGAGGGAAGATATGGGAGGGATTTGGAGCTTGATCTATAACATTGTATAGCTTAAACAGAAAATTCAGAAGCATATATGACAGAATGTTAACTTCTGTTAAATCTGGGTGGTGAGTACATGAGTGATGTTACTTTTTGGATAATATGAATATTTTATAAATGATAATGAAAAATATTAAGTTATAAAACTGAAATGATAAGTTGAAGGAATTCAGGAGATCATCCTCCGTATCTGACCACTAGCTCACACTCTGATAAAAATAGAAGAGTATAGAATTCTCCTTCCCTTTAGCCCAGCACAGAGTCACTTCCTGACACGCCAGACTCCCAGAAACAGGGGCACGCTTGTTCAAACGGAAGCAAAATATACCAAAATAAAAAAAGGTGTGCAGAGAATTCTAAACAAATCCCTGTTCAGTCACATTTCATGCCCTGTGATGGAACTGAGAATCCAGCCAAAGATCTTCTGAGATGAGTGGTTTAAAATGGAGTCATGGCATTTCTACAGCTGAAAGGGCTGGATTTTTCCATTGGCAGTTTCTTAACAACTGTAGTGACAAATCACACGGGGGAGCTCTGGGCCAAGGGAACCAGAAGAGGGTGCTGAGAGAGGAAGGATATTTTGCCCTAGAAACAGATGCAGGCACTGTCCAAAAGCCCTAACTACCTTTCTTAGGCCACTTGCTTCCTGAGCAAGGGGGAAGGCTCTCTTGCGGTTGCACAGCTGATCTGAAAATCAAAGGGCAATAGGAATATTTTACCATTTCCTCAATTTCTCAATCCCAAATCCAAACCAATTCAAAGCAATAGGTAACTAGGGCCCAAATGCTACATTTTAAGAAAAGACATTTTCCTTCCTAATTAAATACAAGGCTATGTCACTATTTGACATTACTGGCCAGGAGTCGTAGGGTGAATTACTGAATTCTGGCACATAGATATTTGATTAAGAAACATAATAATGTTGAGAGACAAGAATAGAAACCCAAAGACTCTATAAGCCGGGAACAAAAATCACGTTGGCGCCTAATCAGGAGGTTATTTAATATTAATCAGCATTCATTAATTAATGTAATCTAGCAAACCAGGGTGTAGGTTATTAGGGTTTGCTGGCCAGAGCCTAATCAATGCAGAAGCCATTTTACTTTAGATAAAACCACATTCATGTGGAAATTTTCTGCTTTATATTTAACTGCCACATAAATTCATCCCCCATTACATTTTGCAGATCAGATTAATCTACCAATATTAATAACAGAAGTGAAATTTAAAAAGAGATCCCAGCCAGTCATCCAGACTACTTAACCAGCACAGAATTAAGAAGGAGCTCTGTGTTTTCCTTTCCCCAGATCCCACACACAGCAGAGGGCTTTGTCCCGGTTGCAAATCTGACCACGTAGGAGAAATGTGCTAAAGTGGCTTTTGTGCATGTGGTGGACTCATCGGGGTTGGCCGCTGCTGGGCTTCGTCGCCAGCAACTGCTACTGAACATTTGCCACCTTCCCTGCTGCTGCCGAAGCTCAGGATTAGATGCGGGGAAGCCAGCAGCCCTCACAACTTCATCTGCTGGCACGGCAGGAGCCAAGCAGCATGGCAGAGGGAGAAACCTTAGAAATCATCAATTTGAAGACCCTGCCTCGAACTGGCGAGTCATAAGGGGAAGGGAGTAAATGGGACTCAAAGTCAGAGGGCCCGTGATAGCTCTTCAGAGAGAGAGAGAGAGAGAGAGAGAGAGAGAGAGAGAGCAAGCTTTGGGAGCCGGTTAGGTAGAGAGGGACACTCTTCTGATGGGGAGAGTGTGGGAGGCAGACAGGGTTTTGTTACCCTGGCACAAGGGGTCTCAACTGGGTGCCATGGGCCAGGTATTTCTGTGTTGTGGGGGCACTGTCCTATGCTCTGTAGGGTGCTTAGCAGCATCCCTGGTACTTCCCCACTAGATGCCACCTGCCCCCTCACTCCATCAGATCAGACAACAAAAATGTCTCCAGACATTGCCCAGTGTCCCCCCTGGGGGGTGGGCTTGAGAACCACTGGTGTAACACACGGTGGCCTCTTCGGCCATCTGCATTGTGGATTTTGGTGCAGCACAAGCAGCACCTCTATTATGGGTTGAATTGTGTCTCCCCCAAAAAGATATGTTGAAATCCTAATCCTCCATACGTCAGTGTGTGACCTTGTTTGGAAATAGGGTTCTGCAGATGCAAATAGGTAAGCCGAGGTCCTATTGGTGTAGGGTGCACCCTGATCCATGACTGATGCCCTTATAAAAACACAGGGAGAAGGGCATGCGAAGATGCAGGCAGAGACTGCAGTGAACATGAGGACTGCTGGCAACATCAGAAGTTAAGAGAAAGGCATGCTAAGAGAAAGCGCCCTGCTGACACCTTGATCTTGGATTTCTAGCCTCCAGAACGGCGAGACGATAAATTTCTCTTGTTTAAGCCACCTGGTTTGTGGTGCCTTTTTATGGCA
Organism: Callorhinus ursinus; assembly: GCF_003265705.2. Lineage (NCBI taxonomy): Eukaryota > Metazoa > Chordata > Mammalia > Carnivora > Otariidae > Callorhinus > Callorhinus ursinus. The sequence goes on along the minus strand of NW_027397153.1, from coordinate 1,102,924 downwards.
GCTCCAGCAAACACATACAACATCTCTGCTAAAGTGGGTCTGTTAATGAAGTTGCATTGCACGGAGGATGTTTCCAGGCAGGATGTCAGAGGCCTGCTAGCTCTCTCCAGGCCTGCGGCTGTTTTCTTGTGCTGCGTCTGATCCTCTCCTTTATCCCTCTCCTGCATCTTCCTCTCCAATTATTTCACTCAGAAACAAAACTCACAAGAGTATTATGCTAAGTGAAATAAGTCAGTCAGAGAAAGACAAATACCATAAGATTTCACTCATTTGTGGAATTTAAGAAACAAAACAAATGAGCAAAGGGAGGAGAAAAGAGAGAGGCAAATCAAGAAACAGACTCCTAACTATAGAGAACAAACTCACGGTTGATGGAGGGAGGTGGGTGGGGGGAATGGGTTAACAGTGTGACAGGGATTAAGGACAGCACTTGTTGTGATGAGCATTGGGTGTTGTATGGAAGTGATGATCCATTGATTTCTATACCTGCAAACTACTATTGCACTCTATTTAACTAGCTGGAATTTAAATAAAAAACTTGGGGGAAAAAAACCCTCACAAGCCGTAGCATAAGCATTTTTCTTCTTTCCCTGACAAGCGGCATTCGTCCATGAGAAATTCAAATCCAACCAGCCTTTCATGCTTGTGGTCAAACAGTGGCAAAATTAGTTAGGATCTCCAGCTCCTGGCACCTCTTCTTTCAGCTCTCCTTCCTGAAAACTGTGGCTCAGTGTAAAAATGGTCTTCCAGTGAGGTTGTGCTTAAGAGATATAAAGAGATGGCTCAAAGGGAATTGGTGGGGGCTGTTGACAGTTTCGATTTTCTTTCTTTGAAAATTTTAAGGCTGGGGTCCTTGGCGTGCTCAGAACTACCCTAGCCCTTGGCTTCAGGGTCTCCCCTGGGGTTGAAGTCTTCTGCAGCTTGCAGTCCCAAGCCCAGGGACGGTGGCCAGACAAAAGGGGGAAGCCAGGTTGGAATGCGGTGGGCCCTACCCCTACCTGGCCTGTGGCCTCTTCATTTAGCTCTTACTCTGCCTTGGCAGGACCAGCTGGTCACACAGAAAAATCTGCTGTTTCAAAGTAGAATAGAAGTGTCAGTGAGAGTAATTATGTGGAACAAAGTTTTACTTTTTTTCTCAAAAATTGGGGTGTGGGACACATGATCACAGCTCCCATTTCATGTGTGCTTTTGATGTGCCAGGTGCTTTACAGACTGGCCTTGTGGAATTTCAGTGTCTCCCCTTGGGAACTGAAGATTATTAGACCTGTTTTCACACGATGTAACTGAGCCTTAGAGAGGTAAAAGGGTTTGCTCTCACTTTGTATGACTGCCAGGAGTAGAGACCAATTTGAACCCAGTTTGGCAAGGGAAGGACTCTTTTCATGTCACCACACTGGTCCTTGCTCGCTAGCCCTTGCCTCTCCTGCAAGGCCTGGAGGGCTTTACAGTGTGGATAAGTGAAGCTGTCTGGAGAATCTGGAGAACAATGGCCCCCCAGATGTCCATGTCCTAACCCCCAGAACCTGTGAATATGGTACCTTACATGGTGTTGAGGATCAAATTGTGTCCCCTCCAGAAGCTATGTTGGTGTCCTCATCCCAAATACCTCAGAATGTGACCTTATTTGGGAACAGGGTCATTGTAGATGTATCTAAGATGAAGTCATACTGGAGCAGGGAAGGCCCTTAACCCAATATGACTGGTGTCCTTACATAAAGAGGGAAATGTGGATACAGGGACATACAGAACAGAGAATGCCATGTGACAATGGAGGCAGATATTGCGATACTGCTGCTGTGAGCCAAAGAACACCTGTGACTACCAGAAAAGGCAAGGAAGGATCTTCCTCTGGAGACTTTAGAGGGAGCGTGCCTGATGACACCTTGATTTCAGTCTTCCAGCCTCCAGACCGGGAGAGAACACATTCTATTGTTTGAAGCCACCCAGTTTGTGGTACTTTGTTAAGGCAGCCCCAGAAAACTAACATACTGAAAAGGGACATTGCTGGTGTGATTAAGTGTACAAACTTTGAGGGGCGCCTGGGTGGCTTAATTGGTTAAGCATCTGCCTTTGGCTCAGGTCATGATCCCAGGGTGCTGGGATTGAGCCCCACGTCGGGCTCCTTGCTCAGTGGGGAGTGTGCTTCTCCCTCTCCTTCTGCACCTCCCCTTCTCGTGTTCTGTCTCTCTCCTTCTCAAATAAATAAATAAAATCTTTTTTTTTTAAAGGAGTACAAACCTTGAGATGGGGAGATCTTCCTGATTTATTGGGGTGGGCCCAATATAATCACAAGAGTCCTTGTAGGAGGGAGGCAGGAGGGTCAGAAGCAGAGAGATTTAATGATGTTCTGCTGCTGCCTTTGAAGATGGAGGAGGGAGCCATAGGCCAAGGAATATGGGTGGCTTCTAGAAGCTGGAAAAGGCAAGGAAATGGAGCCCCTTGATCTGAGCCCACCGAGACCCATTTTGGACTTCTGACTTCCAGAACTATGAGCTAATACTTTTGTATGGCTTTAAACCACTAAGTTTGTGGTAATTTGTTACAGCAGCCATAAGTGATGAATACACTGGAAAACCTGGCAGCCTTGCCTCTGGCCAGCATCCCGCCTTCAGCTCCCAGCTGCTTTCTTGGACACCAGGGTTAGAATGAGGACCTGCACGATTTCACTCACATGGCTCTGGGTACAGTCTATGAAAAGGAACAAAACATATTTACAAAGCAGATGTTTCTCCAGACACTGACAATAATATCTAAAAATATGAAAAAAGTAAGGATAGTACAAGATGAATGAAAAGAAAGGTGTAATTGATAATAACACCCAGTAGGTGTAGAAAACTGTACATTTTGAAAAATGCTTTCTTCTATATGATTTCACTTCATTTTCATGATGGCACTAAGATGAAGACAGGATAGGGATCCCATCATGTGGATGAGAAAACTGAGTTTCCAAGAGGTTAAATTACTTGCTCAAGATGACAAAGCTAGGAAATGGCAGGGCTGGGACTTGAAGATAGAGTTTTTGATTCTATGTAGAAACCTTTTCTCCTAAATCAGGCCTTCTTTAGCTCATGTAGTAATATTTTGTTTAAAAATGATTATATAGTGGATACAAATTTTATAGTCCACACAACTCAGTTGCACAAGTTAGCTCACTATTTCTATAAATGAATTTAGCTTCTTTCTTAAGTCCTGAATCTACCAGATAGCACAGAATGTAATCTCAACCCCTTTTAGGTCTTAGCTCCTATCAGCATCCTCCTCTTCATTCTCTTCCCTGACTGCCTTCGAGGTTATAGGAGGTTTATGAAACTTTATGGCATGGGGAAAGGGAGGAGCATGCCGGCTGTTGCTGTGATGTACACCCCCCCCCTTGGCTCTTGTCCACTCTCATCTCCATGGAGCAATCTCTGAGACAGTTGCACCTCCTTCTGGCCCCCCACCATATGGCCCATGCCACTTTATCGAGCATTGTCCCCTCCTCACAACCACATGACTCTTTTGGGCCCACCAGCTCATACTTTCTCTTAGGAGTAAGGGGATATCAGCATGCTCTCTCTCTTTCACACACCATCTGGGGCTGTCTCAGGATCTAGTTTTGCCCCAAGCATTTCCAGAACTTATCTGTGCTGCTCCCATGCTGTGGTGGTGCAAGGAACTCCTACCAGGCTGTCACCTTACATTCATTGTTTCTGCCATGGGCTTCAAAAGCCAAAATTCAAAAAGGGAACATTCACATTTTTCTTTTCTACATCTCTGCAGTGACAGTCCTAACATGAAGGCAATGCATGTGGCATTCTCTAGCTGTTTGGTCTTGAGTGTTGCAAGGGCATGTTGGTATGGGAAAACATCAATGAATATTTCAGAATATTCTACCACTGACTCATCTTAACTTAGTTATCAACTATCTGGAAACACATTAGAATTTGGGAAGTTTGGCATGACCGCATGTGAAAAAAATACTGACTTCAGAATAATTAAGTAGGTCATGCTGTATGTGCATAATTTAATGGCCATCAAATCTTAGAGAAGTTACCTTATTTCACTTAGCTTCAGTTGCTGTCTGTAAAATGGGGGTTATCAGGATCAGATCCAGGTTTTGTGGGGCCCAAAGCTTATACTGCTTGGGGACCCCTCTTAAAGAAAAGTAATAAAAAAATTACAAAACCAAAATTAAGTGTAAGAGGGGACATTTGGTTTATTTTTTTTCCCAGCTTATCCATCTGGGGGGTAATAACAACCTCTGCATATCTGCCTCAGGATTGGTAAGAAGCCCAGAGGTAATAGATGTGAGAATGTTTTGTAACCTGTGAATTGTGGCATGGCTACAAGATTGGAGCAAACTTTAGAGTGATTAATTTAATATGTTACATAGAAATTCTTGGTCTAAATAATTACATGTAGGGAATTTTAACTGATCTCTTTTCTGAGGTACATTCCATGTTATCTTAGAAAAGAAAATTTGAATGTAAAAAGGAAATCAGTTAAAAGTGGGCCTTTGAACTCAGGGCTTAAAAGAGATTGAGCTGATATTAAGAGAAATTAGACTATTCTAAAATAGGTCTAGAGAAAAGAAAAAGAAAAAAAGCACAGGTTTGGGAGGTGGCAGTACCTTTTCTCTGTGTTAATGAACCTAAGTATTGTTTCAGAATTGGAGTGCAGTGGAGTGAACCTGGAATTGGGGGTCAGAAGAGTTGAATTCAAGTTTGGCTTTGACCTAATTCACTCTGCAACCCTGAAATGGTGTCATCTGACTGGGGTCTCATTTTCTTACACATAAAATGAAATGATTATACTAGATAGACCACAAAGTTATTTCCTCATTCAGTTTTTAAAATTTTAAAACAAATTGAATTGTTTTGATATAAATGACAAATTCTAATTATAAATAAGCAATACAAACAAGTACAAAAGTAAGTTAGAAAATCACCTTAAAACAATTGCAACTCAAAATTCAATGACTGTGTTAGTCAGAAGATTAGACACAGCTGGAACACAAATTCATGAATTGGAAGACAGGCCAGAAGAAATTCTCCAGCATGTAGTTCAGAAAGATAAAGAGACGGGAAATGTGAAAGCAAGACCAAAAACATGGAAGATTGAATGAGAGGTTTGATGTAATTGGTATTTTGTTGGAGATAATGGAAGAAAAGGCAATATTAAAGAATTAACTTTTCAATTTTTCAATATAGCTGAAAAAAACCAATCCTCAGGTCCAGGAAACCAAAATGAATCCAAAGCAGAAAAAAAAAAAAAATCCTCACTTAGAGATATTGAAGTGAACCCAACAGAACATCTAAGAAAAAGAAGATACCTTAGAAGCAGGCAGAGAGAAAAGATAGGTCACCAAAACAGGAATGCCAATGATGAATGCCATTTCAACAGCAACAATCAAAGTGAGAAGGCAGTGGAGTCATAGTTTCAGTAGGCAGAGAGGACATAATCATCAATCTAGGCTGTACACACAGCAAAAATATTTTTCAAAAATGAGGCAATTAAAGATATTTTCAGAAAGACAAAAATTGGACATTTATTATCACAAAACTCACTAGTGGAAAGTTTTAAAGCTATCCTTCAAAGAAGAAGAAAATGATCCCAGAGAGAAAGCCTAAAAGATAAGGAATGTGAGTACAGAAGTTGGTTAATATCTGTATAAATCTGAAGAAACCCCCATGGTATTAATTAATTAATAAAGACAATGTCGAATTTGTGAAGTAAAAAATAGTCCAGAAGCAAAATACTGGACAATGATAGCATATAGTATATGAACTAGTCTGAGCAACCTGGCCCCTGAGGTAGACCTGAACTTTAGATCTGGATCAGTATCTGTTGCCATTTGTTGAAACCATGGGAAACAGGGGAGACTCATGCAACTGGCTGCCCTTTGAACATTGGGCATGGTTCCAAGCTGGTCAGTTGTGCTTATATTGTAGCTAGTTTAGCACTTGGGAAAAATGGATAATGGGTTAGACACTGAGAAGTCACTGCCACAGCTGTGTATCTACATCTGATTTCCTCAAGTTGTGGCTGGGGAGGATAAGGCTCAGAAAAGTCACAAGGCTGATGTTAGACACCTGTGGATTAGCATGTCAGCTGGACCTAATCTATAGCTAACTCAAGGGGGAGGAACGCAGGCTCTCTGAGCAGACTAGGCAGTTTGAGATCCCATTGTTCATGACTTTCAGCCCACTCTAAGGGGATCCTCCAGTGAACTGGGAAATAGCTATCTTCCTCCCAAGAATCACTTCAAACACCAGTTCTCAGAGGTCTCATACCCTTGACTGTCTGGGGGTGTCATCTGACTTTGGAGTAATCCAAGACTGTAGTTTGCCTAATCGACAAAAAGAGATCATTTTAGATTTGTCGGACTCTGTGGGTGAAGATCAATTGCCTCATGTAACATTAGAACAGAGGTAAATTTCTGGGTAGCCTTGATACTTTTAATAAGAGTCGACATTCGATAGAGAGGTTAGTGAGGATCTACTTAGAGTCTTTAGTGGTCAAAATAGCAATGAGAATATGGTGGTTCTAGCAATAGTTTATGCTGGCTTAAGGCAGGAAAGCTGACTGCAAAATTTAGAAATAGACCACATGTGAGTTAATCTTCAGGGATTTCGGGAAAGGAACTCTCTGAAATGCCAAGAATATGGCTGACATACTTTGGAGATAATTTAATTGGCTAGTTTCTTTGTGTTAACAATAGTTGTTGGAAGGAAGAACAGACTCCCTGAGGGGACCTTGACATTCTGGTAAGAGTACTTGCTTACACCACTAAACTTAACTGTATACTTTTATGTCATGTATGAATTGTTACTTAAAATAGTTCTTGATGGGGGCACCTGGGTGGCTCAGTCGGTTAAGTATCTACATTCAGCTCAGGTCATGATCCCAAGGTCCTGGGATCCAGCTCCTCGTCAGGCTCCCTGCTCACTGGGGAATCTGCCTCTCTCTCTCCCTCTGCCCCTCCCCCTGCTCCTTCTCTCTCTCTCTCTCTCTCTCTCTCTCTCTCTCTCTCTCTCTCTCTATCTTGCTCACTCTCTCAAATAAATAAAATCTTTAAAGAAATTCTCCTTGCTGATTATCTCTACTCATTTTTTTTTATACCCAGTTCAGATGACACTTTCTGTAACAAGTGTTGTCAAGCCTCCATGGCTGGGAAAAGGTGTCCCTTTTCTGTGCTCTCACAATTACCTGCATGGAATACTTTGGTGTAATTTCCTGTTTACTTGTCTATCTCTGTCCCCAGTGCCCTGTTACTGGCACATAGCCAACTTCAGTGAATATTAGTTGAACAGAGTGATGCCTGGCTGGTTCAGTTGGGAAAGCATGCAACTCTTGATCTTGGACTTGTAAGTTCAAGCCCCTTGTTGGGTGTAGAGATTACTTAAAAACAAAATCTTTAAAAAATATATTGGTTGAAAAAAATGAATGAATTAATAACAATTAAATATTTGTGAAGATTTATAGGAGAAAGAATTTGCATCTCACTAGGTAGAATATAGGACACCCTCTAAAGGATATATCATTAGAGATATTTCTCAAGAATATGTAGGATTTTAGGGGTATCTTGGTGGCTCAGTTGGTTAAGCGACTAACTCTTGATTTTGGTTCAGGTCATGATCTCAGGGTCTTGGAATTGAGCCTCAAGTTGGTCTCCATGCTATGCATGGAGTCTGCTTGGGATTCTCTCTCTCCCTCTCCCTCTGCCCCTCCTCTCTCTCTCTAAAATAAAATAAATAAATCTTAAAAAAAAGTATTTTAAAAAAAGAATACTGTAGGATTTTATAAGGGTGAAAAGGCAAGAGGAATTCCAGACAAAGGCAATATCATAAGTAAGCCTCAGGGGCAGGAGAGGTAAAGTATAATTATGTAATGGCCAGTTCATATTGGCTAGATTGGTGGTTTTCATACTTGAGGCACATCAGGAACACCTGGGAGGCTTATTAAAACTCAGATTGGGGGCACCTGGGTGGCTCAGTCAGTTAAGCATCCAGCTCTTGATTTCAGCTCTGGTCATGATCTCAGGGTCGTGAGATCAAGCCCCATGCTGCGCTTTGTGCTGAATGTGGAGCCTGCTTAGGATTCTCTCTCCCCCTCCCTCTCGCTGCCATTCTCTCTCTCTAAAAATAAATAAATAATTAATTAATTTAAAAAAATACCCAGATTGCCAGGCCCCACCCCTAGAGTTTTTAATTCTGTAGTTCTGTGGTGGGTTTTAATAATATGCATTTCTAACAAGTTCCCAGGTAATGCTGCTGCTGTTGGTCCAGAAACCACACTGAGAAACACTAGGCTGGAGAACAGTGTATTTGGAAGGAATGGTGGTAGATAAAGCTGGAGAGATAGATAAGACAGGTTGGGGCTGTTGAATGGTCTTTAAATGATAAGCTGAATATTTTATTTTATTAGTTTTATTGGTGTTGGGAAACCATTGGAGAGTCCTAAATGTGGAATTAATTTGATCAGAGCTATTGCTTTTAGGAAAATTAATCTTGTGGTACCCTAAAGGATGACTTGATGGAGGTGGGTAGTTGGGGGTTGGGTGGAGAGATTGGAGGCAGAAAACCAGGTAGGAGGTGATTTCAATAATCCAGGTTTCAGTAAACCATTCTATATTGCTGAAACTTACCTTTTAAAATGTTAATCATTTTGGATGGAAATCTTCCTAAAATATATTACACACTTTCTGCTCTCCTACAGAGAGAATCCTGTACATAATGCATCCGCTTGATGACTCCAAGTTATCGTTATAAACATCGATGATTGCACTGGGTTGTAACATAGTGTGCTCTCATGGGTATGGAGGTGTAAAGAGCTTTTTGCCCAATTTTAAATGCCCTAGAACTGCTGTGAATTTTTAGTTTTGTGTCTTCTATTGATAACATTTATAACTCTCCCTTGGCAGCTCCTCTCTTCATTCTAATTGGCTGATTCTAATCTGCAATGGGCTGGAAAACCAGATATAATTGTGTGTAATGTAAGAGTAAATAGAGTGTGGGTGAAGTACTATTATATGAATAAAGTCTATAAGCTTTGGGGTGTGAACTCTGCAACATTTATTTGGGCTGCTTACAGGTCTTTCAAGGTTCTTCCTTGAAAATGAAATATGCCTCCATTCCAGGTTAAGTGAGATTGCCAGAAAGATGAGAAAGTAAATGTGTTGTCAATGGGAGTATCATGTGTTTTCTTTTCAAATAAGAATACTTGAAAGACTTTATAAAAATCATAATTCTGAGTAAATTTACTTCAAAAACGGGTCGGGGTGAGGAATAGCATTTTAAAAAACAAATTTTTTCAGATCAATCCCCCTTACCCCTAATATCCTCTACCCTGGTAGAGGATAGAAATTATACTCTAGACCACAAGTCATTTGTGGTATTCCTTTTGAGAAGCCATCATAAAAAATGCAGAGAAGTTTCTAATGTTTGAGATAATAAAGAGTGTTTATTAAAGTGATAAGATAAACCATTTCCTTGGTAGACTGTCAGGAGGCAGGAAGGTAGGGAAGAATCCCATTTGGTAGCATATTGAGTCTCCAAACAGCCTGCCTTTCCAAAGGAAGCAGAGTCCTACAAAAAGTCTTCAGGCAACTGCATATGGGCCCTGTGAAGTTTATTAACTTGTTTTTCACCAAAGTGTGAATGTTGTAGATCCAAATAACAGCAGTTGGGGGGAGGGAAAGGGAAGAGAGAATTCTAGATCAAAATATTTATCACCACAATGACATTGTAAAGAACTTAGGGAACGTTTATTCATAAATTAGTATATCTATGTATATATAAGTATATATTATTGACAGAAGAAATTGCTTATGAAGTCATCAAATTTTTATCCTTAAAAGAAAAAGCCAAAAAACAAGACCACAAATGACAAAACATCCTAGTTAGAGCCCAGATGGCTGCATAAAATAAATAGCCATTTCCTTGATGGAAGCATAGGCAATTTGGCTGTGTGAAGCTGCAATTCCAGCAGAGATCCTTGAAACAGATGTTGATATTGCTTGTGCATCAAAACTTTCTGAAAGAGCAAGATGTTCAGGTAGATGAGAAACAAATAACTCGTACCTTCAAATCCTTATGTCACTGTCACAGGGAGACAGTGCTCTCCCAAAGGGAGATTGCCTTGAGATACCCACAGTAGAACGCATAGGAACAAAAACTAGGGAAGATGGAATTTTTCTATTTCTATTATAGACTGGGAACATCTCCCACATCTCCATGTTCCTTGTGTTCATTTTGATCCTCCCATTTTGCCTCCCTGTGTAGCTCTGCCTCCCTGAAATCATGTCAGAGAGAATACTACATCAGCTGTTCCTTTGTGGGATGATAAAGGGACTATAGGAAGGACAGTGAAATTCTCTCATCTTAGGAGGAACAGTTGCCTATGTGAGAATGTTTAGGACTCTGACAGATGGAGATAGGTGAGGAAAATCCATAGAGATAGAGGAAATAGCAGAAGAAGACTAGAGGTGAGAGAGTGTGATGTGTTTGTGGGACAGTACCAGAGAAATAGAGCTAGAATGTAGGGTTTGTAAGAGAGGAATGGAAGGTTACAAAGAAGACTGAGAAAATTGCATGAAAAATAATTATTGGCAAATAATGAATTCAAAAACATTCCAAGAAATCTTATAAAACCAGTGATAATTTAGTTAGAATTTTCCATCTGATACCTTATTTGGGAAGAAACACTGAGTTCAGGTAACTCCAGAAATATTTACCTTTAGAATAGGAACAAATATCAGGAATTTTAAAAGTAAGTTGTATTTATAAAAAATTCAGTTATCAGAATAAAAGTTTTTTTACAAATAGAGAGAAATCATGTTTTTTTGTACCTGCCCAGTAAAATATCCATTATCAGAAATGAAAAAGATGTCACTAAAGATGCCTCAGATATTAAAGAAATAATAAGAAATGATTATGAAGGACTGTATGCCAATAAACTACAAAATTTCGAGAAAATGGATGAATTCCTAGAAAATATAAACATACCAAAACTCATTTGACAAGAGTTAAAAACCAAGAAATTGAATCACTAATCAGGAGCCTTCCCACAAAGAAAACTCCAGGCCCAGATGGCTTCACTGGCAAGTTCTACCAAATATTCAAGCAAGAAAAAATTCCAACTTTGCACAAAACCTTCCAGAGAACAGAAGATGAGTGAACATTCCTTGACTTGTTTCATGAGGCTAACATAATCCTGATACTGATGGATGAAACATTTAGAGAAAAGAAAAATGGAGGACAACCTCTTTCATTTTAACAGATGCAAAAACTCCAAATATTAGCAGATACAATTCAGCAATAAAAAATAGGATAAATCATCACAACAAAATAGGATGTATACCAGGAATACAAGATTACCATTAGAAAGCCAAACAATATAATTTACCACATCAACAAATTAAAGGAGAAAAATCATATGATCATCTCAAGAGATGCAGATAAATTGTGATAAAATTCAACATCCTTTATGATAAAAATTCTCAGCAAACTAGGAATACAAGAAAAAACTTTAATCTGAAAAAAAGGTATTTATTAAATTCATATAGTAGAAGTGGAGATGTCCAGAATGACAGAGTAAGGACCTCCGTAAATCTTGCCTTTCCATAAAAACAACAAAAATTCTGCAAAAAAAAATGTCAAAATCAACTTTTTTAGAGCTCTGACAATCAATCAAAGGATGACAACAATTTTAGGAGTGTTTATTCAAGAAAACCTGCTGAATCTCAATAAGGACAACAGGGTTTGTGGCTTTTAAACTTCTATCCCTATCTCCCTCTCCACAGTTCCATGATAGTCTTGAAAACCAGTAGCCTCACAACCATTGGAAGTTGTGAAAAACAGGAGCCTTGCAGCCACTGAAGCTCCTCAAAAAATCCCATCCCCTGAGAATTATCACTATTTGACCTGTCTGGAAGGTCCCTGGAAAAGATCTATTCATAGGGCTTGTCATGTTTGACCAGACTCAGAGTTTACTCTTCAAGAAAAGCCCTAACCCCAGGACATTTAATTGAAAACGGTCAGGAGGGATTGTTTCACCTCACAGCTACACGAGGCTGTGATACCAGTTGGGGCAAATAAAAACATAACCAAAAATATAAACAGAACATCTGGAACTACAGGTCAATAGGGAGCTTTGAGAACTCTTATATATTCCTGGAGATCTTATAAGTCCAGGCACATGTGCTAGGCTGAGAAACCCTGAATTCAAACCAAACAAAATGAGATCTCACTTTTAGTGAGAGTAAAAACTGATACACATGCTTTGGAAAATAATTTGACATTTTCTAATGAAGTAGGAAATGAAGTATAACAATGACTCAGAGAGTCTACTCCTATGTATATTCCCTAAATCAATACATGCTTATAGTCATGATAATATTATTCTAAGCTGCCAAAAACTAGAAACAAACCAAATGACCATCAGTAGAATGTGTAAGTAAATTGCAGAATAATATACAATGATAAAAATGAATTAACTGCAGCCAAGCACAACATAGGTGAATCTTAGAGCTACTATGCTGAGTGAAAAAAAGCAAGACCACAAAGAAACATACAGTGATTCCATTTATAGAAAATTCAAAACCTGTAACTATACTGAAAAGTTTGGAACTGCATACATACAGTTAAAACATAAAAAAAGCAGGGAAAGTTATATACAATTTAGGACAATGACCTCTTTCAAGGGGTAATGATAATATGGAGGGGCTACAGATGCGCTTCTGTACAATAGCAGTAATCTTTTTTAATTTGGTTGATGCAATACTGTGATTTATAAGAAATACATATTTGGTCATTCAGATGAGCAAAATATATTTCTCACACAGTTGACTATGGAACAATCACAGATGGACTATTGTAGAACCAAACTGGAGTCACTTATGTCAAGGACAAAATGGAGATGGTCAACACAGATGCATAAAGGAAATGTAACCTTATAGGAATTTCCACCTCTTCTCAGAAATCAGCAGAGCATGCCAGCTAATCCCCAAATGTCAAGTCTGTTCACACAAAGAACTCTGGACTTCCTTGTTTCTCTGACTCAGCTACCCTGAGCCAAATAGGGAAGAAGACCACTAATTAACCAATCAGCTGAAAAAGCCAAATAACTTCTGCATTTAACCCATAAAAATCCCTTAGTCTGTGAGCAGCTTGGAGCTTGTTCCCATAGCCTTGAGTTTCCAGGCTTGCAGGTTGAAAGCCTTGCAATAAACTCATCTTTCTGCTTTTTTTTTTTTAAGATTTTATTTATTTGTCAGAGAGAGAGAGAGAGAGAGAGAAAGCGAGTACAGGCAGGGGGAGAGGCAGAGGGAGAAGCAGGCTCCCCACTGAGCAGAGAGCCCGACACGGGACTCGATCCCAGGACCCCGGGATCATGACCTGAGCCGAAGGCAGCGGCTTAACCGACTGAGTCACGCAGGTGTCCCTCATCTTTCTGCTTTTATTCAGTATTCAGAGTTTAGTTTTTGACACTAGCATGATCCAGACACAAAGCAGGTTATTCCTGAGGAAACAGCCGGCCTGGTAGACTGGATAAAAGCCACTGTAAAGTCTGTTTACCCTGAGAAGGGGGACTCTCTATCACCTCCTATGAATGCCAAGTGGAATTCCTCAGATGAAGCAGCTAAATATGCTTCGTAGGCAAGCCACGTGAGACTGGCTTTATGATGAACAGGATATTTGCCCACTGAATATGCCCGTTTTCCAGGTCATGGTAACTTCTGTGGTTAATGGGGCCCCTGTCACTTGGGCACCCCTTTTAACCCTATTGCTGCAAAACCAAAAAAAAAACAGATATGGAAGCCTTAGTAAATTTGCTGTCTCAGCTTCAACTCATGGGTCTTACAGATGCTAATAAAAACATGAGGTTAATTAACAAGGGAATGGGCAAGGCCAGGGGAGAGTCAAGGGACTCTGCCCACCAAGGAGGAAAATTTTTTAAAGATTTTATTTATTTATTTGAGAGAGAAAGAGAGAGCACAGAGGGAGAGGGAGAAGTAGGCTTCCCGCTGAGCAGGGAGCCCAATGTAGGGCTCGATCCCAGGACCCTGAGATCATGACCTGAGCTGAAGGCTGATGCTCAACTGACTGAGCCACCCAGGAACCCCCACCAAGGTGGAAATTTTTTAAACAATTGCACTACTTGGTATTTACACAAAGGATACAAAACTACTGATTTAAAGGGATGTATGTACCCTGATGTTTATAGTAGCCAAAATATGGAAAGAGCCCAAATGTCCATCAACTAATGAATGGATAAAGAATTTGTGGTATATAGGGGCGCTTGGGTGGCTCAGTCAGTTGAGCGTCCAACTCTTGGTTTTGGTTCAGATCATGATCTCATAGGTCCTGGAACTGAGCCCCATGATGGGCTCTGCACTCAGTGGGGAGTCTGCTTGGGATTCTCTCCCTCCGCCCCTCTCTCACTCACATGCATGTGCATTCTCTCTCTCTCAAATAAACAAATAAATAAATCTTAAAAAAATAGTTGTGGTAAATATATATATTTCTTATAAATCACAGATATACCTATCTGTATCTGTCTTTATCTATAACATCTATATAGTGGAATGTTACTCAGCCATAGAAAAGAATGAAATCTTGCCATTTGCAATGACATGGATAGAGCTAGAGAGTATTATGCTAAGCGAAATAAGTCAGTCAGAGAAAGACAAATACCATACAATTTCGTATGTGGAATTTAAGAAACATAACAGATGAACAGGAGGGGGAAAAGAGAGAGGCAAACCAAGAAACAGACTCTTAAATATAGAGAACAATTTGAGGGTTGCTGGAAGGGATGTGGACAGGGGCATGGGTGAAATAGGTGATAGGGGTGAAGGGGTGTTATATGTAAGTGATGAATCACAAAATCCTACACCTGAAACTAATATTACACTGTATGTTAGCTAGCTGAAATTTAAATAAATTTAAATAAAAACTTAAAACTACAAAAATATTGTTAAGAAATAAGGGGGAAAAGGGTGCCTGGGTGGCTCAGTTGGTTAAGCTACTGCCTTCAGCTCAGGTCGTGATCCCGGAGTCCCGGGATCGAGTCCCACATCGGGCTCCCTGCTCAGCGAGGAACCTGCTTCTCCCTCTGACTCTTCCCCCATCTCATGTACTCTCTCTCTTTCTCGCTCTCTCAAATAAATAAATAAATCTTAAAAAAAGAAATAAGGGGGAAAAAAGAAGTAAGGAGAGGCAATGCGGGTCAAATTAAATAGCTGAAGGGGATTAAGAGGTACAAACTTCTAAGTTATAAAATAAATAAGTCATGGGGATGTAATATACAACATAGGGAATATAGTCAATAATATTGTAATAACTTTGTATGGTGACAGATGGTAACTAGACCTATTGTAGTGATCATTTCATAATGTATAAAAGTAGCAAATCACTGTCTTATACACCTGAAACTTATATTGTATGTCAATTAGAATTCAATAAAAAAGAAATAATGTAAATAAAGCAAATATTCAAAAATAAAGGGGCAAAACAGAAAGGAAACAGAAAAGGGAGAGTCACAGGCCTCTTCTCAGCAGGGTAGAAATTTTTAGATGGCTGTTAAGAAATGTGATGAATAAAAATGGACATTTGATGGGGTTAAAACAAAGGTTTTATTTATTTATTTTTTAGATTTTATTTATTTGAGAGAGAGTGAGAGAGCGAGAGAGAGAGCAAGAAAGAGATTACTCAAAAGCGGGGGTTGGGAGGGTGGGAAGGGGCAGGCAGAGGGGGAAGCAGACTCCCCTCTGAGCAGGGAGCCCGATGCAGGGCCAATCCCAAGAACCTGGGATCATGACCTGAGCCAAAGGCAGATGCTTAATGACTGAGCCACCCAGGCGCCCCAAAACGAAGGTTTTAATACAGCCCTATCAAAGGTTGGGAGGACCAATGAGACCCCCTGCAAGTCCTCCAGTAGTAAAAGGCCGCAAACAAGTCTGCTCTTATTTATCTGTTTGGAGGAATTTTAAAAGGCTGGAAGACAAAAATGAAAATGAAAAATCCAACCAGCAATCATTTGGGGCAATGGTTAGGCCAATTAATCAATATAAAGATTGAAAAAAGATGGGGTGCCTGGCTGGCTCAGTCCGTAGAGCATGCAATTCCATCTTGCTGTTGTGAGTTCGAGTCCCATGTTGTGTGTGAGAGATTAATTACAAAAAAAAAAAAAAAAAGGACTGATAAAAGGGCCAGGGTGTCTTGGCTGGATCCCTCACTGAGGACTCCAGGTCTTTTGCACAGGGCACAAGAGTGAGTAAAATAATGGTCAGGGGGTAGAGAAGAAAAGTTTCCAGTGCTCTTTGGTAACAGAAACCCTACAAACTAGGGTACCAAATCCCATTGGTGAAGCCCTGACCTGGGCTACAATTACACTGAGAGAATGTAAAAGTGTAAGTGTTGACAGCATTATAAAAGTTGGAATGTTTAAGGAGGTATTATGTACAGAAGTTGTGTCAACTTTATCTGAATGTTTTATGGGAGTAGTTATTATGTCTGGCTATGGAGTACTTCCCCTACCTAGTATTATAAAACCCAAACCTATTGATGAGGTCCTAATGGGTGCTACAGTTAGGAATGTAAGGGTTGATGGAATTAAGGTAAATGTTTGTAGGAGAATTGGAATGTTTGAACAGGCTTTATGTGAAGTGTTTGTGTCTCTTTTACCTGATTGTATTATGGGGAT
Organism: Callorhinus ursinus; assembly: GCF_003265705.2. Taxonomy (NCBI): domain Eukaryota; kingdom Metazoa; phylum Chordata; class Mammalia; order Carnivora; family Otariidae; genus Callorhinus; species Callorhinus ursinus. The sequence continues at coordinate 1,086,238 of NW_027397153.1, read as the reverse complement.
GGACACTGTATCTGACTGGGGAACACCTCCCCTATGTGATACTGTAAAATAGAAGGCATGTAAATCTGTCCGTGGAGCAATATTAATTGGACATGCTAAATGGGAATCAGATTGCCTGAGCCCACACAGTGTAGAATAGAACCCAGAGTGTTGGTAGGAACAGATTCTCTGCGTGATAGACTTACGTGGGGGTATAGATGGGCTTGTGGCAAAAATCTGTGAGCCCCTCCCAGTGACAAAGTCCCCAGTGGGACTTTGTATTAGAGAATTTCCATGTGAGTGGTGTTTACTACCTTGCTGTTGGACATTATTAACTGAGGCTGCCTCTATGACTGAAGAACACAAAATGATCTGAAAACCTGAAATACCCACAAGGCCTTGGGTGATGTCAGAGGAACACTGTACTGGGGAATGACGGTGCCCAGAAGAGTTCCGCAATAAAATGGACATTGTTTTATACAGGATTATGCTGCCTGGGGAATGCAAGGAGGATACTCACTAACAGGGAGGCTCTTTTCCCTTAGGACTGACTCTGGAACTGCATGAGGAGGCACCAGATTCTATCATCACTTGGACAGTGCCCTATAAACAGCTCTCAACAGACAGAGAGCTGCTTGGTTTGTGGATGGCAGTTCTAGGGTGAGCGGACAACATCCTGTTGGGGAGGCCACCACTCTGATAGGAGGTAAAAACAGATCAGCCTGGTGGGCTGAATTGCATGCTGTTTTCCCAGTAGCACTGGAGGAATTGAACAGTGGGAAAAGGCCCTGTGTTTGGCTATTTACTGACTTATAGGCAGTGGCCAATCGTCTGGCCATATGGTCAGGGAGGAAAGCAATGGAAATCTGGCTTATAAAAGGGATGCGCATGTGGGGCATAGCCCTATGGAAGTTTGAGGGGTGCGTTAAAGTACGCCATGTTGATGCCCATCAGAAGAACCCCTTCCAGGCTTAGGTGATTGATTGGAATTGCTAAGCAGCTATTTCCGTGTGCTCGCTTAAGGTAGCTACCTGGGTCCATGAAATAATTGGACACTGGGGGTCTGCAGCAATGCAGAGACGGACTGAATCTACACCTACTCCTTTTGCACCCTCTGAGGCACCAAATGTCAACAAGCACAGTTCTGTCTGCCAGTAAGAGAGACAGAGTGCAGAGTGCAGATGGCTATGTGGCAGATTCCGCGGTGGGAATGCCCCGAGCACAACTGGCAAGGGAGACTAAGGCTAATAGCCCTGGGTGGCTACAAATGGGTCTGGACAGGAGTAGACACTGACCCTAGACTGGGCTTTGCTCACCTGGTGGTAGATGCAAATATTCTAAGTGCCATAAAAGAACCGGTGTAGAAGATATTGCACTAATTTGGACTGCTGAGCGTCATTTCTTCAGACCAAGGAACATACTTTATAGCCTATAATGTCCAACAATGGGCAGAGAGCTATCTTCCTGATATTACTAGTTTAATAGAGAATTGGAATGGGCAATTAAAACATCGGTTGTCTAAAGCAATGGGAGATGAAAGCATGAAGGGCTGGCTTACACACCTTCACAAGTATATGCTCACACTGACATGAGCATGAGTTCGGCTAAAAGGAGTGTCTCTGCTAGATAGATTTCTCTGTTTTCCTGGTGGAGCTGGGGAAGAGAATGTGGGGTGGTGCTGGTATTCCCACATCGCCTCAACTTTTTCCACCTCTACTCGATGCAGTGGACCAGGAAGGGCTGGAAGCAGGGATGATTCCCAGGAACTGTAACTGTTTTTAACCTTTACGTCACAATTCCTAGGGGCCTGATGGGGAAGGATGTGCCTTTACCCCTTCTGGTCAAACTGGGCTAACAGTGAATGAAGCTATACTGCCTGATGGTAAATACAGCCCTCTAGTTCTGTACCTGCATAACTTTACCTTCTCTGAATACAAGGGGATTGTAGACGAGTATTGCTGCTGCTAACTAGAACACCACAGTGGCTGAACCTAATATCCCTTCTAAAGGTAGCAAAAGTTTGGGTATAAATGGAGAGAAGGAAAAATAGTAACTGATGGGAAGGGAATGAATAAATAGGTTATGTAATGAGGGAAATCCAGTATTGCATTAACACCTCAAAAGAGGCTTAGAGTGAGAGATGATAATTGCCTCTTGGCTCAGGTATAGCAGATGCACAGAAGAGTGAAGCCATATATTGCTAATATCACTCCTGATTTTGGGACCTGACCAGATAGAATAGAAGCCTGCAAACCTGAGTGGCCTTGTCCTGGGAGACATACTCCTAAGATATGATTATGGGCTGGATAATTATTAATGACTGAATGAGATTTTAGTAATGTGCCAGCATCTTTTGACACTTATGATTGTTTTGCTGTAAGGGATCCGTGTTTGAAGGCCAGGGGGTGGACAGCAAAATTGTGATTTATAAGAAATACATACTTGGTCATTCAAATGACCAAAATATATTTCTCATACTTATTTAGTTTTTGTCCAAGGTTCCTGGCTCACAGCTCCTGAAACCTTCTGAATTTCCTGTGATAAAGAGCCATAAAGATATCTTTTGTTGTGTTAATGATATCCTTTTGGAAAGCCCTTAGGTAACCTAAGGATGGGGGCTGGTTGCCAGGAAAGCCAACCTTGTGATTAAGAGTTGGAATTTTCAGCCTTACCCTCAGACCTCAGGGAAGGGAAGAGGGGCTAGAGATTGAATTTAATCACCAATGCCCATGATTTCATCAATTATGCCTACGTAATGAAGCCTCCATAAAAACCCAAAAGGATGGGGTTTGGAGGGCTTCCAGGTTGGTGAACACGAGGAGGTGCTGGGGGAGTGGCGCCCTGGAGAGGGCAGGGAAGCTGTGTGCCCTTTCTATACCTTGCCCTCTGTGTCTCTTTCATCTGGCTGTTCCTGACTTATATCGTTTTATAACCAACCAGTGATCTAGTAAGTAACATGTTTGTCTGAGTTCTGTAAGTCATTCTAGCCAATTAATTGGACCTGTGGTGGGGGTTCTGGGAACCTCTGATTTATAGCCAGTTGGTCAGAAGTATAGGTGATAACATGGACTTGTGATGGGCATTCTGAGTTGGAAAGGGGTTTGTTGGAATCTTCAGTCTGTAGCTGGTTGGTCAGAAGCTCAGGGAACAACCTGAAGGGTAGGGGGCAGTCTTCTAGGACTGAACCCTTAACCTGTGTAATCTAATGCTGTCTCCGGGTAGGAAGTGTCAAAATTGAGTTGTAGTATAGGACACCCATTTGGTGTCTAGAAAATTGCGTGGTGGTGGGGGAAACCCCTAACCCCATGAATAGAAATTAGGACCTAAATATTTTTAGTTGAGTTGACTTAGGTGTTTATTAATTCATTTTATTTATGTATGCTATATTTCACAAAAATGTAAGAAAGAGCTGTTCTTAAAATTTAGCTAAAAAATAAGACATTACCATTTATTGTAATATTAACCTTAGCAAAATAGAACTACTGAGGTGATTTTGCTGCTTAAACAGTCATATATAAAGCATGAGTCTCCATTTCTCTTCTCCCATGGCTTATATATTTCCATTCATTACATAAGGCATAGGTTATATGCATATAAGCATATGCGGGGCACCTGGGTGGCTCATTCGGTTAAGCGTCTGCCTTCAGCTCAGGTCATGATCGCAGTGTCCTAGGATCAAGCCCAGCTTGGAGCTCAAGCTCCTCACTCAGTGGGGAGTCTGCTTGTCTCCCTCTCCCCTTCCCCCCCTGCTCATGCTTGTTCTCTCTTGCACCCTCTCTTTCAAGTAAATAAAACCTTTAAAAAAATAAGTGTATGCTATGTATATATTTCAAGATACATTGCATAATGGAAATATTCAAGGCACAAGGCATATAATACCTATTATAAATATATTAAATATATATAACTATATATATTATATTTCTAGTGAAATACATATATTATATATAGATATGCTATATAAGGAGAAACAAGGTGCTCTAAGTATTGTTATTTGTATTAGTTGAACTTGCACTGATATATGTAAGGAGGTAGCTAGTGAGTACCAATAGAAAATCTAGAAGATATGGATGAAAACTCTAAGAATTTATAGAGATTTATTTTGAAAAAAGTATTTTCAGAGCTCTCTAAACAATCCTGGAATGTTCTGATAGTTTTGCTCAACTCAAAAATCCATTCACATTAACAAACCGTTTACTTCCATCAGTTGTTCAGTGTCTGCTTCTGGTTCAGTGACGTATATTGCCCATGGCCCAGAGGACAAGCCACTCAAAATTTCTACTGGTTGCCAGAGATGCTGCTAAGAGAGATAAGGCTTTATTTATTGCTAGAACTTGGTCTACTTAGGAATTAAAGGATACAGGCTGTCCCTTGATTCCCTGGATTGCAGTGTAGACAGGTCATACTTATGAGTGAGGCCTTTTGATGGAGCAGTCATTGCTTTCAATATATCTATTGTACTCAGAATCTTACTTATAACTCTTCTGATTTTCAGTTCATATAAAACAGTTTATAAAATGCTCTTGAGGGCAGCCAGGAAGATTGCTAAAAAAAAAAAAATGAGCATTTTTTTTTTTTGGCAGTGGTCCCAAGGGATTCTCAGGGCAAAGTTGTCTTGATATAAAGGAATTATCTTTAAGACCCTGGCTTGTGGGCGCCTGGATGGCTCAGTTGGTTAAGCGACAGCCTTCAGCTCAGGTCATGATCCTGGAGTCCTGAGATTGAGTCCCACATCGGGCTCCCTGCTCAGCGGGGGTCTGCTTCTCCCTCTGACCCTCTTCCCTCTCGTGCTCTCTGTCTCTCGTTCTCTCTCTCTCAAATAAATAAAATCTTAAAAAAAAAAAGACCCTGGCTTGCACTAATTATCTGATTTGCCCTTTCTAGCATTCACAGTTGTAAAAAGTTCAACTGCAGATAATGTCTACCTGTGCACTTATAGTTTCTGATCTTCAGCCACTAAATCAGTCCAGTACAAAACACATTTCTTTAACCATGCAAACCTCTCACCAGGCTGTATCCCAGTAACCAATCTGGTTCACTCTAGGAGAGTGAGCACAGTTTCATCACCATTGCTTCTTTGTATGTCCAGAGAGAGAATTCCCTCGTGGCTAGGGTTAAATTGTTAAGGATCTCATGCTCTCAAGTCTGATCCCTTAAAAATCTCCTGCACATCCATAGGTTTTTTTCCCATGATCTTCAAATGGGTACTGATTAGATATGTGGATGGCAAGTAACAGGGCATGAGCATGGTGATGGGCAAATAGAAGTCAGGGGACCAAGCAGGGTACATCTCATTGGAATATCCTCTAACTTCACACAATGCAAGTCATCTGACAGAATGCAAATGATCTAACTGAAAAGAGGGGTCAACATGCATGCTCACACCTTTGTAATGGTCAGTCACATTCTCTGCTCAGAAAATGTAAACAGATGAAAGTGACCCTGAAACAACCCACAGAATGCACTGACTCCTTTGCTGATCTCCAGTATTGATACTTTGCTTTTCCCTTTTCATCCCTTTAAAAAAATCTATTGCAGGATCACAGCCTGGTAGATGTGGGAAGGATCCTAGAGAACTTCTAATATGGTGCTTATCCAATTGGGCTCTGAGGATACTTCTCAGAGCCACACAGAAGGGATTCTGGACTCCCCCATCCCAATATAATCAGAACTCCATTTATTCATCGAAGAAATATTTTCTTAATGCCAATTGTATGCCAGCCCTCCACCCCCACCCCATTTGTGTGTGTGTGTGTGTGTGTGTGTGTATGTGTGTGAAGACCCAGTGGCAAGAGAGAATGTGAGTTTTTGGAGGCACTGAAGTGTGGGCCAGTGTGACGAGTGTAGAGTAAGGACGGGAAGGGTGTGGGGTTGATGATACTGAAGCAGTGAAAGTCTGTTTTCTGTGGTGGATACCAAGTCTCTGGACTCACTAGATGGTATTTTCATAGCAGAATTTGGGAACTGCTGTGGCTTACCCATGTCCATCTCAATAGTCCACTCTCTCAGATGGCAGGTACACTGTCAAGTACTCATTTGTGGAGAATACCTAGGAGGGTGTGATGTGCCTTTGATAAAAGTAATTTATTTTTATTTTATTTTACTTCATTTTGTTTTATTATTCTATTTTATTTTATTTATAACTTACTCATTTTGCTTGACTGAAACTGTGCCTACTGATTAGTAACTTCCCATGTCCCTGACAGCTACCATTCCACTTTCTGTGATTCTATGAATTTGACTATTTTAGGTACCTCATGTGAGTGAAATCATGCAGTATTTCTCTTCCTGTGACTGGCTTATTTCACTTAGTGTAAGGTTCACCCATGTTGTCGCATATTGTAGAATTTCCTTGTTTTTAAAGGCTGAAAAGTATTCCATTGTCAAAAAGCCAAAGATAACAAGTGTTGCCTAGGATGTGGAAGAGCTGGAATCCTTGCACACTGTTGGTGGGAATGCAAAATGGTGTAGCCACTATGGAAAACAGTATGGAAGTTCCTAAAAAAATAGAAATAGAATTACCATATGAGCCAGCAATCCCACTTCTGGGTTTTCATCCAAAAGAATCAAAAACCTTGAAGAGATATTAGCACTGCCTTGTTCAGGTAGTACTGTTCACAATAGCCAAGATGTGGAAACAATGTAAATGTCCATCAACAGATAATGGACAAAAGTGCTCTTGATAATGAGGAGGTAGTTGGTAGACAAGGAGAGTATTATAGATCTTAACCTCCAAGTCCTGGCTTCTAATCATCTGAATTTTTCAACAGTTACTTCAAATCCAGGTGTTATTTCTAGAAATTCTCCATGGGAATCATGTGCCAATGTGGGAATATGTTGCTTTGGAACAATGACAGCTATGATATATGAGTGGTATGCACTCTATGTGCATTATCTCACTTAATATTCACAATAACCCTGTGAAGTAGACACCATTATTATTCTCATTTTACAGGTTTTGCAGGGATTAATTAACTTTCCCAAAGTCCCATAGCTAGTGTGTTGCAGAGCAGGGGTTTAAATGTTTTGGTCCTGACAAGCAGAATGCATTTTTGAAAAAGATGCTATCATTTCAAAACTATATTTAATTGAAATACATGAGCAGTAACAGTGTCAGGAACTCCCCACTATGGCTCAGTGTGCCTAGTTTTCTTAACTTGTGAGCTCAGGCAAATCTATACTTTGAAGTCTGGAGTTACAGCTCCAGAAAGATGTGCACATAGTGTCCTTGCCTGAAAAGGCCTTTGATCTGTTTCTCTGGAGAGCCCTGATTAATACAGGAGCAAGTATGACAAGAAAGTAAATGTGGGAGATTCCTTTAGGAAGACTGAATTCAAGTGGAAAGAAAGGGAGAGATTTGAGAAAAAGAAAAAGGGAAAAAGAGAGAATGTGATTTCAATAGCTAGAGAAGGATATAGGGAGGGAGTTGATGATGCTGTAGTTAGTACCTACATAAGCCTGTTGGGATTGAGTTTGGGGCAGTAGTCCAATGTGGCCAGGAGAGGGTTCCATGGTGAATATTCCTGAACCAAGAGAGAGGTTTAGTAGCTGGGAGGAATATACAGAGGACTGCTCTTTACCACAAGGTAAAGAGGGAGCCAGGAATTTGTCTGCTACAAGAGTAGTACCTAGAATTTAAGGTCATGGGTTGAAAGCCAGGAAGCAGTGCCAAGAATGAGCTTTCTACATACCAAACTGGAGAGCTGAAGGGTTACACAGGTTTCAAATTAGGACAAATCAGCCTGTGGGGGGTGGGAGGGACTGGAAGGGCTGAAATCATGAAGTCTAACAAATGGGAGCAAGGGGTGGGCCAAGAACCTAACTGATGGTGTAGGAGTCAGAGAACAGAGCAAGAAGCTGACTAGGCAGGGATGGAAGAGGCAAGTGAGGAGTGACTCCTTAAAATTGAAAGGAGATTTTGAAGTAGAAGGAATACTCTTGGCTCCTCCTTTTTGGCTCTCAAGGTGCTGGCTCCAGGTGGTAGGGTACAAGTTAAAAGCATGCAGCAGAACTGTTGAAACTGGGGGCTCAGGTATAGTTTTGGCATTGTCTTATAAACTAGAATATTTCCCTCAACTGTTGACAATTTCCAAAATAATATACAATGTAAAGATTTCTTTAAATTTCAGCCAAATTCATAATAGAAATTTGGTAGATTTTCTGACTAAAGTTCCATGAGGGCTGGGCTTTTGTCCATATGATTCATCCCTTTAATGTGACTAAGAATAGTATCTGGCAACAAGTAGGTGTTCAATAAATGCGTAATGACTTAGCAACGTGGCTGAATGTGCTTAAAAAGAAGAACGAGGATTTGAGGAAACAGTGTGAAGAGGAAATGGACCAAGTGATGCTGAAGATTTACATGAGCTACACCAGTAGCAAAACCTTCAGAAAAATGTTGTGGAGGAAGCTAGAGTTTAAGATCAGGAAAGGGAATTGTAGCACCTTCTAGAATGGCTGAAAACCAGGAACAGCAACAGCAGCCTAAAGCAGATTAAAAACAACATGAAAAGATGATGTACTTAAAGCAAAAAAAGTACTCAAAAAAATAAGAAAAAGAAGTACTCAACATCCATTCCCCTTCTTAGTAAATGTGTATTTCAAGTACAATCATTGAATGGTAGCACAGCTCTTTAAAAATGATCTTCTGGACTTTCAGGGTTGGTGTGCTTAAGGAAGAGTGCTCTCCAGTAAGGAGTCTTATACTGAGGAAAAGAGGGAACAGATTTTGTTGACAAATGAATGGCTGTACATGGGTGGCTCCCAGGGAACCAAAGAGGGTCATACTAATACTAGCCACAATTAATTGACTACCTACACTGTGTCAGGCACTTTATATACATCATTTCTAATCCTCTCCTCAGTCCTCCAAGGTGAACGTTATTATCCCTGTTATACAGATGGAGAAACTGAGACTCCAATGTAATAAGTGCCTTACCTTAGGTCCTGTATGCAGAAGTGGTGGAGCTGAGATTCTGAACCACTGTGCTATGCTCCTGCCTTACACCGAAATAGTTCTCCCACCAAGAAGGAACAGAAATAGCCGGGGTCACCTCATGGATTTCCCTTGTACAAGTTTCTAGGCATCAAGAATCCAAGAGTATGGCTATAGCTGTCACTGTTGAACTTGTATTCACTTTTTTTTTTCATTTCAAATTTTTATTTAAATTCTAGTTAGTTAATATATATGGTAAAATTTCAGGTGTAGAATTTAGTGATTTATCACTTACATATAACACCCACTGCTCATCACAAGTGCCCTCCTTAATACCCCATCACCCAGTTACCCCATCCCCCCCACCCACCTCCCTCCATCAACCCTCAGTTTGTTCTCTATTATTAAGAGTCTGTTTTATGGGGGCACCTTGGTGGCTCAGTCTGTTAAGTGTCTGCCTTTGGCTCAGGTCATGATCCTGGGGTCCTGGAATCGAGTCTGTATCAGGCTCCCTGCTCAGCAGGGAGTCCGCTTCTCCCTCTCCCCACCCCCTGCTCATGCTCTCTCACTCTCTCTATCTCTTTCTCTTTCAAATAAATAAATAAAATCTTTAAAAAAATCTGTTTTATGGTTTGTTTCTCTCTTTTTTCCTTTGCTTATTTGTTTTGCTTCTTAAATTCCATACATGAATGGAATCATATGGTATTTGTCTTTCTCTGGCTGACTTATTTTGCTTAGCATAATACACTCTAACTCCATCCATGTCATTGCAAATGGAAAGATTTCATTCTTTTTGATGGCTGAGTAATATTCCGTGGTGTATATATATCACATCTTCTTTATTCATTCATCAGTTAATGGACATTTGGGCTCTTTACATACAGTTTGGCTATTGTTGATGGTGCTGCTATAAACATTGGGGTGCATGTGCCCCTTCGAATCAGTATTTTTGTATCCGGGGTAAATACCTAGTAGTGTGATTCCTGGCCTATAGGGTAGCTCTATTTTTAACTTTTTGAGGACCCTCCATACTGTTTTCCAGAGTGGCTACACCAGTTTGCATTTCCACCAACAGTGCAAGAGTGTTTTTCTCCCCATCCTCACCAACACCTGTTGTTTCTCATGTTGTTTATTTTAGCCATTCTGACAGCTGTGAGGTGATATCTCATCATGGCTTTGACTTGTATTTCCCTGATGATGAGCATTGCTGAGCATCTTTTCATGAACTTGTACTCACTTTCAAAAACACACAGGTCTTGTGAAAAGATAACAATGAAATGGAAATTCAGAGGATTGGGAGCAAGTATTATGTTAAAACTCCATGATTTCCAGACTAATCTCCAAGAGAGACTTTCCCTACACAGCAGAGGACACTGGTGCCACATGACACACAGAAAAAAAAAAAAAGGTAAAAAAAAGTACTGTAAGCATAAAACCCTATGCACCCACTTCATAGAGTTGTTGTAAGGATTAAATGAGTTAATACATGTTAAATAGAATAGAGCCTGGCACATAGTAAGCCCCCAATACATGTTAGCAGTCACTGTTCTTTTCATTTGTCACCATCATCATCACCATTGCCAACTAAGCACAAACAGCGAGCAGGGCTGTGCTGAAGTATATATATATATATTTTTTCATTTGGCATCTCCAGCAAGTGTCTTGATTGGCAGCAACAGAGGTTTCTTCAAGAAGTAAGGAAGTGTCTTTGGCTGTAGGAGGAAAACAGTGAAAACAGTGGCACTGCACCCAAGTGGAAGTGTTGGAGTGAAGCAGTGGAGAATTCTTGCTTGGAGTGAGGATATCTCCATGGTCCTGATATTGATTCTACACTAGGAACTTGCTGTGTAATCCTGGGCAAAACATTTAACCTCTCTGAACCTCAGTTCATCATCTGTAGGGTGGAGATAGTTATATCTAGTGGTTAAACATTTTCTGTGCCCCTTGAAACTCTATGATATAGTTATATATATTGGGTGTAGATCATAGCAAGCTGGATTCAATAATCAAATATGATACATTCCTTATGCTAGAGAGTGCCAAAATCATCTAAACTATTTACAAGCATGGTTTTGTCAAAGATCCTGACAAGAATCGAGCCAAAAGAAAAAAAAAGTAATTACAATGTATTGCATTTCAGAACTGTTATGTAAATGGACTAATACAATGTATAAACTTTTGGGACTGTCTTTTTTCAACTAAGCATAATGTCTTAGAGATTCATCCAAGATACTGTATATATTGCTGAATAGTATTCCATGGTATGGATGTATCACAGTTTGTTTATCCATTCATCTGTTGAAAGATATTTGGATTTTTTTTTTCACTTTGGGGATATTACAGGTGAAGCTGTTATGAACATTAGGTACAGATTTTTGGGTGAACTTAAATTTTCACCGAATTGGGATAAATTCCCAAGGGTGCAATTGCTGGGCTATATGATAACTGCATATTTAGTTTTATAAGAAACTGCCAATCTTTTTTCCAGAGTTACTGTATCATAATATACTCATACCATCAATTGATGAGTGATCCAGTTTCTCTGCATCCTTGCCAGCATTTTCTGTTGTCACTATTTTTTAATTTTAGCTATTCTGATAGGTTTGTAGTAACATCTCTTTGTAGTTTTATTTTGCATTTCTCTGATGGCTAATGATGTTGGACATTTTTTATGTGCTTATTATCTGTATGTCCTCTTCCTTGAAATGTCTCTTCATATCCTTTGCCCATTTGTATATCCTGAAGAAGAGACCAGTGGCTGCCAGGGGCTAGGGGTGGGGTGGGAGGGGGTGGAGGAGAAAGGTGGGTATGGTTATAAATGGACAAAACACAAGGGATCCTTGTGGTGATGGAACCGTTCTGTATCTTGACTGGCAGTGTCACAAAGTGACAAAAGTACATAGAACTAAATACACATGTGTACACAACATGCAAACACACACAAATGAGTACAAGTAAAACTGGAGAAGTTTGAGTAAGTTGAGTGGACTATATCAATATCAATATCCTGGTTGTGATATTGTACTACAGTTTTGTTAAACATTACCATCAGGGGGAACTAAGCAAAACGTACTTGGAAAATCTGTATTATTTTATAACTGCATGTGAATCTGCAGTTATCTCAATAAAAATTTCAATTAAAAATGTAATTGGAGACAGTAACTGTATGAAATGTCTTGTTCTTTTGTTTCATAAGACATCACCTTCTTACTAAAGACTGATAGCTTATTTAGTGAATTAGGATCATTTGACATAGCCTATATAGAGATGAAAGGAATAAGCAGAGTATAGGGAACCATTTGTAATAGCTTAGGATATCTTAAGCACCATTAATGATTAATTAATCATGTAATTTACATTAAGTTTATCTCCTAATGTAGCTTTTTGTACAAAGCTCGTGTCTGCATATTTTACTTACTTATTGCCTGGCTGCACACTAGTAGATGCTCAATAAATATTATACTAGATGGATGAATGAATGAACAAATAAACAAACAAATGAGTAAATGTTGTCCCAGAGAAACTTGTCAAATGTAGATGTGAACTTCCAGAGGACAATGGATCACAAGATTAGCAATTACAATGAGACCAGGGTTATCTGAAGCTAACACGAGTAGCTTTTATTTTTCTCAGATCATAAAAATAATATATACCTATTGTAGATAATGTGAAAAGCACAAAAAAGTATAAAGCCATGAATAAGTAATTTAATAATTTCACCACTAGGATACTTGTTAATACTTTGACCAATATTCCTCTAATCATATATTACATATGTGCACACACACTCACACACAGACACACACACACACAGACACACACACACACACTTTTGTGAATTGCTATACCTGCCCTTGATCTCTTTTTCCATTAGGGTCATAACATTTTTCTTTTCAATTTGTATTGCTCTTTATATATTAAGGAATAATTCTCTTTTGCCACATTTGTTATTATATTCCTACTTTATTAATTGCATTCTAATTTTGTTTATGATATTGGGCATGCAGGAGTATATTTTTGCCTATAGCCAATGTGTGGCTCTTTCAAAAAGGCAATGCTGTTAAGAGCATAGCTTTGAGTCAGAAACTGGACTCTGTCAATTGCTACTAGCAGTATGACTCTGGGTAACATCATACTCTGTGACTCAGTTTCATCAGCTGTAAAATGTGGATAACGATACCTAAATTATAGTTTTTGAAGATTATAAGTAATGTCTTAATAACATGGGGAAAATATAGCCTTTACTTTATAGCTTTGATGAAAGACTAAATGAAAATAATGCATGTGAAAAGTTAGCATAGTGGTTCTGGTTCAAGAGATGTAGGAAGACCCTGAACTCACCTCTTCCAAAGAACACACCAAATTACACCTATTAATAAAACAAATCCCCCTGAAGAAGAACTGAGGGCTAGCTGAACAGCTACTGAACAACCAAAGACAGAGAGAATAGCAAGACAACAGCAAGAGAGATGTAGACATGGTAACAAAGGGAACCCCCACCCCAACACTGTGAATGGCAGTGGGGAGGGAGAGTACTGAGGGACTGGGAACAGATTTCTCTGTCCTTGGGCATGGAGAAAAGCCGCAGTTATTTGTTTTTGTTTTTTAAAGATTTTTATTTATTTATTTAACAGAGATAGAGAGAGAGCATAAGTAGGCAGAGCGGCAGACAGAGGGAGAGGGAGAAGCAGGCTCTCTGCCGAGCAGGGAGCCCAATGCAGGGCTCAATCCCAGGACCCTGGGATCATGACCTGAGCCGAAGACAGCCACTTAACCGACTGAGCCACCCAGGTGCCCCGAGAAAAGCCGCAGTTTAAAAGAACAATTAGCATATAAAAGAGACAACACTAGGACTCTGCCAAGTAGTGTAGGAGCTGTGGAAAAGCTCTCCAGGTCAGAAGGACTGGAGAATGACCTGGTTTACGTTCCCACCCCACATTAAAAGCCTAGGCCAGAGCAGGGTATGGACACCATAATGGTTAGGTCCAGTTGTCTTAATGAGCTTGCTACTTCAGCAAGCCCAGGGTCCACAAGCCCATACCAGTCCCCATTGTACTGGGGTACAGAAAAAGAAGCTGGGTTTTAAAAGGGTCAAGAAGCTATCGGAACACTCTCCCTGCCTCTGCCTGAAATTCCTCAAATAAAAAAAATCTAACTTGTGCCTAAATGAACTAGAAAAGAAGAACAAAACCCAAGGTGAGTAGAAGAAAGAAAATAATAAAGAGCAGAGCAGAAATAAATGATGTAGCGACTAAAAAAACAATAGAAAAAAATCAATGAAACCAAGAGCTGGTTCTTTGAAGAGATAAAGAAAATTGATAAGCCCTGAGCCAGACTCATCAAGAAAAAAAGAGAAAGAACGCAAATAAATAAAATCAGAAATGAGAGAGGTAAAATAACAACTGACACCACAGAAATATGAAGGATATAAGAGAATACTATGAAAAATTATATATCTGTCAACAAACTGGACAGTGTAGAAGAAATGGATAAATTCCTAGAAACATACAATCTTCCAAAACTGAACCAGGGAGAAATAGGAAATCTAAACATTGATTACAAGTAATGAAATTGAATTGGTAATAAAAAACTCCCCCCAAATAAAAGTCCAGCATTGGATGGATTTACAAGTGACTTCTACCTGACATTTAAAGAAGAGTTAATACCTATTGTACTCAAACTGTTCCAAAAAAAGAAGAGGAAGGAGAGCTCCCAAGTACATTCTATGAGGCCAGCATTACCCTGATACCAAAACCAGACAAAGACACCACAAAAAAAGAAAACTACAGGCCAATATCCCTGATGAATATGGATGCAAAAATCCTCAACGAAATATTAGCAAATAGGCATACAACAATACATTAAAAAGGTTATTCACCATGATCAGGTGGGATTTATCCTTAGGATGCAAGGATGGTTCGATATTTGCAAATCAATCAACATCATATACCACATTCCATGATACAAAGGATAAAAATCATATGGTAATCTTAATAGATTCAGAAAAAGCATTTGACAAGTTTGACATCCATTCATGATAAAAAAATCTGTCAACAAAATGGGGTTAAAGGGGACATATCCCAACATTATAAAGGCCCTATATGAAAAACCCACAGCTAACATCATTCTTGATGGTGAAAAACAGAGCTCTCCCTCTAAGGTCAGGGACAAGATAAGGATGTCCACTTCCACCACTTTCATTCAAAATAGTACTCAAAGTCCAGCCACCATAATCAGACAGGAAAAAGAAATAAGAGGCATCCATTATGGTAAAGAAGAAGTTAAGTTGTCACTATTTGTAGATGACATGAAACTATACATAGAAAATCCTAAAGACTCCACCAAAAATCTACTAGAAATAACAAAGGAATTCAGTAAAATGGCAGGATACAAAATTAATACCCAGAAAATGATAGTGTTTCTATACACTAACAACAAAGTCACAGAAAGGGAAATTTAAAAAACAATATTATTTATAATTGCACCAAAAAGAATGAAATATCTAGGAATAAGCTTAACCAAAGAGGTAAAAGCCCTGTCCTCTGAAAACTATAAAACACTGATGATAGAAATTGAAGATGACACAAATGAAGGAAAAGATATTCCATGCTCATGGATTAGAAGAATTAATATTGTCAAAATGTCTATATTGCTCAAAGCCATCTATAGATTCAATGCAATCCTTATCAAACCACCAACAGCATTTTTCACAAAACTAGAACAAATAATATGAAAATTTGTATGGAACCACAAGAGACTCTGAATAGCCAAAGCAATCCTGAGAAAGAAGAACAAAGTTGGAGGTATCACAATTCTGGATTTTAAGATATACCACAAAGCTGTAGTAATCAAGATAGTATGGTACTGGCACAGAAACAGGCACATAGATCAATGGAAAAGAATAGAGACCCTAGAAATAAACCCACATTTGTATAGTCAATTAATCTATGACAAAGGGGGGAAGAATATATAATGGGGAGAAGACAGTCTTTTCAATAAATGGTGCTGGAAAAATTAGACAGCTACATGCAAAAGAATGAACCTGGACTGCTTTTTGATACCATACACAAAAATAAACTGAAAATAGATGAAAGACCTAAATGTGAGACCTGAAATTGTAAGAATCCTAGAAGAGGGCACAGGCAGTAATTTCTCTGATATCAACCATAGCAACATTTTTCTAGATACATCTCCTAAGGCAAGGGAAACAAAGGCAAAAATAAACTATTGGGACTACATCAAAATAAAAAGCTTTTGCACAGCAAAGGACCCAACCAACAAAACTAAAAGACAACCTACTGAATGTGAGAAGATATTTGCAAATGATATTTCTTCTTCTTCTTTTTTTAAATGTAAGCTCTATGCCCAATGTGGGGCTTGAACTCATGACCCTGAGATCAAGAGTCACATGCTCTACCAACTAAGCCAGCCAGGCACCCCGCAAATGATATTTCTGACAAGGGGTTAATATCCAAAATATATTCAAATCAACGCCAAAAAAAATCAAACAGTCAGATTAAAAAATTGGCAGACGACCTGAATAGACATTTTTCCAAAGAAGACATCCATATAGTCAGCAGGCACATGAAAAGATGCTCAGCATCACTCATCATCAGGGAAATGCAAATCAAAACCACAATGAGATTATCACCTCACACCTATCAGAATAGTTAAAATCAATAAGACAAGAAAGAACAAATGTTGGTAAGGATGTGGAGAAAAGGTAACCTTCATGCACTGTTGGTGGGAATATAAATTGGTATAGTGGAAAACAGTATGGAGTTTCCTCAAAAAATTAAAAATAGAAATGCCATATGATCCAACAATTCCACTATTGGGTATTTGCCCAGGGAAAACGAATATACTAACTTGAAAAGATACATGCACCCTTATGGTTATTGCAACATTATTTACAGTAGCCAAGACATGGAAGCAACCTAAGTGTCCATTGATAGATGAATAGATAAGAAAAATGCACAGCCATACAAAATGGGGAGATTGTGCCATTTTAGACAACATGGATGGACCTAGAGGGTATTATGCCAAATGAAATAAGTGAGACTAAGAAAGACAAATACCATATGATTCTACTCATAAATGGAATCTAAAAGAAGGAATAAAACAACAAAAAACAGAATCAGATCTATAAATACAGAGAACAAATTGATGGTTGCCAGAGAGGAGGAGGGGGGTGGGTAGTTGAACAAAATGGGTGAAGGGGAGAGGGAGATACAGACCTCCAGTTATGGAATGAGTAAGTCATGGGAACAAAAAGAGCATAAGGAATACAGTCAATGATACTGTTTTTTTTTTTTTGTTTCCCCCTCACCCACCCCTCAATGATACTGTAATAGCGACGTAATGGGACAGATGGTAGCTATACTTGTGAACAGAGCAAAATGTATAAACTTGTCAAATCACTACGTTGTACACTTGAAACTAATATAACATTGTGTGTCAATTATACTCAAATAAAATAAATTTAAAAACTTGAAAAAATCTTTATTATTTATAAAGTAAATTAGCATAGTACCTGGCACATGGTAAGTGTTCAGTGTTAGTTATTATTCCTCTACTGCATTTATCCATGGGCATTCTTTTTCATTCAGCCAGAGAATACCCATACATATTTTATATATTTTAGCATATATTATATACACACACATTTTTTAAAGTTATTTTTTTCTACCTTTGTCTCTTTAATCCCTGTGGAATTTGTTTTTTTTTAAAGATTTTATTTATTTGAGAGAGAGAGAGCAGAGCGAGCGAGAGAGAGCATGAGTGGGGGTGAGGGACAGAGGCAGAGGGACAAGCAGACTCCCCGCTAAGTGGGGAGTCCAATGCAGGGCTTGATCTCTGGGCCCTGGGATCATGACCTGAGCCAAAGGCAGATGCTGAACCGACTGAGCCACCCAGGCACCCTCCCTGTGGAATTTGTTTTGGAATGATGCTATAGCTCTACTACCTGAATTGCTAGACACTTTCCCAGCACAATTTATTGAATGGGTGTTTTTGGTTGGTTGAAACATCTCCTAGCTTTTTTTGTCAGTTCTGAGAGTGAGAAGTTTTCTAAACTTTGCTTTGATGTTTGTGGGAGCTGATGCATCAGAATCTGGTGTGGGTAGAGGTTTGTGATGAGGCCTTTATGATGTAAATTTTCTGCAGTGTATCTTAATAAAATTATTCAAAATGGAACAACACATGCTTTCTTTTTTTTATTATTATGTCACCATACAGTACATCATTAGTTTTTGATGTAGTGTTCCATGATTCATTATTTTCTATTCCAAAGAACTATTTGGTCATCGTTTTGGGCTTAGCTCAGCTAGACCCCTGCTCCTCCAAAATGGACCAGCAATATAGGCATAGTGTGGGAGTTTGTTAGAAATGCAGAATCTCAGGCCCTTCTCCAGACCTGCTAAATCAGAATCTGCATTTTAGCAAGAGCACATGAAAGTGTGAGAAATACTAAGCTAGATCATACTTTAATGCATACCTATAAACACACATATCCACACACACACACACACACTTTTGTTCTTGCAGAGTAATGCATATTCATTGTATAATACTTGGAGATTTTAGTGAACTGTAAAGAAATAAAAATCACATAAAATCCAGCCACCTAGAATTAGCCTCTGTGAGTATGATACTTTTCTAGAATTTTATTCATTAATTTATTTTTTTAAATTAGCATTGTGGTATACCTACCACTGTGCATCCCGATTATTACCTTGCATTTACACATGTACTAAATATTCTTCAAAATCATGGATTTTAATGGCTGCATGATAATGTACCCTATGGATAATGTTCATTTACTTAGCCATAACTCCATTGTTAAATAGTTTGCCTCATTGGTATTGTGCTGTGAACATTCTTGCACATGCGTTTTGAATAAATGTCTGATTAACTCCCAAAGATAGAATCCTACAGGATTAAAGAGTAGAAATAATTGTAGGCATCTTGATATCTATGGCCCAACTGTTGCAACAGTTTACCCTTCAAAACAGTATGCAAACATGCCTGCTGTGCTATCTCTTCTAGGCAGCATTTCTGTAATTCTTTATTTTGAAAAGAATATAGTTTGTAGTCTGATGATTATAGGCTCATAGGAAGATGGAAAGTAGTAAGTATGACATCTTATGTAACTGTAGTGCAACATCAAAGCCAAGAAATTGACATAGAGTGGTACATACATACAATGGTACAATACCGAACTAGACTACAGATTTTATTCAGATTTCACCAGTTTTTACATGTACTTATTTGTGTGTGTGTGTGTGTGTGTGTGTGTGTGTGTGTAGCTCTAGGCCATTGGATCCAAATATAGACGTGTGTACTCACCACCATAGTCAGGATACAGAACTGTTCTATCATCACAAAGGAGCTCCTTTGTGCTACTCCATTACAGTCACATTCATCTGCCCCAGTTCCTGTCCCCTAGCAATCATTAATCTCTTCTCATATTTATGGTTTTGTAATTTCAAAAATGTTATATAAATGCAATCATACAGTATGTAAACTTTTGAAATTGGCTTTTTTTCCCTCAGAATGATACTTCTGAGATCCATTCAAGTTAATGTATGTATCACTATTTCATTCCTTTTTATTGCTGAGTAGTATTCCATTATGGGTATATTATCAGAGTTTGTATCAGAGACATTTTCATTGCTTCCAGTTTTCAACTACTCTGAATAAAGCTACATGAATGTTCATGTATATGTTTTTGAGTGGTCAGAAGTTTTCATTTCTCAGAGACAAATATCCAAGAGTGCAATTGCTGGGTTTTATGGTAAATGGATATATAGGGTATTTTTGTTTTTTTTTTATTATGTTATGTTAATCACCATACATTACATCATTAGTTTTTGATGTAGTGTTCCATGATTCATTATTTGCGTATAACACCCAGTGCTCCAAGCAGAATGTGCCCTCTTTAATACCCATCACCAGACTAACCCTTCCTCCCACCCCCTCCCCTCTAGAACCCTCAGTCTGGTTTTCAGAGTGCATCATCTCTCATGGTTCATCTCTCCCTCTGATTTCTCCCCCTTCATTCTTCCCCTCCTGCTATCTTCTTCTTCTTCCTCTTCTTTTTTTTTTTTTAACATATAATGTATTATTTGTTTCAGAGGTACAGATCTGTGATTCAACAGTCTTACACAATTCACAGCACTCACCATAGCACATACCATCCCCAATGTCGATCACCGAGCCGCCCCATCCCTCCCACCCCCCACCACTCCAGCAACCCTCAGTTTGTTCCCTGAGATTAAGAATTCCTCATATCAGTGAGGTCATATGATACATGTCTTTCTCTGATTGACTTAGTTCGCTCAGCATAACACTCTCCAGTTCTATCAACGTTGTTGCAAATGGCAAGATTTCATTCCTTTTGATGGCTGCATAATATTCCATTGTATACCACATACCACCACTTCTTTATCTTTTCATCTGTCAATGGACATCTTGGCTCTTTCCACAGTTTGGCTATTGTGGACATTGCTGGTATAAACATCGGGGTGCACGTACCCCTTCAGATCCCTGCATTTGTATCTTTGGGGTAAATACCCAGTAGTGCAATTGCTGGATCGTATGGTAGCTCTATTTTCAACTTTTTGAGGAACCTCCATACTGTTTTCCAGAGTGGCTGCACCAGCTTGCATTCCCACAACAGTGTAGGGTTCCCCTTTCTCCGCATCCCTGCCAACATCTGTCGTTTCCTGACTTGTTAATTTTAGCCATTCTGATTGGTGTGAGGTGGTATCTCATTGAGGTTTTGATTTGGATTTCCCTGATGCTGAGCGATATTGAGCACTTTTTCATGTGTCTGTTGGTCATTTGGATGTCTTCTTTGGAAAAATGTCTGTTCATGTCTTCTGCCCATTTCTTAATTATATCCTTTGTTCTTTGGGTGTTGAGTTCAAGAAGTTCTTTATAGATTTTGGATACTAGCCCTTTATCTGATATGTCATTTGCAAATATCTTCTCCCATTCTGTTGGTTGTCTTTTGGTTTTGTAGACCGTTTATTTTGCTGTGCAAAAGCTTTTTATCTTGATGAAGTCCCAATAGTTCATTTGTGCCCTTGCTTCCCTTGCCTTTGGCGATGTTTCTAGGAAGAAGTTGCTGTGCCTGAGGTCGCAGAGGTTGCTGCCTGTGTTCTCCTTTAGGATTTTGATGGACTCCTGTCTCACATTGAGGTCTTTCAACCATTTTGAGTCTATTTTTGTGTGTGGTGTAAGGAAATGGTCCAGTTTCATTCTTCTGCATGTGGCTGTCCAATTTTCCCAACACCATTTGTTGAAGAGACTGTCTTTTTTCCATTGGACATTCTTTCCTGCTTTGTCGAAGATGAGTTGACCATAGAGTTAAGGGTCCATTTCTGGGCTCTCTATTCTGTTCCATTGATCTATGTGTCTGTTTTTGTGCCAGTACCATACTGTCTTGATGATGACAGCTTTGTAATAGAGCTGGAAGTAGGGAATTGTGATGCCACCAGCTTTGCTTTTCTTTCTCAACATTCCTCTGGCTATTCGGGGTCTTTTCTGGTTCCATACAAATTTGAGGATTATTTGTTCCATTTCTTTGAAAAAAGTGGATGGTATTTTGATGGGGATTGCATAGAATGTGTAGATTGCTCTAGGTAGCATTGACATCTTCACATATTTGTTTTTCCAGTCCATGAGCATGGACCCTTTTTCCATTTCTTTGTGTCTTCCTCAATTTCTTTCATGAGTATTTTATAGTTTTCTGAGTACAGATCCTTTGCCTCTTTGGTTAGATTTATTCCTATGTATCTTACCATTTTGGGTGCAATTTTAAATGGAATCGACTCCTTAATTTCTCTTTTTTCTCTCTTGTTGTTGGTGTATAGGAATGCCACTGACTTCTGTGCATTGATTTTATATCCTGCCACTTTACTGATTTCCTGTATGAGTTCTAGCAGTTTTGGGGTGGAGTCTTTTGGGTTTTCCACATAAAGTATCATATCATCTGCAAAGAGTGAGAGTTTGACTTCTTCTTTGCCAATATGGATGCCTTTGATTTCTTTTTGTTGTCTGATTGTTGTGGCTAGGACTTCTAATACTATGTTGAATAGCAGTGGTGATAGTGAACATCCCTGCAATGTTCCTAACCTTAGGGGGAAAGCTCTGTTTTTCCCCATTGACAATGATATTTGCTGTGGGTTTTTCATAGATGGCTTTTATGATATTGAGGTATGTACCCTCTATCCCTATATTCTGAAGAGTTTTGATCAAGAAAGGATGCTGTACTTTGTCAAATGCTTTTTCTGCATCCATTGAGAGGATCATATGGTTCTTGTTCTTTCTTTTATTAATATATTGTATCACATTGATTGATTGGCAGATGTTGGACCAACCTTGCAGCCCACAGATAAATCCCACTTGGTCGTGGTGAATAATCCTTTTAATGTACTGTTGGATCCTATTGGCTAGTATTTTGGTGAGAATTTTTGCATCCATGTTCATCATGGATATTGGTGTTTAATTCTCCTTTTTGACGGGGTCTTTGATTTTGGGATCAAGGTAATGCTGGCCTCATAAAACGAGTTTGGAAGTTTTCCTTCCATTTCTATTTTTTGGAACAGTTTCAGAAGATTAGGTATTAATTCTACTTTAAATGTTTGGTAGAATTCCCCTGGGAAGCCATCTGGGCCTGGGCTTTTGTTTGTTGGGAGATTTTTGATGACTGCTTCAATTTCCTTAGTAGGTATAGGTCTGTTCAGGTTTTCTATTTCTTCTTGGTTCAGTTTTGGTAGTTGATACATCTCTAGAAATGCATCCATTTCTTTCAGATTATCTAATTTGCTGGCATAGAGTTGCTCATACTATGTTCTTATAATTGTTTGTATGTCTTTGGTATTGGTTGTGACCTCTCCTCTTTCATTCATGATTTTGTTGATTTGGATCATTTCTCTTTTCTTTTTGATAAGTCTGGCCAGGGGTTTATCAATCTTGTTAATTCTTTCAAAGAACCAGCTCTTAGTTTTGTAGATCTGTTCTACTGTTCTTTTGGTTTCTATTTCATTGATTTATGCTCTGATCTTTATTATAATTTCTCTTCTCCTGCTCGGTTTAGGCTTTATTTGCTGTTCTTTCTCCAGCTCCTTTAGGTGTAGGGTTAGTTCTGTGTTTGAGACCTTTCTTGTTTCTTGAGAAAGGCTTCTATTGCTATATACTTTCCTTCTAGGACTGCCTTTGCTGCATCCCAAAGATTTTGAACAGTTGTGTTTTCATTTTCATTGGTTTCCATGAATTTTTTTAATTCTTCTTTAATTTCCTGGTTGACCCATTCATTCCTTAGTAGGATGCTCTTTAGCCTCCATGTATGTGAGTTCTTTCCGACTTTCCTCTTGTGATTGACTTCTAGTTTCAAAGCATTGTGGTCTGAAAATATGCAGGGAATGATCCCAATCATTTCGTACCGGTTGAGACCTGATTTGTGACCTAAGATGTGATCTATTCTGGAGAATGTTCCGTGCGCGCTAGAGAAGAGTGTGTATTCTGTTGCTTTGGGGATAGAATGTTCTGAATATATCTGTGAGGTCCATTTGGCCCAAGTGTTTCATTTAAGTTCTTTATTTCCTTGTTAATCTTTTGCTTGATGATCTGTCCATTTCAGTGAGGGGGCTGTTCAAGTCCCCCACTAATATTGTATTGTTGTCGATGTGTTTCTTTGCTTTTGTTATTAATTGCCTCATATAATTGGCTGCTCCCATGTTAGGGGCATAGATATTTACAATTGTTAGATCTTCTTGTTGGATAGACCCTTTAGGTAGGATATAGTGTCCTTCCTCATCTCTTATTACAGTCTTTGGTTTATAATCTAATTTATCTGGTATAAGGATTAACACACCAGCTTTCTTTTGGTGTCCATTAGCATGGTAAATGGTTTTCCACCCCTTCACTTTCAATCTGGGGGTGTCTTTGGGTCTAAAATGAGTCTTTTGCAGACAGCATATCGATGGGTCTTATTTTTTTTATCCAATCTGATAGCCTGTGTCTTTTGATTGGGGCATTTAGCCCATTTACATTCAGGGTAACTATTGAAAGATATGAATTTTGTGCCATTGTATTGCCTGTAAGGTGACTGTTACTGTATATTGTCTGTGTTCCTTTCTGGTCTATGTGCTTTTAGGTTCTTTCTTTGCTTAGAGGACCCCTTTCAATATTTCTTGGAGGGCTGGTTTTGTGTTTGCAAATTCCTTTAGTTTTTGTTTGTCCTGGAAGCTTTTGATCTCTCCTTCTATTTTCAATGACAGCCTAGCTGGATATAGTATTCTTGGCTGCATATTTTTCTCATTTAGTGCTCTGAATATATCATGGCAGTCCTTTTTGGCCTGCCAGGTCTCTCTGGATAGGTCTGCTGCCAATCTAATATTTCTGCCATTGTAGGTTACATATCTCTTCTCCTGAGCTGTTTTCAGGATTTTCTCTGTCTCTGAGACTTGTAAGTTTTAGTATTAGATGTCAGGGTGTTGACCTATTTTTATTGATTTTGATAGGGGTTTTCTGTGCCTCCTGGATTTTGATGCCTCTTTCCTTCCCCAAATTAGGGTAGTTCTCTGTTATAATTTGCTCCAATATACCTTCTGTCCCTCTCTTTTTCTTCTTCTTCTGGGATCCCAATTATTCTAATGTTTTTTTGTCTTATGGTATCACTTATCTCTCGAATTCTGCCCTTGTGATCCAGTAGTTGTTTATCTCTCTTTTTCTCAGCTTCTTTATTTTCCATGATTTGTTCTTCTATATCACTAATTCTCTCTTCTGCCTAATTTATCCTTGCAGTTAAAGCCTCCATTTTTGATTGCACCTCATTAATAACCTTTTCAAATTCGACTTGGTTAGATTTTAGTTCTTTTATTTCTCCAGAAAGGGTTTCTTTAATAACTTCCAAGTTTTCCTCAAGCCCAACTAGTATCGTTAAAATCATCATTCTGAACTCTAGTTCCAAAATCATACTAATGTGCATACTGATTAGGTCCCTGGCAGTTGGTACTGCCTCTTGTTCTTTTTGTTGATGTGATTTTTTCCATCGTGTCAGTTTGTCCGGAGGAGAATAGATGAATGAGAGAACAAACTGCTAACAGGGTAACAACGTCCCCAGAAAATATGCACTAAACAAATCAGAAAAGACCTGAAACCGGGGGAAAAGAAAGGGAAAGAAAGATAAAAGAAAAAGGAAAAAAGAAAAGAAAAAGAAAAAGATAGAAACAAACAAAACAAAACAAAACAAAACAGAATATGATCAAATATGATCAGGCTGGTGCATAGATTAGTGCCACACACTAGATTTTGGGCGTATTTTGGTCTGTTAGAAGGAAGTTCCAAAATTTTAAAGAAAGTAAAACTTACATATATACAAAAATAAGGGTTAATATGATGAAAGGATAGAATATGACTGTAAAGATGAAAATTATAAAAGATTTTATAAAAGGAATTGATAAGAAGTTTGTTGAAAAAAGGAAGAAGAGGATTTAAAAAAAGAGAAAAAAGGGAGAGAATGTGATCAGGGATGAGACTAGAAAAAATCCATACACTAGAGATTTAGGGTATATTTTGATCTGTTAGAAGAAACTGTATCTCAAAATTTTAAAGAGAGAACAATTTCTATATATATACGAAAAATAAGGGTAACTACTATGAAGGGATAGAATATGGCTCTAAAAATGAAAAATAAAAAATATTTTTTTAAAAAAAGGGATTGATAAGATGTTGGTTGAAAAAGGGAAAAAGAAAAATTTAAAAAAAAGACAGTTAAAAAAATTAACGTTGAAAGACTAAAGAATCAGGGTGAAAAAGCCATGAATTCTATGTGCAGTATTCCCCTAGCGCTGGAATTCTGCTGGTTCTCATTGATCAGTAAACTTGGTCTTGGCTGGCTGTTCTTGCTGATCTTCTGGGGGACGGGGCTGTTGCCGTGGTTCCCAAATGTCTTTGCCGGAGGCAGAATTGCCTCGCCCTTTGTCGGTCTGGGCTAAGTAATCTGCTCGGGTTTGCTCTCGGGAGCCTTTGTTCCCTGCAAGCTTTCCATACAGCTTTGGAGGATGAGAGTGAAAATGGTGGCCTCCCAATCTCCACCCGGAGGAGCTGAGAACTCGGGGCCCCGCTCCTCAATGAGCCCCCAGAAAAAAGCAGTCAGTCACTCCCGTGTCCCTGGTCTCCGGCCGCACTCCGTGCTCACCTGGGCTATGACCGAGCGTTTCTATCTCTGGCACCCGACCCCGTGTGGAGTCTCCAAACCCAGCAGATCCCTGCGGTGCGCTCTCGCGCTGCTCCTCCCGGGGGAGGGAGGGGAGTCTCCCCGCATCTGCTGCTTGCTGGGTCCCTGCTGGAGGAGCAGTGGCTCGACTGTGTCGCCGATCACAGTTTATGGCAACCCTGAACTGAGAGCCTGCGCCTCGGCTCCATCTCTGCAGCCAGCTTCCCCGCTCCGATACCTGGGAACTCTGCTGCACTCAGGCACCCCTGGTCTTTCTGTGACCCTGAGGGTCCTGAGACCACACTGTCCCACGAGAGTCCCCACCCCCCCGCCCCGCTTAGCCACTGGAGCGACGTCCCTCAGCGGAGCCGGCTTCTAAAAGTTCCGATTTTGTGCTCCACGGCTCTAGCACTTGCCAGAAGCGGCCGACGGAGGCCCCCTCCCCCACTGTCTATCCTCCTGAATATCACCTCGGATTCACTTCTCCGCACATCCTACCTTCCAGAAAGTGGTCGCTTTTCTGTTCAGAGAGTTGTTGCTATTCTTCGATCTCCCGTTGAGTTCATGGGTGTTCAGAATGGTTTGATCCCCATCTAGCTGAATTCCTGGGACCAGAGGAAATCCAGATCTTCTACTCCTCCGCCATCTTGCTCCTGTTCAAATGGATATATACTTTTGTAAAACAAGGCCATACTCTTCTAGAGTGGCTGCACCATTTTATATTCTCACCAGCAATGTATGAGTGATCCAGGCTCCACATCCTCTCCAGTATTTGGTATTGTCAGTATTTTTAGCCATTCTGATAGGTAAGTAGTGATATCTCATTATCGTTTTAATGTCCATTTCCCTGCTGGCTAATCTTGAACATCTTCTCATGTGCTTATCTGCCATCCATAGCTTCTCTTTGGTGAAATATCTGTTTGTCTTTTGCACAATTTCTAATTAGATTGTTTTCTTTTTACTGTTGAATTTTGAGAATATTTAATAAATTCTGTAAGGTCTGTAGTTAACAGTGTTGTACTGATGTCAGTTTCCTGATTTTGATATTGTAGTACAGTTATATAAAATGTAGAGACAGGGCTAAGGGTTAGGGGCCTCCAGTACTAAAGTGGTTAACTTTTTCAGATATGGGATTTGCAGATATTTTCTCCCTATTTGTAGCTTTGTTTTTCATCCTCCTGATGGGGTCTTTACTCTGTAAAAGAGACCGGAAATTTTTACACAGTTTAGTGAGAAGAATAGACAAGAAATTGCAAGTGAAGTATGGAGAGATGTAAAACACTACTGTTTACCACATTCATCCCTTGGCTGATGCCTTTTTTGTAGTCTCTGTAAGCAGCTATGAAAACATTCCTTGTACCTTACTGGTGTCGCACTGATCTGGCTTCATCTCCCGCTTCAGGCTGCAGGGCCTCCTCTGCTTTGAGAGTCCAATCTTGGGCAGGAAATATATAAAGTGTGTCTGCCTCAGAAGGCCTTCAACTTCTTGTTCAGCTCCAATCTTTCTCCTAGATCTTTCTTGATCTCTTGGTGTATAAGCCTTCTGCCTGGCTTTATGCTTCCAGAAGCCTGGGTTCCCAGCCTCTTTTTGATGGCTGGCATTGGCCCCGTGCCATTCCTTTCTTTGTTACTCTTTTGGTCTTGGTTTCTAACAACACCTGATCTGTGGTGTCGGCTACCCTGAAGTAGAATACAAAAGCTGTTGTAATCCATAGCTGCACAGCCTCGTGAAAAAGCCATTTTAACCTAGAGAACTCAAGATAGGAAAAGCTGCAAGATTACGTTCTAATCTATTTGAAGGTAAAATCGAAGATGGCATGTATGCCGCATCCATCAGTGGCCAGGCATGAAAACACAAAGGGTACATGAACAAGGCACCACACCCTGCAGGGTCCTGCCATTCTCTACTTGAAAGAATAGAAAATGTGTGAGAAAGGGAAGAGAATAGAGGGAGAAAATGATCATATTTATTCCTTCTGAGTTCAGTTATCATGCATCATAACTAGAACAAGGATCTGCTTTTGTTTGATGAACATGATTAATCTTATAAATGAACAATCATTAATTAGAGGAAATGACATTCATTCCTCTTGCCTGTCCTACAGTTCCAGATTTAAAGTCAGTCTGTGAATTGAAGAAATGTTTAATGAATGCCAGTGTCGGGCTAGAGCCAGCTCATAGCTTCCAGCAAGAGCTGATTGCACGTACCTCTTCCTGACTCTGCCTTCAGTGACATAGTGTTAGTAGTCTGAAGTCAGCCATTGTAAGAATATTTATGCCATGAAATCAGCAAACACTACACATCAGGACTTTTTTCTCTCTTGGGGAGTCACTTGTTCAACATTAACCAGTTCACCACTGGGTGCCTACCATTGGGTGATTGTGTAGATTCTGGGAGATGAGACACAATCCTGCTCTCTGGGATCTCAAAATCTCGGAGTCACAATCCCCTTTTGGAGCCCAAACCTCTTCTGTCAGCTCTTTTCTTCAGTAGTCTCACCCTAGCCCACATTTTCCTTCCTTTCTTACTTCTCAGCCCTTCCTTTTTGTCTTTGGGAACTCCCATTTCACTGTTAAGCAGCTTCCTTATAATTTCATTGCTTTCTCTAACCACGTCTTGCCTTGCCTCGATTGAAGATTACATTTCTGAGGGTAGGCTTTTTTTTTTTTTTTTGCAACCCTCTCAAGTGGGACCCATGCTCCCATGCTCCCAGCCTGTAATGAGTCTCAAGGAGTGGCTGCCATTCTGTTGGTTTTCTGTGGCTGTTTCAGACTATTATTACACCAATTTATTCAACTGCCCCTCTTCCCATACTATCCAATTAGACTATCTCCCTTTCATTAACCTAAAGGGGGAACACATTAGGAGGAACAGGTTTGGGAGGGAAGGTTTTTGACCTGGGTGGTACTGGTGGGAGGTATTACTGGGACATCAAGTTGGAAGATGTCCAGCTGGATATTGGAAATGCAGCTTTCAGGGGTCTTTGTAAGCAAGAGACTTTGTGGGATTTTCCTGGACTCAGGACAGAGGTTCCTTTACTCTTCCTACTTCTTTTCTATCTACTTTACCTGTTTTTCTAGCACTGGATAAGGAAAAGACAACAGTCTACCAGAGATAAGACAAGATTTTGTTTTATCTTACAATCATCAAATTAAAATGAATTTACACCTAGTGTACTTTCAGTAATATATATTGCATTTTCACTTCAAAAATTGAGGATCCAATGGTGTATGGCATACAGTTGTGGTTTACCACATGCATAAAAACAATTTACATGCTTGACAACAAAATCCTGTCAACATTCTCAAGTATTCAGTTAACCCCCCAAATCCCTTTCTGATTAATTAAAGTACACTTTAATGCATAGGTCCAGGACAGCAAAACAGAAGCTTGCACTTTGGCAACCTTGATCTGTTTCACCATAAATAACAGGAAAGAAGAGAGGGGATCACAGCCTCCACTGGGATCTAGCTCCCTTTCTACATGTATAAGCCCGACCCGAGACTGCATACCCCAGTCTCATACAGGCACTCTAGCAATTCACCTCTTGTTTTCCCTGGAGCACAGTGGTTGACATTGGAACACCAAGAACTTTTTGACAGATTTCTTAAGAAGAAAATCTCCCCTAACAGCTTTATTTTCCCTATCCTACCAATTACTGTCTAAATGCTTTCAAATTCTGAAAAGAGCAAGGCAAGAACATGATACAGTTATCAGTCCAAGTACTTTCAATGCACTCTTCTGTCACCAAAGTGGTTTTTATTGTTCTTTTATCAGCAATCGAGATTTTTATAAAGTGTGTGCTGTATTAATAATAGACCAGGTTGATGAGTTACTTTGCTATCAATCAATTTACAGAGCAATCATCATTACCAACCACTTAATCTTCACTGTGACAGCTTGTGATAATGCCCGAAGAACTTTCATTATTAATTTACAGTTTGCAATCCATATACATCAAACAGATAGTGCATACAGTAATATTTGCCACAGTTAATGCAAAAAATGAAGGCAGCAAAACAGTTTTGTTATGATGTGGAAATGCACCTTTCTGGGGAGAAATAAGGATCTGAAGCGCATTCATGCATCTAGCTCATACGTAATTCTTCATAAATCTCTTGGGTTGTACATGCCAACCAGCCTTACACATCATTATAAATATTTAGCCAAATACTAAAAAATGTTGACCCCATTTTACAGGTATAGAAATCAAGACATAGAAAAAAATTTGTCAACATCCTACAAATAAAGTAGCATATAATTCTACATTTCTGATTGTAAGCAACTTCTGAGTGGTATTGATGTGATGGAAATATAAAAAACAACAGTAGTGAAGGTTTGGAGGAAACCAGAGACATTTTATTTTTCATTTCTTTTGCCTAAATCTAGTAGGATGAGATGCAGTATAAAATAGTGGTTAAGAACATCTGGTGAGCGCTGTGAATTGTGTAAGACTGTTGAATCACAGACTTTTACCTCTGAAACAAATAATATATTATATGTTAAAAAAAAAAAGAAGATAGTAGGAAGGGAAAAATGAAGGGGGGAAATCAGAGGAGGAGACAAACCATGAGAGACTATGGACTCTGAGAAACAAACTGAGGGTTCTAGAGGGGAGGGGGGTGGGGGTTAGCCTGGTGATGGGTATTAAAGAGGGCACGTACTGAATGCAGCACTGGGTGTTATACGCAAACAATGAATCATGGAACACTACATCAAAAACTAATGATGTAATGTATGGTGATTAACATAACATAATAATAAAAAAGAACATATGGTGATGAACATAACATAATAAAATTTAAAAAAATGTTTCAAAAAAATAGTGATTAAGGCCTCTAGCATGATACTGTCTGGGTTCAGATTTTGGCTCCAACATTTCTTAGCTGTGTGATACTCAACGAGTGGTTTAATTTCTATGTGCTTTAGTTTCCTCAGCTGTAACAATAGGGATGATGATGATAATGGTAGTACATACATCATTGGATGCTAAGAACATTAAACAGTTAATATTTAAGGTGCTTAGAACAGTGTGTGGCACATGGTAAGTGGTATATGAGTATTAGCTTATATATATAAAGATTTTGCAGAACTTGGTTGCAGATTGGTTAAGTGTCTACTGATTAACTTTTGTAGCATGTCTACATGGACTGTTGGTTTATTTGTCTTGTTCCATCCAGAATAGATAGCCATTCTCACTTCTATGTAGTTCTCCTTCATTCACTACTTCAATATTAAGTTCCCTCCTAGGCTTTCTTGCTTCAAGGTAAAGTAATTACAGATCTTTTCATCTTTTCATTGTAGCTTATATTTTCTTATACCTTAATCCCCTCTTTCCGGTGCCCCTAATTCATATCAGGAACTATTTTGCCCATTGATGAGTATGACTCTGGATGCCCCCCCTTTTTAAAAAGATTTATTTATTTATTTTAGAGAGAGTGCAAGCAAGAGAGGAGAGTGGCAGAGGAAGAGGGAGAAACTTTAGCAGACTCTGTGCTTAGTGCACAGCCCAACATGGGGCCCCATCTCAAGACCCCAAGATCATGACCTGAGCCAAACCAAAAGTCCAACGCTCAATGCACTGCATCACCCAAGGGCCCCTCTGGATGCCTTTTATAATGGAATGATGGTCTCCTAAGTTTTGAAAGACTCATGAGAGATTGTCTAAGGCAGTGTTCTTCAAAATGTGGTGTGCAGGGGTGCCTGGGTGGCTCAGCTGGTTAAGCTTCAAAAAAAAAAAAAATGTGGTGTGCTTCAGAATCACCAGAGGCTCTTATTACAAATAAGGATGCTTTGTACCCACCCTGAAGATTCTGACTCAGTAGATCTGCTGGGGGGCTCTGACAGCTGTATTTTTAAAAATCTTACAGGTGTTTCTGAAGCAGAAGCATTGGGAGCCACTATACTAGGGCATATACTTCCCTCTAGATAGAACAAGCTAGATCTACTCGGTTCAGATACTCAAAAGACTCTTTAATGGGAAGCTGAAGCTTAATACAGTCAGGTATTATAGTCCCATGTTCTCAAGGGGCTCTGCTATTATTATCATCCTTAACAATATTTAAAATGGAATAATGAAGTTAACACTTATTATTTACCAGGCAATGTTCTAAATACATTATATTGACATACATCTATCAAGGTATTTAATCTCCATAACCTTGTGAGGTAGAGGCTACCTATTTTACCTTATTCAGGAGAACTATCTACCATCTTTGTTTTCACAAAGAGAAACAGAGATGCAGAGAAGATACTAGCTAACTGTATTGACTACTTACCCTTTGCCAGGTTCTGGGCTCAGTCATTCTTTTACATGCATCTAATCCTCACAACAGTTAATGAGGACACTGAGACTTCAGTGAGGTAAGTTCTCTTCCAAAGTTCCTGCTGCTGGTGGGTGACAGCATCACAACTGGAGCTCAGGTTTTACTGATCTAAAAGTCTGTGAGCCCTAGTTGTCAAGCTAGGTTATTGGCTTTTTCTTTTCGTAGTATGGAGAGTAATAATGAGTGTATAACCATCATTGATTTGTAGATTCTTTCATGATGAGATAAAGGAGTTGGGAAAGACGTCATTCTTTGAAAAGGCTTTTGAAGCCCTGTCTTGAAGAAAGTGGGAGGAGTTTCATTCAATATATTCTGGAGACAGGTCCGCCTAAGTGCGAATCCAATAACTCAGGGCAGGAACCTCTATCATGCCTTCCTCAAAGGAGTCTTTATAGAAATGTCCATGAAGCCCTAAGTTTTTCAAGAGGAGGAAATGGAAGAGGAGGGGTTAGCCAGAGGGGCTTCTTGGCTGAAAATTTTCACTTCCTCCTAAGTCTTGAAAATATTCTGAAATAAACCTCAGAGCACATGAGAAAAGGTGTTTGTGATACATCTAGGTTTGAAAGGCAATGCCTTTGAGTGACAAAATACTGGAATTTAGGGGAACATTTTTGATGTATTAAGGAGACAGAAAACCCTTGAACTTGGAACTGGACTGGAAATCTGCTCTCTGTGCACTAGGTGGGAGGCTTATACAGATTTTGACTTTTTTATCTAGGAATTGTGTGACCTTAGAGATAAGACAGGAAAGTTCTTGCTGTAGTTCTTTGAGTGCCTAGGAGATTAAGAATATTTTTCTCTTGGGCAGAGTTTTGGATTGCCCCTGCTCTTTGTAGGCAGCTGCATTTTGGGACTGGATGGGATTCTACAGACTCAAAGGTGAAAACCAGTTTCTTTGGGGTATATGTAGTTCCTGTCCTTCACTACAAATAAAATAATAATAAAGCACATTATTTTATGTTAATAAGAAGCAACATTAATAAGAAGCAACATTAATAAGAAGCAACAATAGATAAATAGACATGTGGAATAGAATACAAGAAATAATCTGCCAACGTATGGCAAAAAAATAAATAAATAAATGAGGTGGCAAAGGCTGTGTCCATCTGTGGTGATAAAGATGGGCTCCTTTGTAGGAAAGAATATGGTATTCCCAGGCCTTAACTGGGAGCTTGTTAAAATGCAGAATCTCAGGCCCCATCCTGGATCTACTGAATCTACATCTGCTTTTTAACAAGCTCTGCAGATGATTTGTTCTCACTTTAAACTTGAGAAGTGCTGGGGTAGAAGAGTTAGTTAAGATCTCACGTTTGCTGCTCCATTTTTGTGTTTTCTCTAGGAGGAAATCCCCCCCTTTTTTTGTGGCAGGTAAAGGGAAAATGAACCTCCTCTTGAGTGGTAAATGTAGAGACCAACCTCAGCAAAAGCATAGAAGCATATTACTGTCTCCTTCCCTGGTCCTGACAGTGAAAGAGAAACCAAGCAATGGCTGAGCCTTCCCATTTCCATTACATGCTGTAAATAGGAACATAAAAATCATTACCTCATTCTCCATAAACATCTCTGAGCAAGGCTTTGTGCATGTGACAATCACTTGGTTGTGACACTTTTGTTCATAGCTGAAAAGTATTGAGAAGCATCCCTAACTTGGCTTCAAATTTGGGGTAGGTGAGGAATTGCTGGGGGGAGTTAAATGAAGTTGGTAAAGAATCATTCTGACAGGATAGGTATTAAGACTAACTACTTGTATAATGGTATATGGGAGCCTGGAGCACTGGCTGTAATTGAAAACCCGAATCTTCCTTTTGTTATACAAGTAGACAGTGAAGGCCCCATAGTTGAAAGTATTCTAAATTTATTTTCAGCCTATATAGAGACTTTGTCTCATAGTAAAAAGCACCAATATAAAACCTTTTGTTTTTATTCGGTAAACTATTGACAGGTGGAATCTGTGTGGCTTTCTCGTCATGGAGCTGAATGAAAATACCAGCTACACGGTTTGGGTTCTGATTGTGGTTAAGTATATAGTTTAGTAAGAAAAAGTTTGGGGCAGTCAAACAATCCAAGGCGTAACCACCTGCTAGTAGTGTGAATGGAGCTGTGCTTCTAAATGTAACACTATTTTGCAGGGCTTCTAGGGACTACAGAATACCGTGAAACATGATTTGTATATATAAGTCCATTGTCACATTGAGACAGTTCCTAAACAGTATCTACAAATAATAACCAGACTTTGGATCCTCAATAGAATGATAAAACTTATTGATAGTCCTGCCAAGTCTGTGACCTCCAGCTACTCGGCCAAGGCTGCAGTTTCTTAAGAGTACATGGGGGATGACATCAGAATTTGAATCCAGACCCAGCTTACTTGAGACCTCACAATTATGTTTTCTATCCATCATCAGCAATGAATGGATGGCCTTACTTGGTTATACCTCCTGGAAAGAACTGAAGAATCATCTACTTACATCTAGGAAAATCTACCAATCAATGGCCAGTCTACCCACCATGTAGCCAATTTGCCTGAATACCAAGCAAGCAAGCAACCAACCAACCAACAAATCAATTGAATTCCACAAATTCTTAAGCTCTTTGTACTAGATACTGTGCTAGGTGAGGATAGTATAAAATTTAATGAGGTAAGGTCCCTGGTCTTGAGGAAAAGACAGACATTTAAAGAAATATTATATGATAAATGATAAAATAGAGGAAACCATGTTTTCTGCCTGGAAGTAGTGGTGAGATGGAGGGACAGGTCCAGGTAAGATATAGAAAAGAGATGACATTTCAACTTTGTTTTAAGGAATGAGTCTGAATGGTGAGATAACCTCTCCAGACCTAGGTCACGGCATGAACAAGATCATGGAGGCAATCAAAAGTCATGGTTTGTTTAGAGAACAGTGAGGATTGAGGATAGCATGGAGGTGGGGAAGTCATAGCACATAAGTGCCATCTTCCACATGCCTAAATAGATTAATCTGAGCTCACATTATAGCTGTTCAGCAGCTGGATTTCTCTAAAATAACCCAAATAGGCTTGAAAATTTGTCATTTCCCACATGGAAGGATTTAGACCCCTACTAAGCCGAGTGTTTTCACCTGAATATTAAGAGTTTTGGGTAGCTAGATCATTTCTAAGGGCTCTTCCAACACTAATGTTTTTGGTTTCCATGTTTAGGTTTGAAAGGTAGGTAATTAAATAGAAATGTTTAAACCTTCAAGGAAGGAGGTCTATTTCAAGCTGAAAGGTATCACTAGGTATTTCAATCTGTTCTCAATTTCTGTCTCAATGTCACAGGTCTAAGGTGTTAGTTTGAACTCTTTGATAGTTCTTAACTTTGACAAAGATGCTAAGGTGTGGGCCTTGTCAACTTTTTTTTCTTTGTGTTGTGTTTACTTTTTCTGATTTAAAGAAGGGCTTGTAATGAAAATACATTCAAGTGTCTGTGCTGTGTGTGGCGTTGTGCCGATTTGCATGAGGTCTCTTAGCTGCATGGTGATTAGAAGTAAGAAAGAACACAAGGCCCTAGAAGAGGGAGCTGTTATGAAATGTCAATGAAGGTGATTCATCATAGCAGATGACCAGACTTTTATTCTCTTTTCCCTTGGAAGTACCACATAGTCATCTGAAAAGAAGAGATATTTTTTGGCAAGGAGTTTACTAGAATCTCTTGAATATCATGGCACAGATAACCATTTATTCTACCCACTTACATGTTGAGCCTTTAATAGACCTATCTGCCTGTAAGACAGTCAGATGTCTTGACAAGGATTTTCTCCTTAACCAAACTTTATTCAGGTTCCTCTGAGTCTTCTTCTTGATTAGGCCTTGACCTTGGCTGAGCCCAGTTTTAGCAAAGAATATTGCTAAGTCAATTTATCAAGAATCCCCTCACCTTTGGAATCTAACCAAGCTCCTCTTTTCCTATTGTTTATGTGTGATCAACTCCTCATTGCAAGAATCCTATTAAGTCAGTTTAGTAAGAGTCTCTACCCTTGATATCTAATCAAGTTACTCTTTGTAATTTTCCCTTCACTGTTCTCTTCACTCTTCTCATTTGCTACAAATCCCCGGCTGTCTTGGCCATATTGGAAACTGAGTTCAGTCTCTCTCCCTAATTGTGATAGTCTCTCCCTTATTGCAGTAATCTTGAATAAATTCTTCCTTACCATTTTAACAAGTGCCAGAATAATTTCTCTTTGACAGTCTGCATGTGTCTTTGTGGAAGGCAGAATTCTAAGATAGCACCCGTAACCTTCACCACGACCCCCAGGCCCCAGGTGTTACTCCCATAGTTATTGTGTTACATGGCAAAAGGAATTTTGCCGATGTCATTAAGGTCATTAACTAGTTGACCCTAAGGTAAAGAAATTGTGGAGGCTGGCCTATCCCAATCATGTAAGCCTGTTAAAAACAGAGTTTTCCTATCCGGTAGCAGAAAAGGAAGTTAGAGAGATTCAAAGAATGAGAAAGGATTTAACGTACCATTGTTGATTTGAATATGGAGGAGCTAGGTGGGAAGGATCTAAGAGTGGCTTCTAGTTGCTGAGAGTAGTCCATGGTCAACAGCCAGCAAGTAAACAGGACTTCAGTCCTGTAGCTGCAAGGACTGAATTCTGCCAACAACTTGAGTGAGCTTGGAGATAGAGTCTTCCCCTAGAGTCTCTCAAGAAGAGCCCAGGCTAGTTCACCTTGATTTTTTCAATTGCTGATACCTTGACTTGGGCCTTAAGGAGACCTAAGCAGGGAACTTAGATGAGCCTGCTCAGACTTCTGACCTATAGAACAGTGATCTAATAAATGGGTGTTATTTTAAGCCACAAAGTTTGTGGTAATTTGTTACACAGCAATAAATAACTAATATACCTTATTCACATATCAGGGAGAAGGTTGATTGCCTGCCAACTTTTAGTCAGCTCTGCAATTTTCTTTATATGGCATGAAACCATACGGCCAGGTTATTCTTAAACTCAGTCATCTCAATTCCCTTATTTAAAAGACAGGTAAAACCAGCTCTTTAGGATTTCACGTAGCATGAGGCATTGAAAATAGAAGTTAGCAGTGTTTATAACACAAGCTCATTCACTTAACAAATATTTATTGGAGGTCTACTATGTACAAAAGTACTCAGTGATACATAAAATCATTCAGGATATGATCGAGGGTTTTATAGGCAGCTGATTTCTTACACCTGCTTTTTTTTTTTATAGAATTAGAACCTACATGACGAGAATCAGCTTTTTAAAATCTATATCTCTATCTATCAAGATATTTAGTTTAAGAAATTGGCTCATGCCATTGTGAAGGCTTGGCAAGTCCAAAATCTGCAAGGTAGACTGTCAGGCTGTAGATACAGGGAAGAATTCCTTGTTCTTTCAGGGAGTTCAGTCTTTTTCTCTGAAAGCCTGATTAGATGAGGCCCACCCACATTATGGAGGATGTTCTGCTTTACTCAAAGTCTATGGATTTATATTTTTCTTTGTTTTTTTTAGATTTAAATGTTAATCTCATTAAAAAAATACCTTTACAGAGACATCTAGAATAATGTTTGACCAAATATCTGAGTACCGTGGTCTGGCCAAGTTGACACATAAAATTAACCATCACACTCTCTATCATGAGCAGAGCAGCTGAAGATCAGCCTTCCGCCTCTTCCTGACAGTCAACAGGGGAAGAGACCTATTTAGTCGCTTGCCAGAGACACTTTACTGACAGAGAGAAAGAGAATCCCTTTGCCTGCCCAGTGACTTCTGCCTCATACCTAGCAACCTGATGAACCTTTCTTCTGTCCTTGAGGAGGATCCAGGGGAGGGCTGGAAAAAAGAATGGAAAGTTTCTCATAAGCTCTGGGGATAACAGAAATGTCCTGATTGAGACAGGAACTTGGGGAGTAGAAGAGAAGAGTTCTTCCAAAATACAGTGCCTGCCTTCAAAGAGTTTATAACCTAATTGGAATAATACAGAAACAACAGGTGAGCCTTGCCCCTCCTGTTCTTTGGAGGAGGAATCAAAGAATTTGTATAATCAACATTACACAATTGTCCCTCTTTATCAGTGGTTTCACTGTCCATGGTTTCAGTTACCCGTGGTCCACTGCGGTCCAGAAGCAGAGATGATCTTCCTCCAGTTGTATTGTCAGAAGTTCAGAGTAGCCTAATGCTACATCACATGCCTACCTACGTCATTCTCCCCACTTCGTCCCGTCACATAGGCATTTTATCATTTCACTTCATCACAAGAAGGGTGAGTAGAGTACAATATAGTATTTTTGAGAGAGAGACCACATTAACATAAATTTTATTGCAATATGTCTATATAAATGTCCTATTTTATTATTATTGTTGTCAATCTCTTACTGTGCCTAATTTATAAATTAAATTTTATCACAGGTATGTATGTATAGGGAAAAATGGATATATACACACCATTTTATATATATACACACACCATTTTGTATACATATAAATATGTGTGTATATGTGTGTATATATATATATATATATATATATATATATACATACATACATACAGGGTTCAGTACTATCTGCAGTTTCAGGCATCCACTGGGGGTCTTGGAACATATCCTCCATGGATAAAGGGGAGACTATTATAAATCATGTAGGGAGAAATAATTCCAACCATGAGTTATAAACTCAGTGATTCTAAGCTATCAATTAGGACCCAGGAAAAGGACACACTATTACTTTGTTCAAGACCAACATAGTCTTGGGAATAGAGCCTGAGCTCAGACAAACCTGAGTTCAAATAGTGACTAGGGCCACGTGGTGTGTGTGTGTGTGTGTGTTTGTGTGTGTGAGATCTATAAAATGAGGGTATGCATATCTACCTCCCAAGGCGTTGTGAGGATGGTTTGAGATATCTTATGGAAGGCACTTCAAACAGTGCCCAGAACATAGTAAGGGATTGACAAACGAGTTTGTATTATTGTGAATAAGTAGCAGTACCATCAGGACAGATGCCAGAAATGGAGGGTGCATGAAATGAGTCCATTCTTGAATACTCACTGAAGAGTATGGGCTTCTTTATAGACCTACTCACCTTTGTCAGTGGTTAGCAGATGGGGAGCAATAGATCCTTTCTCAATCCTTCCTTCTTGTCTCATAAGTGACATTAACAGGACCTGTACACAAGAAATAAATATGAAAAATCAAAAGTATATATATTGTTTACCCTGCACATTATTTGCTGTCTTATATTGTGCCATGACTTTTGTATCGAGCTTTGTGACCTTGAATGGAAACAGCAAGTTACTTTGGATTTAATTGTTGTAATTTATTGCTTTTTCTGCCTTCAGCTGCTGACTGTAAATTTTTGTAGAGAAACACAAAATCGCTTCCTGTTCTTGACACATAAAGGGCTTTTTCCCCCTAGTTATGCTCATAATTTTATGCTGGGTGACCTTTGCATCTGTGGCTTGGTTTTATGATTTAAAAACTGTGCTTTGGCTGACAGACAATTCTGGAAATGATTTTTTTTTTTTTTACCTAATGCAAATTGCCTGAGCCCAAGATATAACGCAAGTTCCTCTCTTTGTATTTCCTGTTAGCATCACCAGCGTCATGCTGCCTATAAATCAATTAATCTGCCCTGGATGAGAGGCTCAAGTCCTGTGAAAACTGCTTGAGAAAATACCTTTCTCTCTGCCACCTTTCATTTCCAACATGGAATTCCTGTAAAATCACATTAAGAGGCAGATGGAACTAAAAACAATTAATTTCTTGTTTAGATCATAGGCTCAGTTCTGATCTATAACAAGGTCCATTTGAGTGGGGAAGAAGGATTTTTGTCCTGATTATTACTTGGTTGTGTCTGAAGCCTTACCCTCTTTCCTTTGCCCTGTTGTGTGTGAAGAAAAGGAAGGTAATTGGTCTGTGCACAGCCCCCACTGGTTTTTGATTGTGGAAACACAGGCCAAGGCCTGAGCATCTTGTCGACTCAGTTGAACAGATGGAAAGCATGAAGATTCACCCTCATCAGCAGGTTAGAATTTGGCAACTTGAGTTTATGAGATTTAATATGCATATGAATAAATAATAAGGAAGAAAAAGTATTTATCCCCCACAAACTTAAAATAATTTTTCCTTTCACAAAAATGCAATAAAAGCAAAATTAAAAGAAGTATTTTATTTTCTCATAAGCACTAATGAATAAGGGCAGAGTGGTCCTGGACTTGGAACTGTAGCTCATAAGCCCCATTTAAGGCCATACCACCCATAACCCCTCAGCAGGCCAATTGCCTGTTGAAATCCATGGGGAATTCACCAACTTCTGGAGGAGAAGATCAAGTCTCAGAGAAGCTCCTGCTTGTAAATTCATTCACTTTCCTCTCCTCTTTTTATGGTACATGTATTATGATGATCAGTTTTATTACTG
Source organism: Callorhinus ursinus (assembly GCF_003265705.2). NCBI lineage: Eukaryota > Metazoa > Chordata > Mammalia > Carnivora > Otariidae > Callorhinus > Callorhinus ursinus. Next base: position 1,045,376 of record NW_027397153.1, on the reverse strand, counting down.
CTAGAGCCATTTAAGAGGAAACATGTTGGCAGATGATTAAGGGTGACCATGTCCACTGGTGAAGTTACTGCAAGGCCTTGCAAAAGCACACGTGCTAACCTGTGCACAGACTCATGGGATTTTGCATTCATTTCTTTATAGATTATGCCCATACACAGGGAACAAAATATGAAAATGAGGGGGCAGAGCAGACATTAAGGGGTTGAAACCATTTTCACAGCAGTATCTTGTAAGCTTTCCAGTATCCTCTGACTTATCAAGATCCAAACTCTCACAGCTGGTGCACATTTTGATGCCAAATGACTGGCGTGGCTGAAATTGGAAGTCATCATGTTTCCCTGTATCAATGTAGTCTTCTCCTTGTCCCATATAACTTCCAAATGTAAGTTTGGATTGTAAAGAGAATATATTTTTGGGGGGTGCAGGCTTTTTGAGCTTAGGTCTAGGCCAAGGAGATGTATGCCTGAGAAGTCAAGTGTAACGAAAATCCTGCTGAGTGCCTGCTTTAAAGTTGTCAACCAGGGATGTGCCAAAGCTATTGGCAGAAGTTCAGGTTCTTTCGAACAAGGGCAATGTACCAATCCAAGAACCAAGGACAGCAAAGGAACTGTGTGCTTGTGCTCTCCCATATTGGCTCATTAGGTTTGAGTCACCCATTCTTAATAGGAATCATTCTCTGGCTGCTGGCGGTATCAACCTAACAAGAGCAGGCCCAAATTTAGGGTTTTAAGGGCTATTCAGAGGACAAGGGAGCAACTAGAGCAATGCTAACAGAGGTAGTTGAGCTGGATGGGGTCAAGAGTGATGGTATATCCATCTGAGGAAAGGTGTTCTGAGCGTCTGATTCACGGAGTCATTCTGAAGAGTAAAACAAAATGATTTAAGTTTCCAAAGCACACGGGCATGAATGTATATGTGTGCACATATGCACACTCATGATGTCTGTGCTTGCAAATGTGGATCTCCTGATGTCCTCAGGACATCATCTTTTGGAGAGAGAGCTCTCAGGTTTGAAGGTTCAGTCCAGTTTCTGAGCCCCTCCAGTGGGAGCAGAGCCAAAAGATCCTTGTGGTTGCTGGGTTCTAGAATTAGCCTCATTTCCATTGGTCCTGAATGTCTAATGTGCTTGGTGGTGTTCCTAGTTCTCTCAGATGCTTACCAAATCGCAACGTTCCCATTCCCATCATGTCCACTGGGCTTCTGTGCCTGAGTTCATGGTTTGGTTTTGAGTTTCCCACTGGGACTAAGTTTGTTTTCAATACCTGCCCACTTTGGCTCAGTTCTTAAACTCAGATACTGACTCTTTCCTTCGCCAAACCCTACATTTAAGAGTTCCTTTAACCTTTAACTTTGGGACATCGGCCTGCGTGCTGCTCTAACAAATACCCTACAGTTCGATCAGTGCCCCTCACCCTGGTTGGATAGACTGCAATCTTCTTTTGTCTCCTCACCTGAATAGATTAAGAAGTCAGAGTGTGTCATTTGCTTGAGATTTTCTGTTTGATGACAGTCAACATCTGAGAGTTCATACTTTGACAAAAAGAGCATTTGGGGGTTAGAATACCTTGAAATGTCAAAATGAATGGAAGTATTAAATAAGTAGTCATCTTAGTGTGTTTTAGTAATATATAACCTAGTTGTGTATAATTTCATTTTTTTAAACAACTCATCACTGGTCTCATGTATTCCTAGTTCTGACTCTGATTTGGTCATTAGCAGTATCATTTTGTATCACTGTTTCCTTTTATATATGTTACAAACTTTATTGCAGTGTTTATAAGCAGGGGTTGTCACACATATGTGAAAGTGATGTATGCATTTTAATGAAATCTGTCACATATTTATAATTCATTGAATAGAACAGGTAGGAAACGGACTGGTTTTCTGTAAACCAAAATTTAGAATTTCAAGGATTTCTAAGTCAGTCTTCTTTATTTTTTTTTTTTAAAGTAAGCTCTACGGCCAGCATGGGGCTCAAACTCAAGACCCCGAGATCAAAATTTGCATGCCCTATAACTTGTTGTTCTTTAGAAACAGACTGGCGGGCAAGGGATAAAAGACAAAGGAGGAAGGGCTTAATGATGATGAATCATTTTATTATCAGATAATATATTTCCCCATCATTTCTCTACTCTTTTGGGTTTTCATAACTGTAAATATACCATATGTGGTAATTTTATAAAGATGCCAAATTATAAATAATACCTCCTAACACTGCTAAACCAACCAAGGAGTTTTTAATCTGTCCCCAGTGCTAAAATATTACATATATTTCCATTTTCCCCAGGTTAACACCTTGTTACCAATAATTGCCAAAAGCTTACACTGGGACCTAAAAGATTTCTAAATACCCAGAGGAAGGGAGGGGTGGTCCTACCTTCCAAAGCCACCAGATTTGCTTCCTTGGGGTCTCCTGAGGCATCCAAGTCGGGGGAGTCCAAGCAGAGAAAGGGATGAGGCGGCTCAGAGCCCAGCAACACTTACTCTTCGTGCTCTGTGCAGAACACTTTTTGTGAAGGTTTTGCGGCCAAACTCCTGCTCTGGATGTGCGTGTATTTGTTGGTTTAAAGTTTCTGAATATGTTGCTGATTAACAGGAGTTAGACTTGAGATTAAGAGGGGCTGAAATGTCAAGCTGAGGCATGTTCCTGCACATAGAATGGCACATGTGAGGTCACTACTCAGCACATGTGTACAGATCCTTAGCTATGTGAATTATCATTTTTCCAAGACGAGGCAACCAAAGAAGTCCAGAAACAAATTAGATGTTGAGGCAAATGCCAGTTCAACTGACAACCATAACACTGGATTTCAAAACTTCCTGTATATCCTAGAGAGTTTTATGCTCGTCATTAATGGACTTGATTAATAAGTAAATAGTCTCACCTTTGAACTCGTATAATACACCTAGCAAAATCGGTTTGATATATTAAATCTCCATTTGAGATTATGTTTTAAAAAAAATCTCACTGATCAAAACCTTAAAAGCTTTAAAGCTCACTGATTTAATGAAAATAGTGTCTCTTTTACTGTAATGATAATGATAATAATAATAATTTTTACTAAGTATGATCTTACCTATGATCTCATTTGTTACAATAGCCCAGTACAATAGGTAGCATGAGAATTGTCATTTCTATTTTACCGATGAGAAAATTAAAGCTCGAAAAGGTAAAATGACTTACTCAGAGTCACAGGGCTATTATGGCCCAAAGCCAGGCAGGATTCCAATCCAGTTCTTGATTCCTCACTCACTGATTTTTACTCGACCTGCCTTGCAGCCACACTGCCTAAATGTTCCCTGTTTCCAAGTCAGGGACCCTTTCTCCCGCGTGGAGGGCCTCTGATGCCGTGATTCACAGGGAGATGCATATGTCTCTCAAGGAGGGAGATTCTTGGTGTGCCTTGGATTCTGCCCAGCGTGGTGAACTAGGAGGTGCCATGCTGGACTTAATAGTGATATGAGCCCAAGATGAGAAGTTAATTAGACCTTTCGATATCTAATGAGGTTTCCCATAATTTATCACCAGTAGAGAGCACTATAAGATTAGAATTAATGGCAGGCCTTCCTTGAAGAAAGGATTGTTTATATCATGAATGTATTACAAAGGCAGAGTTAAAATGATTGATTTTAAGCAGGAATGATCTGCCCTTGTAATAGTAGATCATTTCCATCAGTTGAATCTTTAGAGAGCAGTCATTCAAAACTTGCATTTAAATATAATATCAATATTAAAAGAAGTAGGCATTGCTTGCTTGCTGAAGTGAAATGGAAGAGATTCCATTCTGAATCAGAACCCAGGCTTGCCTGCTTTCTCCTTGAATATCTTGCTTCCAAACTGCTGCTGGAGTATTCATAACATAGAGCTCCTTCTCTCTCCCAGCTCCTGTTGTTGCAAATGGGACTTCACACATACAGAATAGGTTCTAACATCAGTTACTCAAAAATATTACAGGGCTTCATTCTGATTGCTTTTATTTCTCTTGCTTGGCATTTGCGGCTGTTGGGTTTTCTTAAAACATTTTTCTGGTTATAAATATAAAATCAAGATTCATTTCAGAAGTAGCCTTCAGTGTATTCATTGTATTCACATAGTTAAGAGACATGCAGTAAATACAAATCAGTGCTCACAGTCGATGGACTGAAATATTGGCGTTTAGTTGCAAGCCGATTATGGTATTTTACTAGTCTAAACACTGAGATGTATCACACAATGACTTTCATACTGTGGAAAGCTTTGAAATGGATCTGCCTTAAAGATAGATGCATTTACACTTCATATGTTTTCCATCTTTTTTTTTTTTTTACCAATTTGCCAGCTCCCCAAACTAGCGGTATTTAAACAAATTCTTCCCCCACAGCCATTTTGTTCTCTGATTTCACCCTGCCGTGAAGTCTCAATGTGAAATTGGCGATAGCATGATTGATCATTTAGCTGACAGCATAATCATGAGCACGGGGTAGAAACTTAGCTTCGTATCCCGTAAGAGGAGAAGCTAGAACACAGAGGGTACTAAAATACAAGTATCTCAAATGAAAACAGAGGTAACATGAGAGCTTTAATGTTTGAATAAATCTTTCCCCCCTTGATAAATGTGCTTTCTTTCCTTTTCAATTTTGTTTCAGTACTCAGGTTTTCTTATAGGTAGTATATTTATTGAAAAAGGCTCTCTTCCTTCACCCCTCCTTTATCATAGCAGTAAAAGAATGCCCCCCCCCACCACTCACCCTTGCAAAATGAGACTGCAAATGCTCTTTCCTCTAAGTCCTTAGTGACTTGTGTGCCTGAATAAGGAAGGGACATGTCCATAGTAATACTGCACATTGGATGAGCCCCATTCAGAAAACAATCACAACCAGGTTTCTGTTTATACAGGTGCCATTAGGTGGGCTTCTGGTCACAGTGAGAAGTTAGCTAGCCAACCAGGTGCGCTGCACGTGAGGGTGAGGTGTTTGCATTTTTAAAAGTGCAAGGAAACTAACAGCTGGCATGAAAATTGGGTCCCCCAAACATAGGTTCTATTGTTTTATTTCCCTGGAGGGGCTCAATCTGCACTTACCTAGTATACTGGACCACTGTGCCCATTGTTGCTATTGAATACCAAGTCCATTAACAAAGGTTTTTATAGCCTTCAATAGGGTTTTCAATTGGAGGTTGTTGTTTTTAATTTTGCCTTTCATGTAAGGATTGGCATTTTAAGGCTGCTGTGAAAGTTAATTTACTGACAGTGACAGCATCTATGAAATACAGAATGCAGTTCTCTAGAAAACACTAGTGTGAACGTACACATAACAGAAGAATATATGATGAAAAGATTTCAAATTATTTAGGTTAAATATCTGATGAGACAATGGATATGAATGCCCTTTATGTACTCTAGAATCCCACCACAGCAAGATAGTATTTTTCTAATAATGTTTCAAATCTTACATATTTTGAATCTATTCTTTGGGGCTGACAATTTTATGTATACATGCATGTCTCTGAAGTGAAGGTGTGAGCAGAGGTTAACTAATAAACCAAAATGGCAAATACCGAGGTGCTTCCACTCAGCCTGTGTGAAGAAAGAGAGTAAAAAAATCCAGAAAATATCCCAAGGCTTTCTGTATGTTACAGAGCCCTTGCTCTTTCTAGCCCTTTCCAATTCAGGTTTCTTCTTGTTCGGTTGTTCAACAATTGCTTCCCATTTTTGCTTTATATTTGACTTATTGTCTTGTTTTCATAGTTGAGCTTAGAAATGATAAAAATAAAAGCATGAACAGAGGAACTCATCAGAAGCTTCCATCACTTTGGGGTGTGGTTCACTTGTGTCTTTCATGTAATTTTTGCTCTCTTTGCAGGCCAGTCTTGTTCCCCAGAGAACTCACAGTTGCTGTTTTTCTCATTATTTCCTTAATTTCAAGTTCCAGTGATGTGCATGTGTGGGGCTTTAAGAATGTTCTTCTTGTGCTCTATGTGTGCTCCTAACATAGACCTAAGAGTCATGAGCATCAGGAGTAATAGGATAGCTCAACTTTTTTCTTGTCCGGAAGATCTTGTATTACACAATAATAGAAGAGTAAGAAATTTGGAGCTGGAACATAACATATGGGTCTCCAAATATCACATGATCCTCTCTATACACTACATAGCACAGAGTTTGGCATAACCCACCTTGGACCAGGTCCAATGTGGTATTCAGTTACTGGCAGTGCTAGAAACACTTGGTGAATCATGGACTCGCCACTAACCAAGCAGTTCTCTGTCTCTGACCCCAAGGATGGTATAACAGTGAGACTCCTGTGTATCACATAGAAAGAAACACACACACACACACACACACAAATATGGAAATGTAGGGAATGATCTTGTCCACCCACCCTCCAACGGGGTTTAACACATTCTTCTGTTTAATCCTTCACATCTGTAGACTAATATTACATTTGTTTCAATGACTCTATGACTGGTAATGTTCCCTCAAAATTGACTTCAGGAAGAATCTGTTACATCATTCTGCTATCTCCGCCAGGGCCACACTGTAGATACTCAGTAAATTTTCATTTTAGTAATGAATGAATGCATCTGTTAGGATGAAAATGAGAATTTCCAAATTAGATTTCATTTTGTTGGTCTTTCACCTTTGGTACCTCTAATTACATTTCTCCTTTCCAAGATTGATCTCAAGCAATATTGTTGCTGTTTCTAATTTAAAAACCTCTTCTCCTATATTAATTGAGAAAATGTTTACCAAATGCCTGGAATGGTTCTTGACACACAGTAGGCAGGCACTATTAGAATACAAGTTTGTTAAGCTCTTCCTTTCCAACCAGGGCTGGGCAGAATGAGAAAGAAGGGTGATGAGAAAAGGGCCGTTCTGCCATCAACGAGGTAGTGACCAGAGAAGACACCATCAACATTCACAAGCACATCCATGGAATGGGTTTCTAGAAGTGTGCCCCTCGGGCACTCAAAGAGATCCAGAAATGTGCCATGGAGTAGATGGGAACTCCAGATGTGTGCATCGACACCAGGATCAACAAAGCTGTCTGGGCCAAAGGAATAAGGAATGTTTTATACTGTACCTGTGTGCGGCTGTCCAGAAAATGTAACGAGAATGAAGATTCACCGAACAAGTTCTATACGTGGGTTCCCTATGTACCTGTCACCACTTTCAAAAATCTACAGGGGCACCTAGGTGGCACAGTCTGTTAAGCATCTGACTTCGGCTCAGGTCATGATCTCAGGGTCCTGGGATTGAGCCCCGAGTTGGGCTCCCAGCTCAGTGGGGAGTCTGCTTCTCCCTCTTCCTCTGCCCCTCCTCTCACTTGTGCACATGCACACTCTCTCCCTCTCAAATAAATAAATCAAATCTTAAAAAAACCATCTACAGACAGTTAATGTGGATGAGAACTAACCACTGATTGTGAAATAAAGGTATAAAACTGCAAAAAAATAAAAACAAAACAAAAGTTTGTTAAAAATAACGTGACTTGTACTGGTAGGCTCAATTGCTTTAAATAAAAGAAAAAAATAAAAGGGTATGGCATCTACGAGCTGTAATGCAAACAAAGGAATTTAGGGATAGCTTTATACTAGATAGGAAAAATAAGCTGAAAGGAAAGAAAATCCAAGAAGAAGGAAGAAAGGAAAGAATTGTTTCAGTCTTCTATTGATTAAAATTCCATCTTATTTTGGACAAAAATAAATGTCATTCTTCAGACTTTTTTTGACATTTAAAAAATTGTGATAATGGGGCACCTGGGTGGCTCAGTCGTTAAGCATCTGCCTTCTGCTCAGGTCATGATCCCAGGGACCTGGGATTCAGCCCCGCATCAAGCTCCCTGCTCAGCGGGAAGTCTGCCTCTCCCTCTCCCACTTCCCCTGCTTGTGTTCCCTCTCTTGCTGTGTCTCTCTCTGTCAAATAAATAAATAAAATCTTTAAAAAAACTGTGATAAAATGTAACAGAATTTACCATTTTAACCATTTTAAAGTGTACAGTCCAGCAGTATTTAGTACACTCACAATGTTGTGCATCGATCACCACTATCTAGTTCCAGAGCACTTTTATTACCCCAAAGGAAACCCCATACCCATTAAGCAGTTACTCTCCACTTTCCTCTCCTCTAAATCCTCTGTGGATTTGCCTACTGTGGATATATGATATAAATGGAATCATACAATATGTGGCATTTAGCTACGGATTTATTTCATTTAGCATAAACTTTTTGAGGTTGACCCATGTAGCATGTATCAGTACTCAGCACTTCATTCTTTCTTGTGGCTGAATACCGTTTCATTGTGTGGATAGACCACATTTTGTTTATCCACTCATCTATGGACATACACTTAGGTTATTTCCACCTTTTGGTTATTGTGAATAGTGCTGCTGTGAACATTTGTGTGTAAGTTTTAATGTGAACGCCTGTTTTCAATTCTTTTAAACATATACATAGGTATGGTAATTCTATGAATAGCTTATTGAGGAAATGCCATCATGTTTTCTGCAGTGGCTGAACCATATTACATTCCCACCAGTGGTGTATGAAGATTCCACCTTCTCCACATCTTCACCCACACTGATTATTTTCCACTTTTCAAATTGTAGCCAACCTAGTGGGTGTAATTCCTTTTTACTCTAAATGTCTTCCCAAAGCCCCACTCTGGAAGTCTGCAGTACCGTGCAGGGTGCACAGAGGCATTCTGTAGCACCATTGCTGGCCGAGGGCCACATGGGGAAGGAGGCACTGTTTGGCCTTTATGCCTCTACATCCCCATTCTCTATCTTTCCTTTATCCACCTTCAGTAGTGCCTCTTTTCTTTCTTCAAGTGTTTAGTTTCTGCCTTGCTCAAGGTCTGACTTACTCACATCAAGAGAATTTTATAGCATCTCACTCCCGATGGGGACGTTTAATTTTAATAGGCCAACTAGACTTCTGAAATTTCCGGCATCAGTCAGTAGGCACAGGTTTAGGAGACAGAGAGTAGACAGTAGGCTTGCTATGAGCAGCTATTAAACACAGTGTTCTTGAGTTCCTAGTCTGTTGACTGGATAAATAAGTGATCCCTAGTGTGAACCAGGCTCTCATCAGAAAGCACATCAAAAGGAGTCTAATGGTCACCTGTCGGGAGAGCAGTCATTCATTCATTCAGTAAGAATTGGCCAAATGCTTAGTTTATGCCAAGCACTGGGCAAGGCGTGATGGGTTGAATCTGTGCTAGCTCCTACCCTCAAGGAGTTGTGTGTGTGTGTGTGTGTGTGTGTGTGTGTGTGTGTTTTAAAGATTTATTTATTTAAGAGAGAGAGAGAGAGTGTGTGCACTCAGAGGGAGGAGCAGAGGGAGAGGGAGAAGCAGACTCCCTGCTGAGCACAGAGCCCGACAACACAGGGCTCCATCCCAGGACCCTGAGATCATGACCTGAGCCAAAATCAAGAGTTGGACCCTTAACCAACTGAGCCACCCAGGTGCCCCTCAAGAAGTTGTTTTTACAAGCAGTAGGTAGGGCTGATGTTTTGGGTATCTACATTATCTTCTGTTAGGCCTGACTCATGAGTTGTGGAGAACATGTGTTCAGTGGCTGGCCAGGTATACAAATATAGTCTGTGCCCCCGAAAAAGGCAAAATGAACTTAGCAATACTCACTGTGAAGCTGTGACTCATACACGAAGGCTTTGGCTCCCCATTTCTTACACCCTAGAACAGCTCTGTCCAATAGAGTAGCCACATGTGGTTTTGGAGCATTTGAAATGCGGTTAGCGCAACGAGGAACTGGATTTGGAATTATAATTAATGAAAAAATTTATTTCAATTTTACAATATAATGGATGGTATCAACTGTAGTCACCATGTTATACATTAGATCCTCAAACCTTATTCGTCTTATGGCTTTTCTTTAAAAACAAAAACAAAAACAAAAACCTTATTCATCTTAGAGCTGAAAGTTTGTACCCTTAGAGCCACATTCTCCATCTTCCCCACCACTCCCACAGCCTCGGGCAACCAATTCTCTACTCTGCTTCTGTGAGTTTGACTTTTTATTTAGATTCCACATATATGTGATACCATGCGGTATTTGTCTTTCTCTGACTTATTTCACTTAGCACAGTGCCCTCAAGGTGCATTCGTACTATTGCAAATGGGAGGATTTTCTTTTTTCTCATGGCTGAATAATATTCCATTGTATATATACACCACATCTTTTTTTTTAAATTATTTAAGACCTTTATTAACGGGTGCTTCCATTTGTTGATTTTTTAAAAAAATCAAATTGTAAGCTTTTTATTACAAATTAAAAATGAGGTTCTTAAAAATCTCAACTTGACCAGATATGAAACAATTTAAAAACCTTTAAAGGTGTATTGAGAAAAACCAGTACTTTTTTTGAAAAAACTTGTTTGTCATTACCAAAAAGAGACATCTTTAGGTAAAAATAATAAAAAACCCATGCTGCATAGATAATGCAGATAGTTCTATTTATCTGGTCAATGTACACCACATCTTCTTTATCCATTCATCTGTTAAAGGACACTTAGGTTGTTTTCATGTCTTGGCTATTGTGAAAGATGCTGCAATGAGCATGGGAATGCAGATATCTCTTTCAGATCCTGTTTTCATTTCCATGTAATTCATTGTGATTAATTCATGTTTTTTAAAACTGATACTTGATTCAGTTATTGGAAAGCTTTTAGGTGTATTTAGAACAATTTGGGTATGTGAAACTACTTTACCAACAGTAAATGTTATGAGATCTAAATCTAGATCAAATATTTCCAGTGAATATTTTGCATCTGAATTGAGGTGTGTTGTAAGTGTAAAATACACAGCAGGTTTCAGAGACTTAGTATAAAAAAGAATGTAAATGGTCTCCTTAATTATTTTTTCTATAAATTATATTTGAAATGATAATATTTTGGATATACTGAGTTAAAGAAAAAAACAATATTAAAATTATTTTCTCCTGTTTCCTTTTACTTTAAAAAAGTGTGGCTACTGGACAACTTAAAATGGCTTCTGTGACTCACGTTTTCTTTCTACTGGATAGTGCAGCTCTAGAAGAACACCAGGGTCATCTAACGCTATTTAATGCAAGTGTATTTAGTATAAAACTTCCCCTTTGGAATTCTACTTTATTCCGTCATTAACTCCCAAGGATACCATCACCTTGCCAAGCTTCTCAAGGCTGACTTCAAGCAAAATGGCCAAGAAGTGAAGCTATGTCTGGGACTTTCTCAGAGCCCTCTTTTTAAATGCATCCTTTCCCTCTCAGACCCTGTCCGATGCTCTCAAATCATGCTCCCCCAGGCTTTACTTGAGCGACAAAGCCATCCAATAGAGTAATTCACACTAAAATGATCTTAGTTCAATGTGTTATTCCTCTCAGAAATATCTGCATTTTAAAATGTATTGCCTGCAGGGAGCAACAGTTAACTCAAAGGGATGAATTTAAGGGTGACATTTTCCATACTGTGACCTCTAAACTTGAGCGATACTCTGCCAGCGGGACCTTCTTGATCCAGTTTTCTAGTTATAAACAAAACAAACAAAAGCCCAGGCTTCCTCAAGATTCTCTTCCTTTACCCACCTCCTGTCCTATGAATAAGTAGCCATTGACAGGAAAAATGATCTTCTGCTTTAGATAAATTTATCTGTTTCATACTGATGAGTGGGGATATTTATGTCCATTCAGAGGCAAAATGTGAAAAATTGATATGCCTTTAATTTCTTTCTTTGTTCTAGAAATGATAATGATGAGCAGTTTCCCTTTAATAAGACTGCTGGCTCCTTTAGGGTTGGCTGCCTAGAACTGAAAATACCAAATAAGTGTTCAGTGAATTTATTCGACTTTATTTTTTTGTGAGCTTTCCAAAAAATACATCCAATTTCAGTTGAGCACAACCTGTTAGCATGAAGAATCCAGGGGCAGGTGATAGGTCCATTTTTTTACTCTTTCTAAGGGGATTTATGGCTTAAAGAACTGGACAACTTTTAAAACTGTATAACCTCTGGCATGGACTCTGTCTCTGTGTTTTAGTAGGGAATCTTCAATATGAGATCATAGATATGACAAAATGGATATTGTTCTTCCCTCTGTAAGCATAACCATGTAATTATGTTTGTGATTTTTCTCTTAGTTCCTTAAAACTCTCTCTTTGGATGGAAGACTGATCTGTTGCATTTTTCTCCAAGAGTCGACAGAGAAAGAAAGATTTCAGTTTCTTTTCTTTGGGCTGAAATGGAGGGACCCCTTTGAACTGGAAAAGAAGGAACAATGTTAGGACTTCGTAGTTATGTTGTACTTATCAAGGATAGAGGAGTGTGATTTTGGAGTACCCCCAAAAGCATTTCTTTTACCGCCCCATTACCAATGGAGAACTTGAGACAGAATAGGGTTAAGCAGTTTCCCAGTGTTCCACAGTAAATTGGCAGTTGAATTGGGATTAGAATCTAGGTCTCCAAACCTTGGGGAGTTCTCCATTAGCTCAGATCATGTACGGCTCAGCAGTTTCTTTCACAAGATCCTCCTGACATGACACATGCCATCAGTCTTATTTTATAACAGATGTTTTGAGGGTGGAGCAGATGGTCTCTTCCCTTCACCCTCCCAGCCCTTGACTCCAGAGAGTCAGACCATGTCAGAAATGGCACTCACAGCCCTCTTTCCCCAGAGGTCCACCTCCCCGTCTGCTCATCCTTTTTTGTGTGCTCATCTTTCCTATGCTCAAGCAACACTGTTTTACTGTTCCCTTTTCTTATTAGGCTATGTACTTCCCACCGAAGACTTTTCTGTCATTCATGTTCTTGCTGTCCTGACTCTTCTTGAATGTTCATAGTCTAGTCAGTGGGAAGACCACTGGCTTCTAAGACACTGGGCTCTACATCCCATCGTGACTCTTGGTGTAATGGATGACCTGTGACAGGTTGCTTTCTACCTTTATATCACGTGCATTTTGGGCTAACTTTGGCCCCCCAAAGTTTCCTCTGGATACCAACACAAGGACATTCTGTCATAGAGTACTTTGAAAGTCAGAAAAAAGGAACAAAGCCTCACCTACAAGTTCCCCATGCTCCATTGACTTAATTTACATATGGCTTAATCTCTACAGTACCACTTTTGTTCTTGAATGTCATTTATACATTATTCTTCTTAAATATCTTAAAATGACCTCCTGGCATTCATTTTCTTTTTATCTAACTGGTGAACTTTCTGGCATTCATTTTCTTTTTATCTAACCAATGAACTTTGTTTTGTGTCTTGAGGGAACCTAGTGTGACAAGTATACATGTGTGCTTGTACTTACACACATGTGCATGTGGGTGCCTACATAGATGTGTATTCATGCACCTCTACCCATTTCAGGGCATTGTGTTTAATTATGGAAACATTGACCCTGGAGTCACAGATGCTTTTAATGCCCAGTCTTGATACTCACAAGCTGTGTGACTTTGGGAAGGTTATTTTACTTTTCAGCCCTGTATAGACACTCAGAACATTACTCCTATTGTGGGGAAGCAATGGAAGAAGTAAGTTGTGTTGGGAAACCATGAAAGCCAAAGAGAGGAAAGGAGGTTTCTCACTGGTGAGCCATCATCTCCAGGAGGGAACAGTTGCCCACTCCCCATCCCCCTGGGCAGTCCTGAGTAGATTAAGCTGCTAGGTTACATGTGAACTTGTTCCATTTTGGGAAATCCTGTAAGGGGAACTAGTCAGCATTTCTTTCAATACTGTAGACAAACTATCTCATTTACATTTTATTTTTTATTTTATTTTAAGTAGGGTCCGCACACAGCATGTAGCCCAACATGGGGCCTGAACTCATGACTATGAGATCGAGACCGGATCTGAGATCAAGAGTCGGATGCCCAACCGACTGAGCCACACAGGCACCCCTTATTTACATTTTAATGCAAGAAATGGATGGAAATGATGGTCATTTGCTTCTGACCATAGCCATAGTCATTCAGTTTTTTTTTTAATTTTGCTATGTTATAAACAAAACAACCTTATAATTAATCCCAGTGTACTTTCCTGTGTTGAGCTGAGTGGATATAATATGAGTGAGGATGTTGAATTATAAACTGAAAGATTCTCATTTTCCTGGTGAGTCTATCACAAAGCCCCCTTTGTCTTCACATATTGCACTACTTTTATCTGCACCCCGTAATGGGCCTTGTTTTTACTCTCTTCTGTTCTAACTTGGGATTCAGTTGCATTTCACTCTCTGCTTATCTCTGTTTGAGGAAGTGCAGAATGCAGATGGAGAGCGCTGATTCTCCTTGGACATAACCTTGAAGTTGGACCCTAGAGGGTCTTAGGAATTTTCCAATTATTTATTCCAGTGTTAACATGTTTTATGATCTCCCTGGGCTCTTCTCTGCTCATACTAGCTCTGGTTAGGAGATTGGATTAAGTGACCTCTCATTAAGTGAATACCATTGCCCTTGGTTTCTTAATTTGGCTGCTAGCCAATATCTGTCCCTTTCTACTTTTGGGTCTGAAGTGTCACCTTTCGGTCTGAAACCGATTCTTGGATCATTGCAAGTAAAAAAAGGTTCATTTAAAACAATTTAAGGGATTGATCATTTTTAAAGACGTCATCTTATTTGGTCATTGCTTCATTACCTTTTCAAAGTCTTTTTTTAAAAACCCTGGTATAATGGCAGAGAAACCTTGTTGGAATATTGGCCCTCCTGAAGGTACAGCCACCTTGAAGTACACTGATTTTTGTTTAATCCCAGAACTAGAGGAAATTTCATGAGATCATTGAATCCAGCCTCTGGTTTTAAGTTCTCTTCCTAAATTCTTCATGAGAGATGATTGCTCACTAGGGGTGGAAAATTCTATAATAACATTTGATAGCCTATTCCAGTATCTGGGCAGGTGTAGAGTTGAGACTCGTAAGACCTTGCTGTGTCTCACTGGAAATTAAATGAGATTCTTGCTCTCCTAATTTATTTGAGTTAACAAAATACCAGCCAGTATGCTACTCACAGAGGCTCAGATGTGAGGGCTGTGACATCTATCACCAGAGTTGATTCAGCTGCTCTAGCTGATGAGGAGGCTGTCCCCTTCCTTCCTCGCTGCTCTGGGCTCAGTCAAAGAGGACAACCTTCCCAGATACTTACAATGTCATGGTAATTGGTAGCAACACTAAGCATCAGCCTGTGAGTTTGAGTTCACAAGAGTCTTATTATCCTTCATTAGAATAGAATATACAAGGAGTTTGAGTTCTCATAAGCACCAGAAGGGCTGCATAATGATGCTGTCCTGCCAATGTTGACTCCTGTGGAATGCATTTTGTATACAGTTTTCTAATGATGCTCTAGGGACTTTCTACTTCATTAGGTCCTTTGGCACCTTCTAATATATTTACTGACTTAGGACATGCCTCAGTGCCCCCACTAAGAAGGGAGAATTGGTTTCCATGTGTTGGGCTGCTTGGTGGGCAATTTAATACCCTGGAAGATTTTCACTCTGGTTGTTTGTTAATTTCTGCAACTTTGAATTTTCTGTGCAAGAGTCACCACAATGAGAAAACTTGAGTGAGCCTTGCATATTGCAGAGGGTGTGGTGGGAATAAAGAGATGGCTGTCCCAAACTTAGCCTTGGATTCTGACTTTGGTGCTCGCCTACTTCTTAAGGTTTTTCTCTCTTCACTTTCTGCATCAGGGATCTTCCCATCATAGGCCTTCATACTTGTTGTTTTCCTGTTGCCTGTCTTTGAAGATTTTTCCTCTTAATACCCAACAATCCATGCATTTGCCCAGCTAGCTCCACAGTCTTGATTTAAACATTACCTTGTGATCTGATTAGGGTGCTACAAGCTATACACTCAAAACTTAATGACTTCCCCTCCTCACTGAAATACATTATTTACCATCATAGCACTCTGAGCTTTTCATTCATAACACTATTTAACTTTGTCACTATGGTAGTAGAATTTTAAGGGTGGTCCTCATGATCCCCACCTCCTGGTGATCACATTTTTTTATAATCCTCTCTCCTTGAATATGAGCAGGGCTTGTGACTTGCTTCTAACCAGTAGAATATATAGCAGAGGTGGCAGGATGTATATGATCACATGTCCATGATTGTATATCTAGCCTGTCTTCCTAGAATCTCTCTGTTGATGGCTTTAAGAAACAAAGCACCATGAATCCTACGGCCAGTTACAAAGAAAATAATTCTGTAAGCCACCTGAGGGACCTTGAAAGTGGATCCATCCCCAATAGAGCTTTCAGATGAGGTCTCAGTCCTGATCAGCACCTTGGATGCAACCTTGAGAGACATCTTGAGCAGAGGACCCAGGTATGCTGTGCCCAGACTCCCGACACAGAGAAATTATGAGATAAGTGTGTGTTTTATGCCTCTAAGTTTGTGGTAATTTGTTACACAACACAGAAAACTAATACTGCTACTAAATAATTATTTGCATAATTACAGTCAAATGTTTATTTCCTCACATTTTATAAGTCCCTTGCAGGCAGGACCATGTCTCTTTCTCATGTTGCTATATCCTTTATGCATATTACAATGCCAAAGAGTTACCACTAAGTAAATATTGGTTAAATGAATAAATTCATGAATAAATGAACAAATGAGTTTGAATGCCAAGCTTAGTTCTGGGCATCAAACATGGAGACACATTTAGCCAATTTTAGGATCTTCAGGGAAAACCAGAAGACAGATTTTGTTTGATATAAGGAAGAGTGTGTGCATGGTGTTTGCAGTGGGGTTGACAATTATAGCTGCCCCTTTTGGGTTACTCTGTGAGGTGGTAGTGAATTCTATGTCATTTGAGGTACTTAATCAGAGAAGGGCACCCACTTTTAAAGGATGTTGTAAAGGAAATAACTTTATTTAAATGACTTACTATTCAGTTGGAAAAGACAACACACAGAAGGAAGATAAATATCAACAAGAACCTATTGGTAGATACTTTTTTTTTAATAATGAATGTGATTATGTCAGAACACTTTAGCTGAAACAGTCATTAGTCAAGTGCTTTTCCAGCCTCAGCAGAGAATTAATGTGAAACTTGAACACATTTCTTAGCTTCTTGATGTTTTGATTTCTGCTACAAAATGATAATGCTTCTTGGTTTCTCACTGAAACCTCAGGGTGCCAAGTATTAACTAAAGAGAAATGGCAGTAACTGGCACACTCTGGGTTTACTCCATTACCGAAGATGTCACCAACAAAAATAAATCCTAGACTTTCATTCTCAGCCACGATGATGGGTTCTTTAGAGAGCTGGGATGCCAGAGAGGGAATTGATGATGAACTATTCTTTTCAGATGGAAACAGAGTTCTGCCTATTTCAGAATAATTTCTTGCCTTTTAACATTGGGTTAGTTACTGATTTATGGAGTAGCTTTTGACAACACCATGGCCTAGAATTTTCTTCACAGTATGGTTACCAGCAGCCTGAAGTTTTTCCCTACCCTATTCCTAGGAACTTTGACCCCAAAGGACCATCCTCATACTTCTCCAAAGAGAAACACATATTTCATTCTATGCTGCCAGAACATTTTAAAGTTAAATAGTGTAATTTAAGATCACCTGTCTGGAAAAAATATCCATTTGAGTAACAGCCAAATCTTTCTTAATGTATGGTTTTTCTTATTGATTTGAAATGTAGTACTGCCTTTTTTTGTGGGGTGGCGGGGAGCTGTGTCTGGGACCCTAAATGAATGGTCTTTGTTCAAAAACTTCTCCATATTAACTTCCTTTGGCTCTCACTCCAGTCTAGTCAACATAATGTAGTCTTTGCTGCTTTTTATATTTCTATCCCTGAAATCAAGCACTCCCCATACTATTTTAACTTAGATGTGGTGGACTGCCTTAATACATCATGAGCTATTTTTAACAGAATGCGTTTCAATCCTATAGAAAGGAAACCAATTCCTAATTGAGTATCAGTACTTAAACATAGGGATATTACTGGTGAAGGCAAAAGGAAAGGTCTGTGTGAGCACTACACAACAAAGAGTGGGGCCAAGATTAAGAAGGCAAGAGTGTAAGATAGATATCCCCCCTACTAGGTGAAGCATGGTTCTTCAATGATGAAACATCAGTTTTTAGTATTGAAACACTATTCTATCTCCAGCCTCTACTGCAGTGCCTGGAACATAATAGGAACTCAGTAAATATTCAAAGAAATAATGAATGAATCAGTCTTTCAATTTATTTGTAGCCCTGGCTGTGACTTTAATAATCATCTTGGCAGTATTTTAGTTTGGTAGGATTCCTTCTACAGGAAGTGGTGACTAAAATATATTGATCTGGGGTGCCTGGGTAGCTCAGTCGGTTAAGCTGCCTTCGGCTCAGGTCATGATCCCAGGGTCCTGGGATCGCGCCCCATGTCAGGCTCCCTGCTCAGCGGGAAGCCTGCTTCTCCCTCTCCCACCTCCCCCCCCGCTTGTGTTCCCTCTCTCGCTGTGCCTCTCTCTGTCAAATAAATAAAATCTTTAAAAAAATAAAATAAAATATATTGATCTTTGGATCTGTGACTAAAGGTGACTGTCACATAATAGGTGCTCAATAAATATTTTCTAGATGCAGCTTTTAATGAAGATTTTTTTTAAAGTAGGCTCCACACTTGGCATGGGGTCCAATGCGGGGCTTGAACTCATGATCCTGTGATCAAGACGTGAGCTGAGATCAAGAGTCAGACGCTTAACTGACTGAGCCACTAAGGTGCCCCTAATGAAGATTCTTATTGCTGCTCTTCACATTCCAGGATAACTACCCCCCCCATTTTTTCAGTTTTATTTTGCATAAACCTTTGTGGAAAGACCAAGTGGTCTTATACCCAAAGGGAGAAAGTCTGAATGCATTTGGTATAGAGTGTATTATGGATTGAATTGGCACTCCCACACCAATGATAAAATTAGGGTGCACATACAAATTATGCAGAATTAAAACTGGGTGTGGGCCAGGGTGCCAGAGAGTTGAAAATAATGGTGGTGGCCAAGAGAAAAGAAGTGAGTGGGCAAAGATTGTTTTTGTTGGGAAATACTGGTAGTATAAACAGCATTTCATGAATAAGAATCATATCCTTTAAGGTGCTCTTTATACGTACCAGTGCCTACAGCACAGATGAGCAGGCAATGACAATCGTCATTCATAGGAGATTTGAACTTGCATTTGCATCATGCCAGGGGCTTTGTAACAAGGAAGTAATTGCAAAAAGTCAGTGTTCATTGTTGTTAGAAGATGTGTAGGAAATAAAAGTTTTTAGTGCAATGGTAATGCGGTAGGAAGGATAGTCTTGTATTATCTTGTGGTTTCCATGCTGAAAAGGCAATGGTCACCTTCACTCCCCTCATGCTTCTTACTGAAAAACAGCAACCACTGTTGACCTAGAGCAATTTTTCTCAACGTGTGACTCTGTTGGAGCAACGTGTGCTCCTTGGGAGCTTGTTAAATATGCAGATCCCATTAGAGAAATGCAGATGAAAACCACAAAGAGATACCACTTCACACCCATTAGGATGGCTGTTATTTAAAAAAATCAGAAAATAATAAATGTTGGTGAGCATATGGAGAAATTGGAATCTTTGTGCACTGCTGGTGGGAATGAAAAGTGGTGTAGCTGCTATAGAAAACAAAATTAAAAATAAGGCTACCGTATGATCCAGCAATCCCACTTCTGGGTATATACAGTATTCAGAAGAACTTAAAGCAAGATCTTTTTTTTTTTTTAAAGATTTTATTTATTTATTTGAGAGAGAATGAGAGATAGAGAGCACGAGAGGGAAGAGGGTCAGAGGGAGAAGCAGACTCCCTGCTGAGCAGGGAGCCCGATGTGGGACTCGATCCCGGGACTCCAGGATCATGACCTGAGCCGTAGGCAGTCGCTTAACCAACTGAGCCACCCAGGCGCCCTTAAAGCAAGATCTTGAAGAGATATTTGCACATCTATGTTCATGACAGCATTATTCATAATTTCTAAGAAGTGGAAGCAACCCAAGTGTCCACCAATGGGTGAATGGATAGAAAAAATGTGACACACACACACACACACACACACACACAGAGTAGAATTTTATTCACCCTTAAAAATGAAGGACATTGGTGATATTTCTAGGAAGAAGTTGCTGTGGCTTAGGTCAAAGAGGTTGCTGCCTGTGTTCTCCTCAAGTATTTTGATGGATTCCTGTCTCACATTTAGGTCTTTCATCCATTTTGAGTCTATTTTTGTGTGTGGTGTAAGGAAATGGGCTAGGTGATGGACATTGGGGAGGGTACGTGCTGTGGTGAGCGCTGTGAATTGTGTAAGACTGATGAATCACAGACCTGTACCCCTGAAACAAATACATTATATGTTAATTTAAAACAATTAAGAAAAAAGAGAGACAGGATTCTTGGAAGGATAACTTGAAAAGTAAAAAAAAATGAAGGACATTGTCACATATGTTATAACTTGGATGGACCTTGAGGACATTATGCGAAGTGAAATAAGCCAGTCACAAAAACAGATACTGTATGATTGCATTTATGATGTATCTAAAGTGGCCAAATTTATACGGAGAGTAGAATGGTAGCCAGGGGCTGGAAGGAAGGGCAGATGGGGGAGTTGTTTGGTGGATATAGTTTTGGAGCTCTTGCACAGCAATGTGAATATACTTAACACTACCAAACTATGCACTTGAAATAGTTAAGTTGGTAAATTTTATGTTATGTGTGTTTCTTTTGAACCATAATTAAATTTTTTAAAAAATGAAGAACACAGAACCCTACTGACAACCTGTTATGTCAAATCTGTGAGACCAGGAGTCAGAGAATGCACATTTAAAACAACCTCCCTGGTGATTTCCAGACACACACCAGTGTCTGAGAAGGGAGGAGTTTGGCTTTCCCAATTCACAGAGTTCGTTTTACCTCCATTTTCTATTTAATACTCACACCAACTCTGTAGGTAGATATTATTGTAATCACTATTTTGCCTATAAGGGAACTGAGACTCAGAGAAGCTAAGCAAATTGCCCCAGGTCACAGAGCTAATAAGTGGTGGAGCCAGGGTTCAAGTCTGGGTTTAAGTCCAGGTTCAGGTGGCATCACACTCATCCTCTTTCTCTTTGTGTCTCAGCTTACTTCTTATCTCTGCATGCCTCTTTCATCTCGGACATAAAAGTTAGACTTGATCTGCCTTTGTGTGTCTGACAAAATCTTGAATGTCTCAAAGTGGTATTTATTTGATCTTTCCTGGTTATTAACATTAACATTTCTAGAGGATGCTCATTCTTATTTATTACTATCTGATTGTCACCCACTCTGATGCCCAGGTGTTACTTGACTGTACCTAAGGTTTTCTATTGGGGTTGATGCTCTCTATTTTTGTCACTCCATGTATATAACTTGTGTGTTTTCCTATGTTTATTTGTTCATGTGTATGCCTTGTATGGTTCCCATGTAAATTCATCTGAGGTTTCCTGTATTTACTTTCCTTTAACTTTGGAGTATAACTTTGAATTCTGTTGATATCTCTCACAGTTTGTTGAATTAATTAATGTCAGTCCAAATCTTTAGTGGCTCCTGAGTAAAAGTCTACCAAATTGACTACCGAATAATGTTCATCATCCTTCACCCGGTGTGTGGGATCTCTATAATTTGCCCTCAAGACACCTTTCTAGCCTTCTTTTTCCCACATGCCCAGTGCTACATCTAATTGGATCTGGAGTATTCATCATTTTATGAATATGCACCAGATTTTCCTACCTTCCTGCTTTTGCTGCTGGCATTCCCACTGTTGAGAATACCTCTTCCAGTCATATTTACCTACCTTTAGAAATTTGGCCTAATTCTATTTTCTCCCTGACTTTCTTTGCTTATGACCCCATCCTAAAGTGACCTCTCTTCCCATGTACTTTTATTGTATTTAATTTGTTCTATGTAAAACTGCCTTGTAGTCTTGCAATTTGCATGTGTGCTCAACCTCCTCTATTAGATGATAAGGACTTCAAGACACAGACCGTGAACTTATAGTCCTTAGTTGAACATTGCTTTTGAACCTACTATGAGTCACTTACTCTGATAGGCACCAGGACCATTGAGATCAAAGGCAGTTTTTGCCCTCATGGAGTTCACAGCCTAAAAGAAGAGACAGAGAAGTAAACAATTTTATATCTTTCACAAGTATAACTCCTTGCATTCACCTTTAGAAATGCCATTCTATACATATCTTTAAACTGCAGCAGAGTGGTCAGTAATCTAATTTCCTTGATAATTGATTAAATGTTTCCATCAGATCAAAAACTACTAGCCAGAAATGACTTATAACTTCTGAGCTAAAATCAAATATAAGTGGAAATTCACCCAACTGGCCTTGGGTAATTTAATTCCTATTTCTAAACTTGGATGGAACCCACTAATTTCTCTTCAATAGTCAATAAACCTTTTTCAATGAGGAATAAACACAGGAGAGTGATGGTTTCTTACGCACCAATCCATGGCTGTGGATTTTGTGTTGACTTATTTGGGGGGATTTTCTTTGTAGCCTATGATTGTGCTCATCCGTATTTATGAAAAAGAGATCAGTAATATATTGGATTGGTTTTGGGTGGGAGGAGGGTGGATAGGGGAAATAAGAAAAGATCATGGACAAATGCAGTGACTTCGTGAGAAAGAATTACAAACAAATAAATACAGGCTGATAAAGTCCTAGAGTGAAATTGAAATCACTCCTCCATTCAATTATTTTTTTCTAGCATTTGTAGCAAAGCTTAACACAACCTTTCTTAGGCCCAAGAAAATTGTCCCCACGGACCATGCACTTAAGATACGTCTGTCAGTTGAGGAATGTCAGTGTATTTTAAATGATGGAAAGTTTATTGTAAACTAAAAATAACAAGAATCATGGAGTGTTGGGGGGCCCCTGTTACTGAAAACGATAGTAGGTAGTGTTCTTGGGTGTTGCCCTACTTTTTCTTTTAAAAGACTGAAGCTGTTATTTGGGCTTGCCTCTCTGGAAAAGATGGTTATCTCTATTACTGTGCATTTGTTCAGCACTCTGTGCTGTCAAAGGCTTTTCTTTGTTCACCTGCTGGATATGTCAGATGTATTACTGAGATGTTTTAAGTCACAATTCATTGGTTTCTTTCCATTTTTGGCTTTTGATTAATGTTAAAGGTGGAATTACTGACTGGGTATAAATCACAACAGTATCTTTAATTAATGGGGTGCCTTGGCAAACAGAAACACATCAGACACAAAACTGCATTTAATGATACTTTTCAGTTTGCTAAAACTCTCTTTTAGAGATTTTCCCAGGGAAACCAGTTCTACTTTTAGGCTTCATGTTTGTCGATTTGTATTTGACCCTTATTATTTTTGCTTTAATTTATGAAGTCCAGTGATGTGAATGAATAAAGATGTTTTCTTATGATTTCTAAATGTGCACTTTAATACATACATGTATCCATATGTACATGTATGTGCACACACATAATATGCATCTGTTTTGTTTTGACCTTGGCCCTTCAAACTCAGCTAATCCACCTACACACTCCATCTTGAAATTGTGGAAAAGCTTTGAAGATTCTAGTTATCCCAGTTATCACTGCCCACTCTCCATTTGATCTTGACCTTGACTCTTCTCTCTTTCATTCCATACCTTGCCTCCATGCCTTTCTCTAGCCACCTTGGGCTTTGACATCCTTCCTTCTAGATCCTCCTCTCACACTCATATATCGTGGCTTTCTCTGGGTTCTGTGGGTTCTTTTGATTGTGGTGTGTCTGTTGCTTTATAAAAGAAACCTCCTAGGGCACCTGGGTGGCTCAGGAGATTGAGCATTGGAGACTGTTTGTTTTGGCTCAGGTCGTGATCTCTCAGGGTCGTGGGATGGAGCCTCAAGTCAGGCTCCGTGCTCAGCATAGAGTCTTCTTGAGATTCTCTCTCTGCCTCTCCCCCCCTCCCATTAATAAATAAATCTTAAAAAAGAAACCTTCTGTTTGCTCTAGCTTTGCTGGTTGATTCAGATGCTGGGCATACACATACACTGGATTACTGGTATGAGAAAATAAGAGGGGATGGGGGTGAGTATAAGGAAAAAATATGACATTTCACTTTGTGTGGGCCTGAATCTATGTATTTAATCATTGATAAAATATTTATTGTACTGAATGACCATCTGCAGTGCTCCCTCCCCCTCCCCCCACCCCAATCCAAGTCACTATCCTTTTTTGCTTGGACTACTGCAGTACTACTGTCCTTGCTTCAACCCTTGCCCCCTGCAATCCATGCACCATATAGCAGTTGGAGATGCCTTTCACCTGGGTCAAAACCCTCAGGTGGGAAATCAGATAACAGCAAATTCTTGATCATGGCCTATGAGGCTCTATATGATCTGGCCCCTGCCTACCTCTCCACCTTATCTCAGCCCTCTCTCTCCCCTACTTGCTCTGCTTCAGCCTCAATGGCCTTCTTGCTCTTCTACAGAAACACCAAACTCTTTCTCACTTGAAAGCTTAGCACTGCTCTTCCTTCTTTGTGAAATACTCTGCCCCTAGATCTTCACACAGCTGGTTCCTTCTTGTCATTCAGATTTCAGGTCAGATGTCACCTCTTTGGAGATTTCTGTGGCCACCCAATTGGATGTGTCTCCCAGTCACTCTACCACATTGTCCTATTTTATTTTAATCATATGTTCTGGTTCATTCATATATTAAGCTATTTACTATCTGTCTCCTCATCACCAGCAGGTGAATTCCATAAGAGCAGGCACCTTGTCTGGTTTGTTCATTTCTGAAAACCCAGCAACTAGGATGAGTTGGGACTGGCGCTGAGTGGGACTCAGTAAATTTCTTTTCCTTTATATTTTACCTCTGAGTGATAGCTAGAGTGTATGAGGATTTAACATGTATTAAGTACGCATAACATATATTCACTCATTACTTCTCACAGTGGCACTGTAAGATAAATGACATGATCTTCATTACACAGATAAGGGAACTAAGGTCCAAAGTTTAGAGTGATACAAACACAGGAAAATGTGGTGCTAGTATTGGATCCCAGGGGTACATGATGCTATATTTGTTTTCTATTGCTGCATAACAAATTATCACAAATTTAGTGACTTAAAACAGTTTTCATTTATTATCTCACAGTTTCTGTAGTTAAGATATACAGGCAAAGCATTGCTCATGGTCTCACAAGGCTGTATAGTTAAGGTGTCAGCTGGGCGGCACTCTCATCTGGCAACTCAATTAGGGACGGACCCACTCCCAAGCTCTCTGCTTGTTGGCAAAATTAATTTTTTGTGGCTATAGTATTCTTGGTAGCTTGCTTCTTCTATGCTGGCAATGGAGAGAGACAGACTCTCTGCTCCTTTGAGTCTCTGACTTCCAGGAAGTTCTAGACCCTATTTTTTTTTAAAGATTTTATTTATTTATTTGACAGAGAGAGAAAGAGACAGCTAGAGAGGGAACACAAGCAGGGGGAGTGGGAGAGGGAGAAGCAGACTTCCCACCGAGCAGGCAACGGAGGGCTCGATCCCAGGACCTTGGGATCATGACCTGAGCCGAAGGCAGACACTTAATGACTGAGCCACCCAGGTGCCCCTCTAGACCCTATTTTAAAGGGCTAATCTGATTAGGTCAGGTCCCCCCAAGCTTATCTCTCTTTTGATTAACTAAACATCAACTAATTGGGGACCTTAGTTGCATCTGCAAGATCCCTTAACCTTTGCCATATGGTGTAACATAATCGAAGGTCTGATATTCTGTCACCTTTGCCATATTCTATTGCTTAGAAATAGGTTACAGGACTTACCCATACTCAAGAGTAGGAGATTTATACAGGGATCTGGGTCACTGAGGGTCATCTTAAAATTTTGCCTACCACATGGTGCAAAAGACCATGCTATTTGTACTCTAATCTCTTTTGGGCAAAAGATTGGGAGCAAGGACCTTTAGAATGTTAAGATATTATAATTGCCTAGGTAAAAAGGAGAAGGAATAACTCCCAAATGAATTAATGGTTTGAGAAGAGATTACCCATACTGTTGTGCTTGAAAACACCACACAAATCACAAGAAATAAATGGAGCATTGCATATGATTGAATGTAAGAGGTTGACCCTCACCTCTCATTTTGGATCACAGTTTGCTTTGCAGTTTTCTTCCCCTCCTGGCCATCTCATTTTGTCATTCGGAATGGAGACACTCCACTTTAAAGGTAAACTCCTGTTGTCAGATGTGCACCTTACTGAAGCAAAAAGATGGCCTTCTATGGCAAGTGAACAGATTTAACCAGGCAGCTGCAGTAAAGACATGCTTTTGAAATGCCTTTTTGAATTTTCTGCTTTGAAGACTAGAAGAAAGGGATGAGCCATGTCTAGAGAGTCCAAATGTATTCATTCACTGAACTTCTACAGAGCATCTACCAGGTGCCAGACCCAACGGAGCCTAGGCACAGAGGCACAGAGATGCACAGAGGAGTGCCTGTCTTGAGGGGCTTTCCGTTTAGTGGAAGAAATAGACACGCCGGCTGAATGGCATACGGAGGGGTGTGAATGCAGGCATCACAGTGGGGGTGGAGGGCAATCGCTTCTGCTGCTGAGCTGAGGAGAGGTTTCCCAGAGGACAAGCCAGGTCATGAAAAGAAATGTAGGTGCTCCCTTTGCTGACAAGAAGGATGGGACAGAAAGGTCATTCTAATGAAGGTGAACAGCACACATGAAGGAGTGAAGCCCTGGAAGGGCAGAGAGTTTGGGATGGTGTGAACCATGAAGAGGAGAGAGCACAGGATGAGTATGGGGACAGGATCAGTGACAGAACTAGGTGGTATTTTTGGCACCTGGGCAAACCACAGTGTGAAAAGAGATTTTACACTGTGAGTGGCACTGGGGTTGTGCTATGAGTGGCCTCATTCAGACCTAGGCACCCCGATCAGACTCCGTGATGACAGACCGCCGTTCTTTGCTTCTGTAAGAGCTATTTGCCAGTGGAAGTAGTATGGTGCAAGCGATGCCCATGGGCCCCCTGTGGAGGCTGTGTGATATCTGGAACTTTCTTCTCTAAAGCTAACCAGTGAAAATCTGTGAAACATCTAATGCCGCTTTTGCTTTTCATATCATTTCAGCTGAAATTTCACATTTGCTTAGTCCTAAATGACTGACATTGACGGTTTTACAAAATTGGGATATATGGGAAATAAAAGATACATTTTATTTTTCTTCATTTCTTACCAAATGAAGGCCAACAAAAGTTGTCCATTCGAACTAATTATAACTTATTATATTATATATTAAATGTCTTTCAGCACAAATGTGTCTGCTTTCATATGAAGGTGAAATATATGAAATTGAGGGAGGAACCTAAAAAACACACAAGGCACTTGTGTGCCTCTTAATTCTCACAAGGTGATTCTGATGGCGGTGCTATGAGTGGCGCCAGACTGGGTGTTCATAGTGTGCATTTCAAATGACGCTAAATCTGAAACCCAAGAGGCTGATGGCCTTGGTATATGTGTCTGCATTTATGGGGGAAGAGGGTGGCAGCAAAGTTGAAAACAGACCCAAGGGGTGCCTGGGTGGCGCAGTCGGTTAAACATCCGACTCTTGGTTTCAGCTCAGGTCATGCTCTCAAGGTCATGGGACCAAGCCCCTTGTCAGGCTCAATGTTCAGTGGGGAGTCAGCTTGAGATTCTCTCCCTCTGCCCCTCCCCCCACTCTCTTTCTTTCTCTCAAATTAAACAAAGAAAAAGAAAATGAACTCAAGATACACAAGTCCATCACTTAAAGTGATGTTCCACAAGGATCACTTCATTTTTTTCTTTTTCTTAAATAACAATTCATAATTGACAGATCACTTGAAAATCTTGTAAGAAGGTCAATATTTGGAACTAGCCAGATGCTCCCACTTCCTGGCTATTTTTATTTGCAGATTAGGTAAGTTGCTCCCCTTCCGCAAATTTCACTTACCTCGATTCTAAAATGGGAATAATTTTATGTGTCTCAGAGTTTCACAAGATGAATTATGTGAGCTAACATATGTAAAGTGCCTAACATACTATCTGGAGCGAGACATAGAAAAAGACAGCATGGGGAGTGGTGGGAGCAGTTTGGAGTTACTCTTTCACTCAGTAAGCACTGGTTGAATCAAGCACTCAGGGGGTGCTAGGTCCTGGGCTAGGGACTGGATGCACAGTGCTGAATAAGGTGCCATGATCTCCTCTGTGAAACCTTGAAGCCCCATGATCAGAATATTGGCTCCACCACTTGTCAGCTGTGTGACCTCGGAGAGCCATGCCATCTCTCTCAGCTTTAGTTTGCACATCTGTAGAGTGGGGATAATGATACCTGCCTTGCAGTATTCTGAGGAGGTTAAAGGAAATGATGTATGTAAAATACTAGGCTTATTGTAGGTACTCAGTAAATGGTGGCAGTAGACCACCACCACCACCACCATCATCACCATCATCACCACCATCATCAAAATCCCATTATTGCCATGAGAAATTTCAAGCAGTTGGGGCTAATTGAGGTTCTATGTATTTTCCAATGCTTTCTCTGGTGTTTCAGCAATTGAATCCCACCCTGCCCCGACCCCCCACTCTGCCCTCAGTCCATTTAGGTTCAGGGGATAAACATGAACTTCAACATTGCAAAAGCATACAGTTGTGGCCCCTGCAGAAGCTTAATATGGAATCTATTCCAACCTCCTTAATGTACCAACAAGAAAACAAAGGGTAGTTAGTGCCAGTCAGGACCAGAACTCTGCTCTTCTGACTCCAAGTTGACCGCTCCACCTACCTTCCCATTGCTGCCTTACAGAATGAAGGAACAATGTGACAGATGTACTGCAAACTGAACATAATGCAAAGCAAATGGTGTCCTAAATATATCTGAGCGTGGACTGACAGCAAAAAAGAGGGATTGCTTTATAAAGGGCCACGTTGTCACTAAGGTCATTATAGATCACGACTCTAGTTTTATTGATCTTGCGTTGACGAGCTTCAAGTGTAGTTGGTTTCTGTCTGCCGTGTAGTTATCGGGGGTCTATGACATCGACATAAGTCTGGTTTGTGATTAGCTAATTTATATTTCCTGCTGCCTGTTTTCCTTTGATCTTCAGTTGTAGAATGGCATCATGGAAACACACAGGTTCTTGAGCCAGTGATAACTCTGAACCCAAATCCCATTGCTCTCATTTATCCCCTGTGTGGGTGACTTGAGACATGTCACTTAACCTCTCTGAGCCTCACATTCTTCATAAGTAAAATCAAGGTAATAAGTTTTTATACTGTAGGGTTGTTGGGAGGATTACATGGGTTAATCCATGTAATCAGCTTAGAATATTGCCTGGCACCTAGTATGTACTCAGTAAATATTAGCTCTTGTTATTGCCTCCATATTTCTGTATAAGATTTTATCAATCAGCAGTTGCGACCATCTTAGTTTGATGCAAATATTGAGAAGTGTAAGAGACATTTAAAATCAATCGCTATGGTGGTAACGCTTTAATATCACCTTACACTTAGATGATACTGTAACTTTCTAATCTTTCAATATGTTAATAAATATTGATTGAGTGCCTGTTCTGGGCCAGGCACAGTTTTCTCCTTATGAAAGAGGCAAGGTCAGTGTAATTCTCTCCATCTGAAAAAGGAGAAGGTGTGTGTATGGAGAGGTTAGTGGATTTGCTTTGTGTCGTGCTGTTGTTAGCATTTCAGGTGGGGCCGGAGTTCAGATGTTTTGACTTTCTACCCAAAGCTCTTCTAGCTTTATTCCGCTTTTGTGCCTAGCCAGAGGCATGGTCAGCGAGTATCAGGGATGCTCCTTCAAGGGCGCTGATAAAACAAGAAGACGAGGGGCCACCAAGAGCTAGGGGAGAGTCCGAAATCAAAGTCCAGGAGAAAAACGGGGGGTTGGGGGGAGGGGGCAGTCAGGTGTCAGGAGCCCGGTGGGGAATGGGTACAAGGCGCCCCCAAGACTTTATAGATAGCCTGGCTGACCTGAGTGGGCTTCCTGCCTGACTGGCGGCTTTTGTTCATACTTCTCTCCCTGTGCTGGTGCTTTGTTTTCCTTGAGATGTTTCTCTCGAAAGGGTTTCTATTGTCTTGATCACAATGGCATAGACTCTCAGCATTATAAATCGGTGAAGTTTACCTTTAGAGGTTAGTTACAGGGAAGTGCTGGAACCCCACACAACTTTGGCAGTGATGACGCAGCAAAACGAAATAGGCTGGCCTGTGCCTTGCAACGTGGCCCTCCTGACTTCTGATCGTTTCCCCCGCCAGCCATGGGGATGGGTTTGCACTGGTCTGGCTGCATTGTCTCATTAGCTCCCGTTGTGACCAACAGCACTGTTTGCCAGATGGCTCAATGGGGTGAGGGGACAGCATGCGGCTGTGACATGTGACAGAGTGAAGTGAACTGACCCATGTGGGAATTCGACTGAGGGCTTTCATATAAGGCTTTCAGAATCTCATTTCTCATAAACTATAGAATTAAACAAAAGGTTATGTAAACAGATCCAAACCAATTGACTTTGGAGTAAAAACCAGCATTCATTCTGATTTCTAATCCTCATCAGTCTTTTAGACAGATGTCCGGGGTTAGGGGTTCACACAAAGACTTAGTTTGAAAATGACAAGGCCCTCATATGGACTCCAGGAGGACTTGGGTACCTATCAATTGCTGGCCAGTGAGAATATACAGTTGGCCCTGAGCAGGCAACTTTAAATGTCAAGAGGTTCGGGAGTAAAGGGCTGAATATCCCCTAAGTCAGGTTCTCCAAATCTCAAGATCCTCAATTACAATTGATTTTGATCTCCAGCGCCTCCGTGGAAGAAGATACTGGCTTTAAAGAGCTCCTTAAATTTTTTTAAGTATGAAATTCCTCTCCAGGTTGAAAGTTCTTTTCCATTTCTGTGCTTCAAATCTATGGAAATACAGGAATCAAAGTTAAACACGCTGTCACACAGAACGTTCAAGTTCCACATTTTGCTGCAGGTAAAGAGTCTGGTACTTTCCTAGCCACACTCCTACTCTCAGGGCTACCAAAGCAATCAGTACCACTTTTATGTTCTCTGGGGCGTCAGCCTCTACCCCTGCCCTCTTCCTCACCCCGGTCCCTGTCCTCGGCGTCCGCCCCTGCTCACCCCTGACTTGCAGGCATGGCGGCTGTAATGGAAATTCACTTGTCCTTCCATTTCTGTAAAGGCTTTTCCTCCTTTCTTTCTCTCCATTGTCTCTGAATCTAGCCTGACTTTTGCAGTAAGGCTCCCACCTGCTTTCGATTGCAGAATGACCTTGGAATCTTTTGCTGGGGGAGTATAGCTCTCTTGCCTTCTAGCTAATAATTAGTGTCAGATGCTGTAAACTGCGCAGGTTACAAATAGAGCTGGGGAAGGTGAGACATGCTTTTTGGTTGAGAACGTTCACATTATGGAATAATTGGAAAACTTGAATGGTGATCCCTTGCACATGTATATCCATATAATATAAATATGTGTATGTCATGTACACATGTATCCATACACACTCCTATACGTATGCATACAGAGACATATATATAATTTCTAATAGGATATGGATGGGGTGCAACTCCTCCTCATTCTTCCATTTGGAGCGGAGTTTCTTCACACTGCAGTATTCGTTTTGATAACCGTGCAGAGACAGATGGCATTTTGTCCGCCTTCCAGAACAGAGGACTAGTTTGCCGAGCTATAGCTAGTATAATGAGAAGCCGTGTAAGTTGAAGCTGAGGTAAGACCAGAGCATCTGTCAGTCCTTGTGTGCCAGATTGGAGATGCTGCAGACAAACTAATATTTCAATAAAAAGTTGAAGCGCGTATAGATTTGTGACCAAAATGATTGCATTTGGTAACAGTGCCATAGCAGATGTCCTAGGGTTCATGCTTGGTTTTCATTGCTGCTCTGTGAGTGTTTTTGGAAGCGAGACCTACCCGTACAGCTTGTAGGGAGCATGCTCGTTATAAAATTTTATTTCACAGAAAACAATGAGATGGAAAATTTGTAGCTAATTTGGTACTTTCCTACTCTATCATGTTTCTTTACTTATTATTTAGGGAAAGATTCTATTCTTGTTTGATTTATGTTGGCACTTTCAAGCCTAATAAAAGAACATCACGTTAATTTGAAATAGGGAATGAGAAACCCAAGTTAATGTTCATGATCTGATACTGAGTTTCTGGTATGGACCACAGGAAGATGCAACTCCGTCTATTCAGTGCCCTCCTTTTCACCCATCCAGCCTTATGTTTTTTGTTACCTGAGGGTAAATTTTAAGAATTTTAAAAAGAAATTGGATTTGCCCACTAGCGTCTTCTGTCTACAGTTAGATTGATAGTTGATATTTCCTCAAAAAAGCAATTGTTTCAGATTCAGATGACTTAAGGTCTTTCCATATGGTGAAAAATGTGTTTTTAAGTGTGCATAATGCCTTGCTGGCCTGAGTTAACATGACTCAGTGTTAGAGAGCCACTCGCTCAGAACCCAGCTCCCATGACGTGTGCATTATATGAAGGACACTTACTCAGGGTTTCAGCAGAATGGCAAATAGCGATATAACCTGATTGCCTTATAACAGATTCCTTATTGGGGGAAGGCAATTATTTTCAAAGGTTGCTGAATGTTAATAAAAGGTTACATGTGGTAGTGAAAATGTTATAGCATCGAGTTTACAGATGGGAAGATAGTCCAATTACATAGAAGAATATTTCTTATTACAGAGGCTGTTAGGACCATTCCTGTGCCATACCTCTTAAAGTGAACAGTATTCATGGACAAGTGTTTCTGTCTCCCAACAACTCACTGGCTCTTGGGAAACATGTGGTTTCATTTCTGGCACTCCTCTTTTTGACTTCCCTTCGAGATCTTCATTTGGATTCTTCTATTTCCTAGCGGTTTGTGGTGTTGGAGTCTTAGGGTTATGGTGAAGGCAGTAGCATGGTTTTGGGTTTGCCTGAGTGGGTTGATCTGCAGCTATTTTGTAGAGTTTTAAACCACAGTCCCGGCAAGTCTCAGTTTGAATTGGAAATGTTATGATATAGTGACACACTAGTGTGGAAAAATAGGTATGTGTGTAATTAAATAAACGTATCTAGGCTAAAAGAAAAACAACCCATTGAAGTTTACCTAAAGCCAATCTTGCTGGTCTGTTGTCCTTATATTGCCCGCCTTTTATTAAACAAATTTTTTTTTTAATTTTTAGAGAGGATTGAATTTTGTATCTTTTAAACCTTGAGTATGATTTAAATAATTATCAGATAAATGTAGTGTTATGAAAGGCATGTGCAAGATATTAGTCTTCTGGGACTTTTAAACTATTTAAATTTATTTTTTTAAAAAATATTTAGATTGCATTGCAGAAAAGTTTGGGGTAGTTTTAACTGTCATACTGCAGAGAATTTCTTTCTGCTTCCTCTGGATCCGATCAGATCGCTTGCTTGTGTAGAAACCTTCAAAAGCCCAGAGGAGAAACTTATCCTAGAGGCGAAACACCTTTATATGGCATTCCAGGTCTTTCACAGCTGCCCTCTACCTTCCTAGTGGGCCCCAAGTCCCAGCACCCCTCCCTACCCCACACCCACACATCACACATTGAGCTCCAACCCTTAAAACCCAAGTCACCTGAAGGCTTCTTCATGCTTCCTCACCTTGGTACATACCTGTAGCCTCTGGGTAAATTTCTCTCTCTATTCCCCATACTCTATTCCCTCCTTTAATTTCCCTATCAGATATGACATGCATATTCTGGTACTGAAATTCTTGAAATTGCCAAATAGGTATCCTATCATAACTCGTGTGAGCTCAGGGTGCAAATATGTGTATACCTCTCACTTTTTCTAATTAATTGCTCAGGTTCCCACCTGCTTGTTAGCAGGAAATGGATCTCCCTCTTTTTTTTTTTTTTTTCTAAGAGAGAGAGATGGTGGGGAGGGCCAGAGGGAGAGGTGGGTAAAGAGAGAATCTTAAGCAGGCTCCACGCCCAGCACTGAGGCCCAATGTGGGGTTGGATCCCACGACCCTGAGATTATGACGTGAGCAGAAATCAAGAGTCAGACACTCTTTATTTTATTTTATTTATTTATTTGAGAGAGAAAGAGTGCAAGTCGGGGTGGGGGGAGGGAGAGGGACAAGCAGACTCCACGCTGAGTGTGGAGCCCAACAAGGGACTCCTCCCACAACCCTGAGATCATGACCTGAGCTGAAATCAAGAGTCCCAGGTTTAACTGACTGAGTCACCCAGGCGCCCCTGCAATATCTCCCTCTTGGTACCTCTTCTGTACCCCCTCCAAATGGCTAGGAACTCCAGGGGTTCCCACAGTTCAGCAAAGATAGCCTCTGGTTTCTATACCTAAATAAAGGGGAAACTGAAATCCAAGTTCACCCTTACTATTGCCATACAGGGATGCTTTTGGGAAAATTGGCAATGTTTGGGGTGCCTGGGTGGCTCAGTCAGTTAAGCGTCTGCCTTCGGCTCAGGTCATGGTCCCAGGGTCCTGGGATCAAGGCCTACATCGGGCTCCCTGCTCAGTGGGGAGTCTGCTTCTCCCTCTGCCCCTCCCCCTGCTTGTGCCCTATCTCTCAATTTCTCTCAAATAAATAAATAAAATCTTAAACAAAAAAGGAATATGGCAATGTTCAAAGATTTCAAGATGATTTTTCTTGTACCTCTCACACTGGCAAAAAGAAAAACACGTTTGATTTCCATGGGTCATCTCTCTATCCTAGAATTTCAAAAACAGGGGAATTCTAGTGACAAAATATTGGTACTTAACAACAAACAGGACCTTACATTTGAATCTCTTTCAAATGATATCAGCAGAGCAGATCTAGTTGCCCCTTGGTAGAGATGAAAAAAATTGAGGCTCAGAAAAGTTAAAAGTTGACTAACATGTTTAAGTTTGCAAAGTCAGCTAATCATGGATTTGGGACCAGAGCCTGTTTTTGACTCTGTCTCTCCTTTAAGTTTCTGCTTTCGCATTGTGGATCTCCTTTGTTTTGGCCCTCCGGCTCCTGGCTCTGCCCTTCCCTCCAGGACTGGGCCCATACCAGGGGCTCTCTCTGCTTTGGGCTTCCTGAAAGGTGCACTCCACCCGGCCAGTCCCTCGAGATCCAACCCTGACCCCTGGGCCCAGAGTGGAGGCAGGGAAGGAAGAGTTTAGACCACTTTTAGACCAAAGTTCTTTCTCCTATATGACTTTTCATGTTATGAGCAAATAAGAATCATTTCTCTTTTTCCTACTTTTAGTCTAATTGATTATAATTAATTAATTAATTAATTACCAGACCAGGGCTGGCTTGGAAAATAAAGAAAAAATAAATTAAATTCAACATGGGAAGAAATTATTTGAATCCTTTTTTGGTCAAAATGGGCATATTCACACACACACACACACACACACACACACAAGCTCAACAAGAATAAGGACATTTACAAATCAGTGACTTGGTGGAATCTATCATTTCTTCCCTCAAAGTAAATTAAGAGGGGCACCTGGGTGGCTCAGTCAGTTAAGCACCTGGCTCTTGATTTCAGCTCAGGTCATTATCTCAGGGTCCTGGGATCGGGTCGCAGGTTGGGCTCCCTGCTCAGCGGGGAGTCGGCTTCTGCCTCTCCCTCTGTCCCTGCCCCTCCCCCCGTGCTCATGCTGTCTCTCTCAAATAAATAAAATCTTTAAAAAGATAAATAACTTAAGAAAGGGTAGGAAGCTCCCAAGACTGCCATGAAGGAAGTTTAACATAAAAATGGGTAGCAATATCGAAGAGGTATCCACACCCCCCTGTTGACTGCAACATATTCACAATAGCTAAGATATGGAAACAAGTGTCTGTCAACAAATAAATCGATAAAGATGATGTTGCACACACACACACACACACACACAGGAATATTATTCAGCCATGAGAAAGAAAGAATATCCTGCCATTTGCACCAACATGAATGAAACTTGAGGGCATTATGCTAGGTGAAATAAGCTAGACAGAGAAAGACAAATACTGCATGGTATCACTTAATGGTACAAACTTTCCAACTATAAATTGAATAAGGTCTGAGGATCTAATGTGAAACATGGTGACTAGAATTGGTAACACCATTGTATAATTGGGATTTGCTAAGACAGTAGAACTTAAATGTTCTTACCAAAAAAAAAAAATGTATGCAAAGTGATGGATGTCTTAATTTTAACTAGATTGGGGAAATCCTTTCACGGTGTATGTGTGTATCAAATCACCATGATGTACACTTGAAATATCTTTTAATTTTATATGTTAATTATACCTCAGTAAAGCTGAAATAAAACAATGGTAGCAGATCCCAGTGTTATATACTAAGTTTAGACGCATCTTTTTTCAGGGGAGAGTTGAGGTAACCCTGGGCTGTGTACAGTCACAACCAGCCTGGCTCCATGTCACCCTGCCTCAAAATCCCTGTGTCTTCGTACTGACCCGTGGCAGTATTAAAAGAATTTTCATTACTTAGATCACCATTTTAGACTAAAATGCAGATGACTCATTTGCATGCTGTTGACTTTGGATAGATTGAATTTTTTTCTTGCGCTCACTATGGCTTTTTTACCTTTTCACTATGTTAACGCCTATCTTTTGTGATATTTTTTACTGGTGTCCATTGAAACAAATTGGTCTGTTAGGTTTGGAGCAAAGATATTAAAAGTGTTTCCAACAATAACAAAGTTATATAATGCAAATCTGTAGATTTCTATTTCCAACACCAAGCCACACCAATCTGTACAATTTGTGCAAATCAATGGAGCACCATAGAATGTACATGTATTTGACATAAATTGTAGCACACTGTATGCTTAATTCTGTAACCTACTTTCATCATTCAAAGAACTGAAAAAAGGATTAAATGGTTGCAGACATATTTCCATGCTCCCCCCTCCCAAAATATCAGCATCTTTTTTATTGGCTGCATGGTGAATAAATTAACCTGTCTCCTGTTGAGGCACATTTGGATTTTTTTCCCAGTTTTCCACTATTCCAAACAGTGATCCCATAAACATTCTTATGAATAATGGGATTTTGTATTTTGTGATTGTCTCCTTTGGGTTGACCTTTTTCAACTTTGCTAACCTGGTGAGTGAGTGATGATATCTCACTGTAGTTCTTGTTGTGCTGTTTAGATGATCACTGAAGTTGAATATACTTTTATATGCTTGCATGTGTTTTGTCTTTCTTATTTTATAAGGTGCCCTTTGCCATTCTTTCTGTATTAACACTTTTTTGTTTTAAGATTTTTGGTTTGTAAGAGCTCACTGTATATTGGGATATGTTCCTTTATCTTATAATATGTGGCTGAAAATATTTTCCCCAGTTTGTCATTTTTCTTTAAACTTTGTTTGAGATGTTATTTTACTATATGTAAGTTTTTATTTTCTAGTTTTTATATATTCAAATTTTCCAGGCTTTTAAGTTA
This sequence comes from Callorhinus ursinus, assembly GCF_003265705.2. Classification (NCBI taxonomy): domain Eukaryota; kingdom Metazoa; phylum Chordata; class Mammalia; order Carnivora; family Otariidae; genus Callorhinus; species Callorhinus ursinus. The sequence goes on along the minus strand of NW_027397153.1, from coordinate 1,007,983 downwards.
CGGTTTCTGGGTTCTTATGTCATGTTAGGCATTTCTCACCCCAATATTTTAAGAAAAACCCAACGAAAGTATCTTTTATAACCTTTATGCTATTGCTTTTTATTACTGTATCTTCGATCTATCTAAATTGAATTTGATATAAAGAGTCAGGTAGAATTTCAACTAGCAATGCAATTTTTTCATTTCATCTGATACACAAACTTTAATGTTAGTTGGGGTTAATTTTTTTAATCTTGATTTTTTCCCCAATTGCTATCTAGTTGACCAAATACCACTTATTAAATAATAATTCATCTTTTCCCGAATGATTTATCATATAGGCATATATGATAAAATTACCACATATAATGGGTTCTATTTCTAGACGGTATTTAATGAAATACTCATATTTACTTTAGGAAGCTGTGACACCTATTACAAAGAGTGTACCTTTGAGGCCAGTCATAATTAGGTGTTTAGATCATTTTGAAGAGAACTTACCTCTTCTGAGTGCCTACTATTTGAAGGTACTTTATATGCAACTCTATCATCGATAACTGTTTGACCTTTAGTTAAGCACTTAACTTCTCTGATCTTCACCTGTGACATTTGGACCATATAACCTAGAGCCTAAGGTATTTATGCATTTCAAATGAAATAATTTAAGGCTGCCCCTGCTTTGTACAATAGTGCAAAACCATAAACATGACCATGCAAGTTAAAACTATGTAAAGTGGTCCTACTGATGGGAAAAATTACAACTATTTTGTGACCTTTATAGTTTTTGTCAAAACATTACAAACTATCGGAGCACCTGGATGGCTCAGTCGGTTAAGCATCTGCCTTCCGCTCAGATCATGATCTCAAGGTCCTGGGATCAAGCCCCACATTGGGCTCCCTGCTCTGTGGAGAGCCTGCTTCTCCCTCTCGCTCTGCTGCTCCCTCTGCTTGTGCTCTCTTTCTCTATCAGATGAATAAATAAAATCTTTAAAAAAAACATTACAAACTCTTACTGTCAGTTACAAATGTACAGAGAGATGAGATAAAACTAATATTTATTTAGTACATTATAATTTAAAACACTAGAAACTTTGAAAACTAAAATTATTTTGTATGTATCAGTAGTTTGAACAGTGTTTGCCTTCTTGTTGAGTCACTTAAGATATGGAGTGACCATTATTTTTATGCCCTGGTGAGTTGTCATACTCTTCCAAGTTTGGATCAGTTTCCAGTATTTTAACCTTTGTACTTTCAAAATTGTGAAATTTCTCCAAGAGTCCCTTTAATATGATCTTTGCCAGTGTCATTTCCTTTGGGACCTTGTCATTCTTTTCTCACAACGACTCGGCTCATTTATGTTGATTAGTTCACCTGCACTGGGGTTCTCTGGGTCCATATCTAGGGTCTCTTCAATGGTGGTAGGGTCATCAGTCCCATGGTCAATAATTTCTCCTATAACTCCATTTGTGTTTGATTTGGTTTTCACTTCCATTGTTATCACTTTTTGTTTCTTTGCTTCACTACTGTCTTTGTTGGATAATTTCCTCTTTCAATTATCCATTTTTGGGTAAAATGTCGCATGGGTTTATAACTGGGACACAAGGAGGCAACAAAATGACACACTTTGCTTAGTGTACTTGAGCCAAGTAACAGATGCTCAGTGACCAATCACAGACAGACTTTGAAAGAAGTGACATAATTGATCACTAATCATGATGCACACCTATATATATGTATGTGTATATATATATATACATATATATATAGTGACTTATGGGCTGACAAGCTAACATTGAAGCTTATACTCAATTCATATACTATGATAACAAATTTGAACTGTGTTGTTGGGCCTTGTTCTTTAGGTAAACTATGGTAATAAAAATTTGTGCATATCAGAGTTGTGTAAAGTGAGGACTGCCTGTAAATTATATACCACTATGCTTGACACATAGTAGGTCCTTGTGAAAGATAAATTCCCTTTTCTCTTCTTTCCCCTTCAAATGGATCTAAATAGTTCTACACAAACTTTAGTGTTGATTGGGGTTAGTTACTGAGTTCATTATTTGAGGAAAGGAAATGATATTGCATTGTTTCACATGACCAACTTCTCTTCCTACAAGCGAGTTTGGACAGAAATCTGTGAATATATGGTCTACACCATATCATCCGATTTCCCTATTATGCATTATTGTCATACCCTAAATATAGCCTTTTCCTTCAGCTACTACTAATCTCCCATACTCTCTCTTATCTTCATGGTTTCTGTCCCCTGTCTGATCAGTTTGGGACATCAGTTATACTTTCCAAGATGATTTTGGCTATCCATTCCGATAATTTTTGACATGACTCAAACTTTATTTATTGAACCACCCTTGCATCTCGGGGATAAATCCCACTTGGTCATGGTGGATGATCCTTTTAATGTATTGTTGGATCCTATTAGCTAGGATTTTGTTGAGAATTTTCAAATCCATATTCTTCAGGGATATCAGTCTGAAATTCTCCTTTTTGATGGGGTCTTTGCCTGGTTTGGGGATTAAGGTAATGCTGGCCTCATAGAATGAGTTTGGAAGCCTTCTTTCTGTTTCTATTTTTTGAAACAGCTTCAGGGAGAATAGGTATTATTTCTTCTTTGAATGTTTGGTAGAATTCCCCAGGGAATCTATCCCGCCCTGGACTCTTGTTTTTTGGGAGGTTTTTGATCATTGCTTCAATCTCGTTACTGGTTATTGGCCTATTTAGGTTTTCACTTTCTTCCTGTTTCAGTCTTGGTAGTTTATAGGTTTCCAGGAAGGCATCCATTTCTTCCAGGTTGCTCAGTTTATTGGCATATAGTTGTTGGTAATAATTTCTAATAACTGTTTCTATTTCCTTGGCGTTAATTATCTCTCCTCTTTCATTCATAATTTTAATTTTATTAATTTGGGTCCTTTCCCTTTTCTTTTGGATAAATCTGGCCAGTGGTTTATTGATCTTATTAAATCTTTCAAAGAACAAGCTTCTAGTTTTGTTGATCTGATCTATTGTGTTTCTGGTTTCTAATTCATTGATCTCTGCTCTAATCTTAATTATTTCTCTTCTAATATGTGGCTTAGGCATCGTTTGTTGCTTTTTCTCTAGTTCTTTAAGGTGTAAAGTTAGCTGGTGAATTCGGGATTTTTCTGTTTTTTTGAGTGAGGCTTGGATGGCTATGTATTTCCCCCTTAGGACTGCCCTTGCAGTATCCCATAGGTTTTGGACTGATGTGTTTTCATTCTCATTGGTTTCTATGAACTGTTTAAGTTCTTCTTTGATTTCCTGGTTGACCCAAACATTCTTGAGTAGAGTGGTCTTTAGCTTCCAAGTGTTTGAATTTCTTCCAAATTTTATCTTGCGTATGCACCCCAATGTTCATAGCAGCAATGTCCACAATAGCCAAACTGTGGAAAGAGCTGAGATGCCCTTCAACAGATGAAAGGAGAAAGAAGATGTGGTCCATATACACAATGGACTATTACTCAGCCCATCAGAAAGGATGAATACCCAACTTTTACATCAACATGGTTGGGACTGGAGGAGATTGTGCTCAGTGAAATAAGTCAAGCAGAGAAAGTCAATTATCATACGGTTTCACTTATTTGTGGAACATAAGGAATAGCAGGGAGGACATTAGGAGGAGGGAGGGAAAAATGAAGGGGGAGACCAACCATGAGAGACTATGGACTCCGAGAAACAAACTGAGGGTTTTAGAGGGCAGGGGTGTGGGGAGTTGGGTTAGCCCAGTGATGGGTATTAAGGAGGGCACGTATTGCATGGAGCACTGGGTGTTATACAAAAACAATGAATCATGGATCACTACATCAAAAACGAATAAGGTACTCTATGGTGACTAACATAACAATAAAATTAAATTAAAAAAACATTTATTGGGCTTCACTTTTAACATTTCCAACCACTATTCATAAATATGTGAGTTTTAAAATTAAGTATTCTTGCTCGAAAAATGAAATGTTCCCATCACATAGGCCTTGTTAATGGAACAATGTGTTTTCTCAGTGGGAACAGACCTAGGTAGGTGAACCAAGCAGAAAGTTCATTCTAGGGACAATGTTTGAAAATATCACTTATAATAATCCCAGACTGGAATTATTTTTAAAGATTTTATTTTTAAGTATCTCTATACCCAGCGTGGGACTCGAACTCACAACCCTGAGATCAAGAGTTGCATACTCTACCAACTGAGGCTGCCAGGTGCCCCTGGACTTGAATTATTTATTGGCTCTAGGTGACTAGAATGTTGAATTTATTGTGGATACTACAAATGTGTTGTTACCTCCTTTTGCTTGCACTTTAGGACAGATACACCAGTGTTGTGGTGAATTTCTTCCCCTAGAGCTCTTCATTTAACATGGGAAATGACTCCGAAATACCCGTTTTAGATATGTCAGTTAGAGTTCATGGTTTATCTTCCACAGAAAGGTAGACCACCATTTTGTCATTCTTTAGTGAGATGCCAATTGCTGTTAAGTTAAACTTGCTAGAAACAATAGTAGTTCTCTGGCATGATGACTCTCATGGCCATCTGTTAGGGTGGCACTGTGCCCACTCATAGGATGGTATGCCAGTTTCAACAGGGCACAGGTGCCAGCCAAACATAGGTTTAGAAGGATAGCCTGCAAGAACTCAGCAAGGAGATCCTCCAAGTGCTTAGTGATGCCAAATTAGACCCACATGCTTCATTACAAGGGATCACATCTGTTGATGCTTGTGGGCATTATATTGTCAATTAAGGCTTTCTTTTTCTGTTTCTTTATTCATTCTGACCCTCGACTGGGAATACAGAAAATCAGGGGAAAACCTAGTCCTCAGCCAGAAAAACAATCAGGATTTCCCATGTCTTCCCTTTCCCATGTCTGTCTTCTGCAGTCTCAAACTTTATTCTGAATTATGTGAAAACTAGAAGACATGTGACATTAGCTTATGAAGCTCTCTGTTATTAAAGATAACATTTAGGAAACAACCAACCTACTTAATGTCTGATTATCAGCAAGATTTTAAGAATTTATCTGCTGGAACTAGAGATTGTGATTCTAGTTAAATGCGTGTCTTATATATTATCTGTTATTTCTTTATTGAAGGATTATTTTCAACCAAGAATGAGATAGACTATAATGAGTCATTCATTATCCAGTGTTCTCGTTCAGGTCTGGGCTGCAGTGCATGGCTTGACTCCAGAATAGTGTTATTACACCTTTGTGTGTTTCAAACTACATTCTAGGTTCCGTACATGAGGCATGAGGGAAATACAGCTATCCATGCCATATAGAAAGACAAAGAGCTTGAAACAAAGATTTTGGAGATTTGGGAGCAGAGGCAGGGCTGGGGTTAGAGGTCTTTCCTGTTATATGATAGAGACTGTGGTATGTGGTAGTAGGTGAGAACCTGTCCTTTAATTATGGGGTGGAATTTAAAAGGTCATGTCAGCCACTTCTCTCTCTCTCCCAAATGTTCGTGCACCCAGATAACAGATAAAATTCTTGAAAAGTTAATAATATCATAGTTTGTCACGTAAAAGAACCTACAGGATTTTGAAATATATTCCCGACTTTTTGTGGTTGCTAGCTTGCATGGCATATTTTTCTTCTCTCCCTACTTTCCCTTAGTCTCCATACCATAATCAGAGAAATCAGAATTTGCATGGAAACAGCATGAAGAGATGTGGATGGCGAGGGAAGTGGAAGAGAGTAGAATGGTAGGCAAGCAGGATCTGGAGTCACAGAGACCTGGGTTTGAATCCCAGCTCTACGAATTAATTAATAATGCTCCTCTTAAGGCTACTACCTGCCACTACCAGCTCTGTGACCTTGGGCAAACTATTGAAATTTTCTGGTCCTCAGTTTTCTCATCTGTAAAATAAAGATAATATATAAGGTACCTGGCATGTGGTTGGCACTCAATGAATGATGGTTGTTAATATTAGGGTTATTATCTGGCTGTCCTTGTCTGCATAATTACACTTTCTCTGTTTTGTGTTATGAGATACTTAACACACACAAATGAGTGTATATGTATGTATGGCTATATAATATTATTGTCAGACCTTAAAAGTTGCCAATCTGGTGCTATGAAACTGTCCCTTGTGCTAAGTCAAATTTGTGTCTCCCTTATTACTAATGAATGTGGGCATCTTATGTTTATCGGCCATTCATGTTTATTATTCAGTGAAATGCCTGTTAAGTCTTCTGCCTGCTTTTCTATTGGCTTATTTGAAGTGATTCTCTTTATCTTTAGTAACACTTTTTGCCTTAAAGTTGATTTTATCTGATATTAATGAGCAATTCCAGCTTTCTTTGAGGTACTATCAGCACAATGTAGCCTCTCCCTCTCTGTTACCCTATGTTTTAGATATGTCTGTTATAACTGGATAGATTTTTAACAATTCAGACAACAATATTTATCTTTTAATTGGAGCATTTAGTTTATTTACATTTAATGTAATTGATGACATTTTTGAGTTCAAATCTACCGTTTTTTTAAATTTTTTAATTATTATGTTCAGTTAGCCAACATATAGTACATCATTAGTTTTTGATGTAGTGTTCAAATCTGTTTTTATACTTTCAATTAGTCTTGCCTGTTCTATTTAATTTTCCTTGCACTAATCAGTGTCTTTCAGAGTGGTTGCTTGTATGTTCATTGTGTCCCCCCAACTCTACTTGTTTAGAAGTTATATACCCTATATTTATTATTCTAATTATAATATACATACTTTATTTCTATTATTTTCTTTTATAATAGGCATGCCTAACTTATTAAAGCCTAATGGTAATGAATAACTTCACCCTTCTCCTGGAGAGTGCAAGGAAATTCAGACATTTTTGCTCCTTTTATTCCCCTCCCAACTTATATTACTATTAAATATCTTACTTCTATCTTGTTTTCTAAACCCATTGGACGTCATTACTACAGTTTTATACACTCAGTGCTCATTCCATTTGCCCGTACATTTACTATTTCTTTTTTCTTTTTCGTTTTTTTACTATTTCTTTTTAAAATACTTCTTGTTGCTCAGACCTTCCATCTGTGATCACTATCCTTCTGCTCAAAGTATTGTAGAATTTCCTTTAGCGGGGCTCTGCTGGTGGTAAATTCTGTTTGGGTTTATTTTTAAATGTCTTTATTTCCCCTTCATTTTTGAAATATATTTTTTCTCGGTATAGCTTTTTTTTTTTCTTTAACACACTGAAGTTCCACTCTCCTCTGGTTCTATTGTTGGTATTTCTCTGGATCCTTTAAAGGATGGCTTTCTGTGCTGTGATGTATCTGGGCATAGATTTCTCTTTGGTTTTTCCTACTTGGGAGTCATTGTGCTTCTGGAACCTGTGGATTAGGGTTTTTAGTTTGTTCTGGAAAATTCTCAGCCCTCCTGTTTTCAAATGTTGCCTCTCCTCCATTGTCTCTAGTTTTCCCCCCTGGGAGTCTTTTTTTAATACTTCTTGTTGCTTAAAACCTTAAAAATAGACTTAAGCCTTTACGTACTGTATTTTCTATCTCTTAGCTTCTCTTTTATATTTTCTCTGTGCTCTATTCTGAGTAGTTTCTTCAAATCTGCATTTTAGTTCACCATTTCTGTCTTCAGCTATATTTGATCTGTCGCTGAAACCATGCATTAAGATTTAATATCAGTGGCGATATTTATTTGTAGTTAATGTTTTTAATTCTCAAATCTTTGTGTTCACTGTTGATAATCTTTTATTTTCTGCTCAGTTTTGGCTTCTATCCTTTATTTTTTTAAGATCCATATTACTATATATTCTATTTCTTATCAGTAATACTCATAATCCTTAATGGTTTAACTGTTCTTTCTTGTTTCTTCTGTGTCTTGTTCATGGTAACTTGTTTCCTTGTGTGTTTCGTGACTATTATTGTATACTTCAGTTTGGGCTGAAGTTAATCTGTGGGACTTTTGTAGGTCTGGGTTGAGGATGCTTTATTTATAGAGGATCTATATGCTTTTGCTGGTCAACAGGAGTGCTGCTATATTAGAGTAACTTCTAGGCTTGGTGTTTCCCAGTCATGCGGGATGAATAAATTTAAGCCCCAGCCCCTTCTAAAACAGATCTCTGGAAACAAATTCTTGGGATGGGTGTGTTAGGGACTGCTACTGCTCTTAGTATTATTAATTTCCATTCATCTGCTGCTGTGGTGAAGAAAGGTTTCCTTGTGGGCTTGCTCTGATGGCTACCAGATATTGTTTCTGGCCTATCTTTCACTGATGATGTAGCATTTTCAAGAGGGCCAGATTTAAGTAAGGGTCTCGGGTACACCTCCATTTGCCTAAACCCAAGGATTAGGACTTCATTTTCAGCTCCCAAACTCTGGGTTACTGGCATGACTATTTTTACTCTGAGCCTTCCTTGCTTTTAAGTTTGCTTACAGTCTGCTGTGGTTTCAGCTTGCTCTTCCATCTCCTTCACCGTCCTACCCTTCCCCATCTCTCTCCCTTCCCTACCTCTCTGACTTCCCCCTCTCCTTTTCTTTTTTTTCTTTTTTTTTTTGATCCCCTCTCCTTTTCTTCCCCCTTCTCCACCACCTTGGATTTCTCTTAGTTCCTTGTGAGCTCAACAACGCATATATTGTTATAATTCATCCAGCATTTAGGACTTTTGAAGTAGGAGGGCTATTTAGAATGTTCTAGTCACAGTGTGGCTAAAACAGAAATCTACCATTCTCTTAGTTTCTAACTCTCAAACTATAGTGCCTTTCTTCTTGCAAGTCAGCACCTCTTTTTGTGTTCTTGATCTTATCTCTGCCTATCTTCTCCTAAACCTGTTTTTATAATGTCTCCCACAAGTCTATTTCATCTTCAACCTTTCTTGCCTTCTGTATTCAGATACTTTGGGGTTTCCTCCCTCCCAAGAAAATCTTCCCACAGCCCAGGTACCTCTCAATCTACTATGTTATTATTAGAAACTTGCTATGTTCCAGGAACTCTGCTGGGTTTTAGGTGCTGTCAAATATGACAGTGAAGGCCTCTTCCAGAACTGGAACTCAGGCTTGTCTGACTCTGAGGTTTAGAATCTTTCTACTATAGCTTACCTCATGTTTTCAGAATGGTCAGAGATGTATTTTAACTTAAGGAGCAAACATTTAATGAATATTTACTGTGTACCAGGTAATCTGCTAGGGGTTGTGATACAATATTAAGAAAAGATTGTCTGGGAGGGATAATTTTCCTCTGCCCTTCAAGATCCTTCTAGTTGAACTAAGAATCAAATTGACACAAGATGGATTAACAGGAGAAAATCAAATTTAATAGCGTACATATGGGGAATCCAAACAAACATGAAATTCCAAAGACAGTCAGGCAACCTGTGGCTTATTTGACATTCTGAGCTAAGGAGAGGGGTTGGCATCTGAGGATACAAAGGAGAAGACCATTAGCAGGACAGTGAGAGGAGATGATCAGAAGACAAATGTTGCTCTATTATGCAGGTAGGCTTCTTCGGTCTTTTCCTGGTACTAGCAGGCAATTGAGGGGAAGGTGAAGATCTTTTACTGAATGAGCTGGGTTTTCATTACTTTTAACTCAAAATAATCTTTTAACTCAAAGTGGCCCATCTTGGGGTATCCTGCCCTTGGCCCCTCCAAGGTGAAACATGCTCCTCACTCTCATGGAGTATGTGGTGGGTGAACAATTAAACAAAGAGGATGTTCAGGGTGATAGGGGAGGATATAATAGAGGGATGTAATCTGTTTGGAGGGTCAGAAAAGGCATCCCCAAAGAAGCGACAAACTTACATCAACAGTGCCTTACCCTCCCTTTATGCTTATTCTTCCTCACCATGGTTCAGCTTCATCTTGTTGCCCCAACGCTATCTTGAGGATTACTAATGACCTCTAAATGACTAACTAAATCCCATGGCCTTTTTCTACTCACCTTTTTAAATGGCTCAGTAGCAGGCAGCACTCTTGGACACCAGCCAGGTCCCTTCCTTGAAGTCTCGAAATCCTTGGATTCCTCTCTCACTTTACATACAGGGAGTTGCACGATCTTATACTATAGGCCTTTCTCTGCATCAAATTTCATATCCAGTATTTCTGTCCCAGGACACAGCCCTACTTAGGACCTCATCATCTCTTGACTAAATTATTGCAACACTCTCTGCTCAGTCTCTATCCCTAGCTCTATCTTTGCCAAAGCTGCTGCTTCAATTCAGTAGTTCGCAGCCCTGGTTTTTCATTAGAATCACCTGAGGTGCTTTAAAAAATGTTAATACCCTGATATCACCCCCAGATTTCTGATTTAATGGATATGGTGGGGGTTTTGTGCATCAGGGTTTTTTTTTTTTTTTTTTTATAGCTCTCTAGGTGATTCTAATATGCAGGCAAGATTGTGATCTATTGCTCTAATCTGGTGGTTCTCACACTTTGGAGTGGATCAGAATCTCCTGGAGGGCTTATTCAAACGTGCTGCTGGGCTTTACCCCCAGATTTTCCAGTTCAGTGAGTATGCAGCAGTCTGCATTTCTAATGAGCTCTCAGGTGCTGCTGCTGCTGCTGGACCAGGGACTACAGTTCAGATTCTATAGCCATCATCAAATTTTCTTAAACAAGGAGTCTCATAACATCACTCTTCTGCACAAAAGCATTTAAGGGCTCCCTTTGATCTATCAAAATAAGTACAAACCACTCATCATGGCCTTCAAAGCCTTTCACTATCTGTTCCTAGATGACTATCCTATTATGTTTCTCATTATTTCTCTGCACCAACCAAATGGAACTAGTGACTCTTCTTTAAACACACCCAGGTACTTGCTTGCCCTCATGTATTTGCTCATGTTGTTATCCTGGCTGATGCTCTTATTCTCATGTATTCACCTGTTGAATTTCCATTTGTCCTGCAAGGTTTATCTCATATACTTTTCTCAGTGGAACTTCCTTCCCTTACTCCCCAATTCCCAGTACATACACACTCATTCACTCACTGGCTCGCTCATTCATTCAGTGTCACAATTTTCCCACCCTCCAAATGCATCTCCCTGGAATCTTTGTACTATCCACAGGCTGCTCAGCATGTTCTGCCTCATATTATACTGTATGTCTTCATGCGGAACCCTTCCCCAGGCTCTGCAATTAAATTATACATGCCTTGAAGGTAAGGAATGCTTTGTATTTCTCTTTTGATATCCTATGGCCTTGCTACTCAAAGTGAGGCCCAACGTTCAACAGTGTTGCCATCACCTGGGTGGTCACTGGGGATGTAAAATCTCAGATTCCACCTCAGAACTATTGAATTGGAATCTGCATTTAAAGAATCTGCAGTGATTCGTATGCACGTTAAAGCTTGAGAAGCTGTTCTGTAGTGCCTAGAACAGCTTGGCGCCTAGTAAGTAGGTGTTAAATATTTGTTGACTTCAATTACCTGGAATAGAAGGTACAGCACTGCGTCTGTGTCTTTGGGGTAAACGCCCAGTGGTGCAATTGCTGGGTCATAGGGTAGCTCGATTTTTATCTTTTTGAGGAATCTCCACACTGTTTTCCGAAGTGGCTGTGCCAAGTTGCATTCCCACCAACAGTGTAAGAGGGTCCATATGCACCCCAATGTTCATAGCAGCAATGTCCGCAATAGCCAAACTGTGGAAAGAGCCGAGATGCCCCTCAGCAGATGAGTGGGTCAAGAAGATGTGGTCCATATCTACAAATGGAATACGACTCAGCCATCAGAAGGGATGAACACCCAACTTTTACATCCACATGGATGGGACTGGAGGAGACGATGCTCAGTGAAATAAGTCAAGCAGAGAATGTCAATTATCATATGGTTTCACTTATTTGTGGAACATAAGGTTAGCAGGGAGGACATCGGGAGAAGGAAGGGAAAATGAAGGGGGGGATCAGAGGGGGAGACGAACCATGAGAGACTCTGGACTCTGAGAAACAATCTGAGGTTTTAGAGGGGCACGGGGTGGGGGGGTGGATTAGCCCGGTGATGGGTATTAAGGAGGGCACGTACTGCATGGAGCACTGGGCGTCATACGAAAACAATGCAGCGTGGATCACCGCATCAAAAACTGGTGATGTATTGTATGGTGACTAACATAACAGTATAAAAGAAAATTTAAAAAAAATAGAAGGTACAGCAGAATAGATTGATGCTTTGTACCACCTGCCCCAGGGATGCTGCTCATCCAGTTGCTTCCTGCATCTTTTTTGCAATAAACAGTAGGATTCATTGAGTTAAGATTGAGTCAGAACACAGGCTGAAGTGCACTGAGGGGGATATAAGAAAGTAGGAGCCCTTGTATGGAAGAATTTGTAATCCAGCTCAGCAGACCAGGCAGGCCACTAAAATAATCTGTGTTCAGGATGACTACATAACAGTTACAAAGTGGACAAACTCCCACCACCTGTGGGGGCCACAGCACAATCAGAATATCTCAGTTCCCAAGGGTTTCTTTCTCTATTTCTGGAGTTTGGAGCACCTCTCCTCTTGAAAATTTTGAATTTCTATTTATAATCCTAAGAGAGAGACATTGGTCTGGTGGAATATTGCCTAGTACTGCTAGTCACCTCAGTGTAAGGGACTGTCCTGAAGTTGTGCACATCCAGTCAATGAATCAAGATTTTCTGTCAGATATTTTCTGGTTCCATACTTGATGGAACAGTCTGTGTACATGTTGCATTCCTGGCTTTCACTGGCAGAAATAAAATGGTCATTTAATCAATAATTATTTTTAAAACATTTATTTGGTACTTCGATTTGATGCAGTTTACAACATTAACATGTGAATCATATACGAGGAAAATAGAAGTCAAAATTTTAAAAAACTAAGACTAACAAAGGAGTAATACTAATACAGCCAAAAAACATAATCTCCAATGCATTTTGTGTTTTTCTTTTAAAGATTTTATTTATTTGACAGAGAGAGAGAGACAGTGAGAGAGGGAACACAAACAGGCAGAGTGGGAGAGGGAGAAGCAGACTCCCCACTGAGCAGGGAGCCCAGTGTGGGGCTCGATTCCAGGACCCCGGCATCATGACCTGAGCCGAAGGCAGACGCCCAATGACTGAGCCACCCAGGTGCCCCTCCAATGCATTTTGAATCCATCCAACCATTTCTCAACTCCACTGCTGTACTATAGTCCAAACCAACATTCTCTCTGGCCTAGCTTCTTTCCCAACTCCATCATTGCCCCACATTCTCATCCATTGTTCACACAGCAGCCAGAGGATCCTTTAGAAATAGAAGTCTGATCCTGTAAATCACACCTTTCCCCCACCCGCCCTGCCTAACAGCTTCTACACGTTCCCTCTTGCACTTAGGATAAAAGCCAATGTTTTTAAATACAGCCCACTAGGCCTTTTGTGGTCTGGTGCTGACAACCTGTAGTGGCCATTGTTGATTTTGTGGTGTACAGTATCCATTTGTACTTCCTAATTGCATCCCTGTTTTCTTTTAGGAAATCACCTCTTTTCCATTGGATACGGTCTGGTGGAACCATTAGTCAGGTGCCTTGCCATCCCCTAGGTGTGGGGCAAGAATAGTTTCTTTTTTGCAAGCATATCTTAAAAGCAAGGCCAGTAGATACTCCAAGAATGTGAGCTGGGGAACAAAGGGGTAAAAGTTGGTTAAAGTTGATTCATCCAAGGGGCAGCACTCGGCCATTGCTGTTACAAAACTCTTCCTGGACTTCCTGCTCCCGGACGCTTTGGAGCTTCCTGAATCCTCCCTATTTGGAAGCCTTTTCATCAATCCTGTTAGTCCCCAATATCCTTCCAAAAAATTTCTCAAACCAGAGTTGGTTTCGACCAGTAAACCCTAATGATACTCTGTTTCTCCTCTGTCAGTTGTGTCACTCTCCCCCTTTTTGACTCCGCTCCAATTATATTGGTCTTCTGTCATTTTCTGAAAGAGCTCTTGCCTGCCTCAGGGTCCTTGCACATGCTATGTTACCTTTATTCAAAAAGCTTTCCCCCCATCCACTTTAGTCAGTCCATACTCAACTCACCCTAGAGATCTCAGCTCAAGGTCATTTCCTCATGGATGACTGCCCTAACTTCCCTGATTGGTTCAGATCCTTTTCTTGGAACTCTTTTGGAATAATATCCCTCTTCTCCATAGCTCTTATCACAGTTGGCATTTTATATTGAGTTGTATGATTCTTTGTTGTCTCTTTTGGCTCTAGGATGTTATCTACAAGAGGGCAGGGATAGTGTCCATTTTGCTTACTGATGCACTCTTGGTACATGGGGCAGTGCCTACCATATATGAGGCTCTCAATAAATAACAGTTAAATAGATGAAAGCAAAACTTGTTTGGAAATTTAAGCCAAAGTATGATACTTCTAAATAGTCATGTTTGTTGCCAGTGTAGTCATAGGAAAATACAGTCAGAGGCTCTTTAGTGAGAACATTGAAGGCATACTGAGATTGTTGTGACTCACATGAACAAAACAACCCCTTGGAAGTCATATTTCTTCCTTCCTTCATTTACTTCTTTCGCCCTCTACTCATCCATGTCCTTAACAAAAATGTATTAAGTACCCAGTTACTGGGACTGCAATGATGAATAAATGTGAACAAATAAGTTTTGAATATTAGAAATGTGCTTTTTGTTATAAATATGGCCAGTTAGAATAGCGAAAAAAAGTTAGCTAGTTATTTGATGTGCAAACAAATACAGTTTCATGTACAAATTGCCTGATCTTCTTCTTCCATTGAGATATTGGCCTCATATAGTCACCAAAATAAACTTCATTGGATTTCTGTTTTTATTTTTACTTTTTCAATGGCTCCCTTCACTGTTTTCCCAATGCTGTGGCTCTTTATCTCAGAATTAGCAGAGACATGTCCAGCTTTCATTGCCTGATATCCCCAAGTGTCTCATGGACATTAACTCATGGACCATTGTGACTGTTCCCCACCCCCCCATTTTCATGCTACAGAACTAATTTTCATTGGCTGTGTTTCTTAAATAACCACATGGCATTTTTTGAGAGAGGAGATAAGTAGGGCATCAAATAAAATAACAACAAGATAAGGTACTATACTCCAAAAAGTTTGGAAATTACTCATTATCTTTTTAGAGTCAGCTTCCATCTGTGATATTCTCTCTCTTTCTCTCACACACACAAAAAAAGTCACAGCTTGACCCTGTCCATAAACAATGAATATGTTACTCTAAATTCAAAAATATTTCAGTTTAAAAAAATAATAAGTGATCATTTCTTTGTTGTTAATCACTTGCCCTACTTAATTCATTCATTATCCTCTGAAGCTCTGAGATTAAACCCCCAGGCTGGAGAGCTTCATATGAATCCTTTCTTTTTTATCTATTCTAAGTTAGATTAAGTCTAGGTCCTGTTTAATGAGGTGCCACTTGCTGGGTTTTCATGCAGAAAGAATTCCTCATCCTCAGTGGTAAGTATATACCAAATAAATTATCAGGCTTTTTTTTTTTTTGAATTTCTGACTACTGCTTCCTGTAGGAAAGACTATCATTATGAGCTCCCTGGGATCTAGGCAGCTGGATTTCTTTGATTTGGGTTTTTTTTTTCTTTTCATCGAAGCCCTATCTTGTTTTTCATTATATCTAGGGGGTGTGAGATTATGAAGAGATTTCCAGACAGCATTAAGTGACATGCCGTGATGAACATGGTGATGGGGCTATGGGTGTAAGAAATGAGTCAAGTTATGGGCCTCTCCATGCTCCAGTCCATCTGTACTCTTTTTATATAACCTGCTTAAAAATGAACATGACTACTTCATGTTTCTGCCCCAAATCCTATCATGTGTGTGTATGTGTGTATGCACACATGTGTGTTGGGGGTAGGAGTTGCCAATGTTTTTATGTTTTCATGCATGGTTCTACACATACGATCAATAACTGGATATCCCCTTAAATGCTGCCTTTTGCTGAATATCCCAGCTCCAGACTGAAAATGCATACATGGGAGTGTTTGCAGTATGGACTGCATTCTGCCAAAGACTAGACTTATAAGGTTCTATTGCCCCAAATGAGAGTCATTGTACTGTCACTATAGAAGTGTTCATTCCTGTTGCTGAGATAACAGTACTCATTCCCCATAGGTCTGCTTGGCTAGACCAGGACTCAGCAGCCCTATAGCAGGCTAGGAAGTTGTCAGGGAGACAGGGACAAGTATACAGAAAAAAAAAATAGAGCGAAAGGTTGGAGGTGGAGGGAGAGGAGAGAAGAGGAGGTTCCCATGGAAGGCAATAAGACACTGGTAGTGTGAGCCCACCAACCCTGATGGCACCATTCCTGGCCTCCTCTAGATGATCTGGATCTTCAAGTCTGCCTATTGGGAAAAATCAGTGTTTGATAAGAACCCAGTAGTAATGAGGCCAGCATCTTGGGTGATGTTATCAGATGGTCTACTTGGCTGTGTATAGAGGAAAAATAGTTCATACACACCCTTACTGCCACTATTACCAACTAAGAAAACCAAGACAAAATGGAAATGGCAGAATGCAGCCCACTACTAACAACTGAAAATCAAACACAGCAGCAGATTATATATAATTAAAGCCTATCCTCAACAAAATAAAATGTAAGAGAACAGATGGATTCTACCAGGTTTAATATTCTGCTATTTTAGTGTTCTGTCCTAGCAATGACATTCTAGAGCAGTGTTTCCCAAACTTCTTCATGCCAAGGAACAACTAGAAAGTGATATCTGTTCTGCCTCCTTGGGTAACTAGAAGAGGTTGTACATGATTGGAAGAGATAGGCCCAGGGGCTCTGGCTATCCCAGGTCTCACTCAACCACCGTGAGGACTGTAGGGATCATTAACAGGCACACTGTAACCACTAGTTGGGTGAGCTCTGATCTACAACATTTCAACAAAATGGGGTTCTATCACTTCATTTTGAAGTCACTTTCAAAGGAATTATTCTGCCAAGCACATTTTTCTGTTTAACCTCCTGGATATTGTATGTATCTGTGAATGCATTTTTATTTTTCCCTTAAATCATCTTTCTTCCAACCTTCTACTTCCAAGACTGAGTCATGAGGCCTGTTGCCCCAAGGAAGAAGAGGGCAAAACCTGCCCAAGACAAAGAGGTTGTTGATCAGCTTTAAGTCTCAAAAGTGACTATTTTGAGACCATAGAAAGACCATTGTTTTGAAAGCCTGACTCTGTTGAGAGAGAAAGTGATTTCCTAAATCCCTTTAGCTCTCATTTAGCATATGACAAAGTAGGCATAGCCGACTAGATCATGGATGTTTACTGTATTCTTAAAATAGAAGTCAGGATCTGAGAAAATAAGTACAAACCCTGTTTCTTCTGGTCCTGGTGGGTAGGGAAAAGAAGAGAGGTGAAGGAGAGAGGGAAAGGAGTTCAGATGCTGGGGTCTTCATTTTCCTTTTCTTTGGGGATGTTAGAGTAAGGAGGTTATTTAGAAGTTTCCAGCTGGGTAAGAAGGAGCATGAAAACATCGGGAGGCAGATGGATAAGGTATTCTTGTCACAGCTTTGGGAGGTCTCAGACTCCTTGAGAAGCCCTGCACAGGGCCACATCCAGCATGCTGCAGGAGTAATAGTGCAGCACTAGCCAGAGAAGGCAGTACTTGAAGATCCCCATGGACTGCATAGGCTGGAAGATTCATGTACCCTAGTGAAGGAGAGGCAGGCTGAGAATGCCTGGATTTAAAACACAATCGACTCTGTGAATGAGGACTCAAGTCCGAAGGAAAATGGTTAAGACTATGGACCCTGGTGCTAGATGTGAGCTGGTTGCCCCAAAAGGCAAAATGGAACCCACTATACCTTAGACATCACCAGTCCAAGGAGCAAAACAGAGTGCTCTGCTGTAGACACCAGTTAGGCTGCTGGTGTTCACAACCTTGTGTAATACCCTCCACTTGACTGTGGGTGGGACCTGTAACCTGCTCCTGACCAATTAAGATGGTAATGGGATGCCATTCCCATGATTATGTTATATGTCAAAGATGAAGGGATGTCACTCCTGTGATAATGTTTTTTAGGTTCCGTCTTACTAGCAGACTGTCTCTAGTCTCTCTTACTCTCTGTTGCTGACTTTGAAGAAGCAAGCTGTCATCAATCCCACTGCCACAGAGAAATGAATTCTGCCAACAACACGAGTGGTCTTGGAAGTGGATCATTTCTAAGTTAAGCCTCCAGATGAGAAACCAGGCTTGGCCAACACCTTAATTGTAGCATGTGTGATCTTGAGCAGAGGACCCAGTTAAGCTGTGCCCAGACCTCTGACCCACAGAAACAGTGAAAAAATGAATGTGCATTCTGTTAAGCCACTAAGACTGTGGTAATTTGTTACATAGCGTAGAAAACAAATACACACAAGGTTACATAACTTTTGGGCTCCTTATACCTACACATCGTTTTGAAGACAAGGAGAGGCAGAGAGAATATGAAAGAAAGGGTATTTACCTAAGAGTCCATTAACACCAGAAGAGACTGGATTGGACTGAGTTTACTCAACTACGAGAAGTTTTTCCTAATATCCAGGAGTGTGGGGTAGTTAGGATTATGGGGAAGTCTTGATAAACTATAGAAGAACAAGGTACTTTTTTGTACATTTGAGTCTAGTGGGAGTAAATTAGTCATACACACACACTTCAGCCACAGTATTAAGGAGTCATTTAGAGGGTTGCAATCCTTCTTGGATCCAGAGTGTTCGTGTCTATGATACCTCCTTACTGAAACCTGATATTAAGTAAGGATCAACCTGTGAACATCAAGGAGGATGAAGTAGGTTAAAGAGCCCCATAAGCATCCTGTTTCTTTGAATGCAGTTCAATAAAATGAATAAAGCCCAGTATCGATGGCTTTTGTTTGTGAGGTTTGGACTGCTCAGTATAATGAGCCCTCATTTGGGAAATTGTATCTTCATTTGTAAGAAACCTTAAGATATGGAGGAAGCATTACAATGGCGCAGTTGATTAATTATGCTTGGATGGAGTTCAGAGTTGTTCATGTCGGTGTGTCTGGGAAACAGTTCAGGCATCCTTCAGCCACCATGTGGCTCGTGTTGACAGTGCGAAATGAAGGCTTTGCCCTCTGGCAGGGAAACTCGAGTGGATCACATGCAGAGTTCAGGAGACTCTTTGCTTGGGCTTCCCTCAGTGGACTTGGTTCTCTCCAGAAAGGGAGGCCCTGATGGAGTTTTGTTAGATGCTGGCAAAATGCAGGTTGGCACAGTGTTTGGTTTTCCTACCCAGCTGTGCCAGAGCCGGTCATTCCTGAGGAGCAAATTCCCCATCACTTTTCAACAGCATTGCACCCTTTTTGGGTGCCAGATTCTGTGCCTCCCTGTCTCCCCGCTTAATGTGGGCAGGACCGCTGAGTTCCCAACCATTTGGTACCTGAGGAAAGATTCATTTCCAGATTCCTAACGTGATGATCCCGGAGTCCAGTGAGCCCCGGGCTGAGAAAATGTCTCTGGGCAAGCATTGTCCAGAAGGAAACAAAAGGATGTACTGTTATCCTTCCAGAAATGGATCTGAAGATGAAGTAGAGGGATTCCATCATGGAGGATGAAGTTTTGGCAGAGGCCACACAAGCATGGGTGCAGCCCAGGGCCTTCAGCACAACAGAGCAAGGAGGATAAATCAAGCACCGGGTAGTGTTGGGAAGCACTCCCCCGTTCCAGTTCATTTTCAGCAAAATTAAATAACCAACTGCTAATTCAATTTTTCTCACATATGCGCATACCACTAAGAAAGAAGGGATGGAGCACAATACATATGTCCTGAGTTATGTTAATTTCCCCAAAAAGAGTGCTTTGAAAGAGAAAATAATCACTGTTGAGACAGTGTGATGGTGTGAAAGAGTTTCCTTTAATAAATTTAAAACTACTATGGGTTGATTTATTTTTAAACGACAAGGTTGGAGTTAGCAAGGGTGAGCACGGAGAAATGGAAAAGGAAAGAAAGAATTACTTATGTCTATGTGTCCACATGTCTCTGTGTGTGTGTGTATGTGTGTGTGTGTGTGCACACGCTTTCCTGAAATAGATATGCTGGTTTGGCTATTGCCTCATCCGTATATTCTACTTCCTAGAACTGAAACAATCTGTTTTTTTTTTTTTCAAGAGGAATAACAAATGGTTTGCATCACTCTGCATCTGGGTACTATACCGGTGGCACCGTGCGGGAGGCCTGCTTCCCACTGACTTCTTTAGAGAAAAGAACAGTAACATTTCAGCTTCATAGTGGGCTGTTATCAAATATTTTGAACTGTAATCTTGTAATTACTATTAATGTTGCATTAAAAGATTATTTAATGAAGGAGATCATGCCAGAAACAAGCATTATAATGGCTCCAAGTAGCCTGCCTCCCACATACCTGAAGTATTCCCCACTGTTGTAGAAAAGCAAAGTTCTAAACAATAGGCTTCACAGTAGATCTGTTAAGACCTGTTGCTTTTGGCAAACACACACACACACACACACGCATACGCGCGTGCACACTCACACACCTTCAAGACAAGAGTAAAAATTGGTACTTATGGCTCCAGACAAGTTGAACAGAAGTTTCTAGCTTTAACTGTGGTATTTCATCTGAGATGGTGCAGCAGAGGCCTCACACAGAGAAGCTCTATGGCGTCTGTCTTCAAGTGTGTTTTATCTAGAAGAAGATTTTCTCTGCCTATCTCCCACCAGTGTCTGCGTCATCTTCTCTCAGAGCCAGGTTTTCAGAGGCTTGTGCCTAATTCTGGAGTAAAAGCTATGTCCATGCAGAGAAATTGGGTGACAAATAAAGGAAATTACCTGATTGCAAACCAGTTAGAGGTGTTTGCACAGAAATTGGGGTCTGTATGGGGCAACATGGTGCTTTAGGGTATGTATTTCATCAGAGTATTTTATAACCCTTTGGAAACCCCATTTGAGCGTTCACTTGTGCATGTTGAGAAACAAAATTCCTGCAGAGCAAACCAGGAGTTTGGTTTCTGTAAGCAAGCCGTCCAAACACCAAGAGCTTATCTGTAGTCACCAAGGAAAAGGGACTGTACTTCATCGAATACTCACCGTGTTCAATAGCTGAGCTCGATAGTGTGCACAGATCTGTCTAGTGCTGAGCTTTCCACTCTATTGACATCTAGGGTCAGGTAACTCTTTGATGTGAGGGGCTGTCCTGTACCTTGTAGGATATTTAGCAGTATCTCTGGCCTCCAGTCACTAGACGCCAGTAGTACCCCTTAAGCCCCATCAAAACAACCCAAAACATCTCCAGACATGGCCAAATGTCCCCTGAGTGGGGTGTGTGTGTGTGTGTGTGTGTGTGTGTGTGTGTGTGAGCAAATTCATCCCCAGTTGAGAACCACTGCTCTAGTGTGAGCCTCCAATCCTATGTGGCAGGTGCTATTATTGTCCTCATTTTACAGATGAGGCAGCTGAACCTGTGAGAGGTAGTGACTCGCCCAAGATCACACAGCACGTGTGTGTTAGAGTCCCCAGCTCCTTCCCCTCTTCTGGTGTCTCCAGGCCATTAGGTAATGAGAACAGTACAGTGAGAGGGCCTGAGCATCAGCTTTGGGCCACCTGGGAGGTGGGTCTCTTCACATGTTGAGGTCTGAGTCTCTGTCCAATGGAGGTGAGGTGGCTGTAGATTTAAAGGGAGAATGCTAGAATTATGGCTGGAAGCCTGAGGGCCTTCTCAGGATCCCTAGTTTCATATTTAGCAGTGGCCATCACCATCATCATCATCATCGTTGAAATGGAAGAGATTTCAGATTTTGAGGATGAGTTCTTGTCTAGAGCTAGGTCTCACGATCTCTGGATGTCAGGGATTCACCTAGAGCCAAAGAGAAAGAGGGGGGAAGCATCAGAAGGCTGGGTTCTAATCCTGTGTGACTTTGGGCAAGGCCTTGCCCCTCTCTGGACCTCATTTGGGCATGTGTGGAAGGACAGGGTGAGACTTGATTATCTCAAAAGGCCATTTCAGCTTTACCCCTCTTCAGAGGGCTTAGGCAATATTAATTGTAACAGGTGTGACACAGGCCCTTGGGACTCAGCATTACTGGCTTGATGGCTATGAATCAGGTGAATGACTTGGGGAAGGCTTATAGAGTGTTTCAGAGATACCGTCCTTCTGCAGACTTAAGAGGCCCTAGGAGTAGCCTCGTTCTAAGGGAAAATGCACAGAGAGGAAAATTCCTTGTCAGTGCTTGTTTTCCTAGGTTTTAAAACCACTGCTGTCAACCTGGGGAAATGCCACTGATTTGGCATCATAAAAAGAGTATAAAGACTTTTGCTCACAGTGCTCTGGTTTTTATTAGGTTGCTGGGGAAAGAACAGCAGAGGATTCTTTATTATATATCTTCAGGTCAGAACTTTATTGCTTTTGGCCAAAGGCCATTGCAAGACTTATACAGCAAAGGGTAGATACAATGTGATTTTTAAAAGAAATTATAAAGATCAAAATAGAACTAAGTTAAAGTGAATCTCTGAGTGTAAGAGCCGGGAACATTTTAGCATTGTTTTCATAAAAGGGATCCTCCTCCTCTGCTGCTTTAACTGGGGTCTACAATAGCTTATGCTTTGGTAATTGAAGACTCCAATACAAATAGACACTTGATATATACACCTGCAAAATGTAGTAAG
This sequence comes from Callorhinus ursinus, assembly GCF_003265705.2. Taxonomy (NCBI): domain Eukaryota; kingdom Metazoa; phylum Chordata; class Mammalia; order Carnivora; family Otariidae; genus Callorhinus; species Callorhinus ursinus. The sequence continues at coordinate 985,415 of NW_027397153.1, read as the reverse complement.
TGGTTAAAATTAGCCCTCAGACGTTTGGGTTATTTCCAGAAACAGCTGACTTTGTGCACAACCGCGGGCTTCACCCACACGTACAGGTTTCTCGGGCTAGGAGATTCTGGCTGGCTGTGCCCTCAATCATGGAAGCAGGTGTGCTTTGTAAATAGAGTTTTGTAGAGCAGTGGTCCTTCACCTTGGCTGCACATTTGAAGCCCACAGGGAGCTTTAGAAAATACTGTTGCCCGGGTCTCACTACCTAGAATTCTGACTTAACCAGAAGGGGGATGGGTATTTAGAAGTCCTGGAGGTGATTCCAATGAGCAGCCAAAGTTAAGAACTGCACTGTGAAGACTTGTCTCTGAAAGGTAACTTTTCCCAAGTGATTCCTTTTCATTATTCACAACCTCCTGGAAGATGATAGGATAACAGATCTAGGCACATAATAAGTACTCAGTCCATGTGTGTTCAGTCCCTCCAAAAGAGCCAGCCCATCAAACAGAGTATCTGATCAAATACCTGTTCACATAGATTCTCTTTGCTGCCACTTGTGACCTCAACTCCAAGTCTTTACATTCAGTTGTCCAAGGAACACCATCTTATGTGTCCTGTGAGGACCTCACATTCCATGTGCTTGAGCCTGAACTCATGACTGTCCTCCTCAAAACCCGCTTCTCTTCCTCAGTTCTCTCTACTGACAGTGAGACACACCAACAGCCAAGCATCATCTAACTCATCTCTTCCCCGGCCTCAACTCTGCCATCATTCAGCCACAAGCTTTTTAATTTGATTTCAGGAATGTCGCTTTAATCTGTCTCCTCCCTTCTCTCGTCCTTTCTTCTTCATCATCATCATTACTGCTTTAATGTAGACACCTCTCCTCCCCTATTGGCCACAGCTTGTTGATCACAACTGGAGATGTTAGTAGAATTATCTGGGTGAACTTTGAAAGCATCTTGATATCTGAGATCATCTCCACTGGCTTCAGATGCTCTGGGATGGGTCAGCGCTCAGGCATGTTTTTAAAAACGTCCTGCTTTCTAATATGTGGACAGGGTTGAGGATCTCTGAGTCTTATAAACTTCTCTTAACAGCTTACTTGCCTCCAACAAGTATATTCTGTTACTGTCTGACATAATCTTATAAAATTCCCATCTTGACCCTTGAGTGTCTCCTCATGACTTTTACAGTAGAGTTCCAATTCTTTTGCAAGGTGTTGATGGTCCTTGGAGATCTGGTCCCAGCCAACTTTTGTGTTCCAGCCCTCACCACTTCTGTTTTGCACTCTGCTCTATGGGCTCACATGCCTCTGAGTTTGCTCTCACTGCCTCCTCTCCCTGAGCGCCTTTTCCTTCTTTTCTGCCCAGCATTAATACGTCAAGATTCATCTTCTGGGATCCTCCAAAGCATGTTGCTGACCTTTGTTTTAGCAATGATCATATTGCAGACCAATTAAAAAATGCTTAGGTGTTTGTCTCTCCACCTTTCTCCACCCCAACTGGACTGTGATTTCTTTGAGGATGGAGTCCATGTTGTACTCATCTTGTATCCCCAGTGCATGGGTCACTGTTCTGTGCATTGTAGAGATTCAATAAATTGATTCAACTAATAGGCTAGTGATTCAACTAATAGCCACTTCAACCCTGTAAGTCAAAGATAAAAGAATTGACACAATGCAAATTATTTATAAAATTTGTTCTTCCTATTGTGAAGCTGAAGCCAACATAAATTTGAAATCTACTTCTTGAGAAAAAATGGCAGGTTCTGTAGGCTATTTTATTAGGGTCTCATGAATATAGATTCTTTAAAAAAATATTTTATTTTTAAGTAATCTCTACACCCAACATGGGGCTCGAACTTACAACCCTGAGATCAAGAGTTGCACACTACTGACTGAGCCAGCCAGGCGCCCCATGAATATAGATTCTGATGTGAATCCAAAATGACTGAATTGATGATTCCAAGGTACTGGAGAGGTGGTGGTGTTGGTAAATACAAGTGATTTTAGGAGGCCCTTTTGCAATGTTTCCAGGTTTGCACTGTTTATTGTCCGAGCCCCATTCCTGTGTTCAGACAGAATTTGAGTCACTGAGTTGCACTATGGAAGAGTTTTAGCGGATGATTGATTAAGTGGCCCCCTGTGGTGCAGGAGAATTTCAGTCTGGCTCCTATGGCTTTAGTGACGGTGGCCTTTAATGTCTTAGTGTGTCATTTCCCAGAAAGTGCTTAGTTAAAATAAACACCAATATCTAGTATCAATCAACTGACTGCTAATTATAGAGCCCATCAAATTGCCAGTTTGCCCCTCTCCCAATCATCAATTTTCTTTTTGGATGATTAATATTTAATGATTCTTTAAGTGAATCATACCATTTGGATATATATAGGGGCTCCTAAGTGAGTATTTTTAGATATATTTACACTACACCTCATTTCACAAGGGACTTGAGAGGGAAGTTCTAAGAAGACAAAAATGTACATTAAAATTAAGAAAAAATTCCAGACTTATAAAGGTTACGAGCTTTATAAAATACTGGCAAATACAGGGATAGAGGTTTGGGGGCCAGTTGAGGGAGGAAAAATACTGGACAAGGCAGCTTTTGACAATTTGGTATTGGATTATTAACCTGACAACTACCCTACAATCCAGCAATTGCACTACTAGGTATTTACCCAAAGGATACAAAAATACAGATTTGAAGAGGTACATGCACCCCAATGTTTATAGCAACATTATCAACAATAGCCAAACTATGGAGAGAGCCCAAATGTCCATTGACTGATGAATGGATAAAGAAGATGTGGGGTATACACACACACACACACACACACACACACACACACACACACACACACAATGGAATATTACTCAGCCATCAAAAAGAATGAAATCTTGCCATTTGCAATGACGTGGATGGAACTAGAGGGTATTATGCTAAACAAAATAAGTCAGAGAAAGACAAATATGATATGATTTCACTCATGTGGAATTTAAGAAACAAAACAAATGAACATATGGAAAGGGGGGGGAAGAAAAAAAGGAAAGAGGGAAACAAGCCATAAAAGAGACTTTTTAAAGAAGAGTTATTTATTTGAGAGAGAGAGAGAGGGAGGAGGGGCAGAGGGAGAGGTAGAGATAGTCTTAAGCAGACTCTGCACTGAGCACAGTGCCCCACCCGGAGCTTGATCTCATGACCCCGAGATCGGGACATGAGCCAAGACAAAGCGTCCAACTGGATGCTCAACTGACTATGCCACCCAGGTGCCCTGAGAGACTCTTAACAGTAGAGAACAAACTGAGGGTTGATGGAGGGAGGTGGGTGGGGGATGGGCTAGATGGGTGATGGGCCTTAAGGAGGGCACTTGTTGTGATGAGCACTGGGTGTTATAGGTGATGAATCACTGAATTATCCAGAAACCAATATTGCACTGCATGTTAACTAAGTAAAATTTAAATTAAAAAAAAAAGATTACGAGCCTGGATCTTATAGAATAAATGTATGCCAGGCTATTTTATAAAATATTTATTAAGAAGGAAAAAGTTGCATGACTGTCTATTCTGTATTTTATTGATTTATGTATTAAAATGTAAACAAGGATCATTAGCAGTGCCATTTGGGGTTTTTCTAGGGCCCTGTCCTCAAGCAACAAGTTGCAACACCCTCCATTGCTACCTTGGTGGGACAGACCAGGACCCGGGACTACCTCACATTTTTAAGATGACAGAAAATAGGAGGCAACCACAAAGAAGCAGGAGAAAAGTCACCAGGAACAGCCACTACTGTAAATAAACTGAATAATAGAAGCAGGCCAAAAACATAGTTTATTACTTGCACACAACAGTGATTTGGAATTCGTATGGTGGTAATGAAATACCCTATAATCTGATTTCAAGATTAAGTATGTCATTAAGCTGAAGGTTGAATAGAAACAGGACTAAGATATGCCCTTGTTTCACCCCTTGGTCAAAGAACTGGAAATTCTTACCTTATTACATCAGGGGTGTCAGTGAGAACCTGCTGGAGCAGAACTAAGGGACACCTATCAATGATGGGGCAAGGCCACTGGGCCAGAGCTGGTTTCTGGTGACGGAGCCAAAGGCTGCAGAGTAGCATTTCATAGGGCTTCATATACTCTGTCACAGAAAAAGATAAAGTTTGTTTTATTATGTATAAAATTCTATGTGCGCTGAGAAGAAGTCATGCTAAACTAAATTTAATGCCTTAAACATCTATTGAAAAGAGTTTTAAAAGTCTATTACTAGACTCTTATAGATGTAGTACATTTGGTTTTCTGCATAGTGTTTGACATTTATTCATTCGACAACTATTTACTGAGCGACTACTATCTGCTACCCTGTGGCAGGTAGTCTTTGAGGCACTGGTGATCCAGTAGTAGACAAACCAGTTAAAAAAATAATCCATGTTTCTTGGAGCTGATATTCTAGTGGGAGAGAGGGAAAACAACCAGCTAAATAACTAATATAGATTTCCTGCTGATGTTAAGTGCGAGGGGCTAGGGAGGCCCGGGGGCCCTGGGATAGGGCAGGGGGTATTATTTAATGTAGGACGACAAGAGCGGGCCCCTCTAGTAAGATGACTGTGAGCAGAAACCTGAAGGAAGGGAGGGGGCAAGTCGCATGTCCATCTGGATAGAGGATGCCAGTAGAGGGAACAGCAAGTGCAAAGATCCTGAAGCACAAAGGTGAGTGTTTGCAAACCCCGGCAAGGAGGCCAGCATGCTTGGAGCTGGGCAGGGGGAGGGAGGGCAGGGAGAGGAAGGCAGTGATGGCAGAGGACCGGAACAGTGGGCATGCAGTGCTCAGGCATGGTGAGGGCCTTGGGATTTACTGAAGCAGAATGGGCTGCCATGGCCCGTTATGGTGTCTTGAAGATGGAGAAATGAATACTGGATGAAAGTTCAATTAAGTGAATTCCTGGCTGGTGGAGCCTCTACATGCAAAGTGATGATTAGTGGATCGGTGCAAACATGGAGGGAGGGCTCTAAGTGGCTTACCATGGAGCTCTGCACTTGGCTCCACCATCACATGTAATGCTTTCCTTTGACTAGGGTAAATAATCATGGCTATATGAATAATCACTAATACTTAACTAGCACTTAGTGCAAGCCAAGCACAGTTCCAATTACTTCACATGTATCCACTCATTTAATTCTTACAACAGCTTTATGAGTAAGCACTGTTATTACCATCACTTCACCAATAAGGCAGCAGAAGCCCTAAGAGGCAAACAAAAGTGCCCAAGGTTATAAGGCTGTCAAGATGGTAGCCTGGGTCCAGAGTCCATCCTCGTAATCATCATCATACCATACTCTCAACACAGAACACTGACACATTCACCAAATTTGCAGATCAAACAGCATTGGAGTAAATGATAATGTGTTAGTTGACAGAAGCAGGATTCATATGAAAGACATATTTACACTATGATCTAGAACACACATGGGCACATGCATGCACACACGTGCGTGCACACACACACAATGACCCAAATACAAGGTTTATAACAGTGTGTAGTTGGTTTTACTATCTGAGATGTATTCTGATCTCTTCCTTTCTTATTTTATTTTTTTAAAGAGAGCACATGCCAATGAAATTAATCTCACATCTCAGTAATGGGTCCAGCCCACAGCTTGAAAAACACCGGCCTAAAGCACTGTCTGGTGAAGCATGATCTTCCCGGGTTGCAGGGTGCAGCTTGCTCCTGACCCACCAACAGACAGGCATACCTCCTGTCCACGCCTTTCCTGGGAATTGCACTCTCCGAGTAAAGAAGAGCGACATGAACCGGCTGAGAGGAGAAGAGCATTTTGGCTGCATGCGAAATTTGCCCCATGGAGCAGAGGGACAATGACCCGGGTTTCTCAGTAGGGAAACCTGCCATGGCTGAGCCACTGGAGCGATAGCGGGGAGGCGAGTTCTGTGTCCAGTTGTGTAGTGCAGGCTGGGCCATGGAATGTGTTGTCCAGTCTGGTGTCTATGACTTTGCGGTTGTAGTTGATAGAAATTCCCCTGTGATTTTGGCAACAGATTTGCCATCGACCTAGTGTTTCATCCTTTCTTTAGTGTTTTATGGGAATTTCAAGAGAGAAATTGTCGAGAGCTGATAATCTCAACTGTGATGTGGTAGGTGATTTGGGCAAAAATTCAGTATTTATTGTTGAGTTTAGTAGTTTTATATTCCAATTCCTTCAGTCCTTTCATTTCCTTCCTCCTCTTTTCTTTCTGGCACAGCAGACTGCCATTTGGGTCCCAATCGTTAATTATTTTCCCTTTTCAACAGAAAACTAGATTTGAGGTAATCATTGATTCATTTGAGGAGACAGTAAATTTAATATCCTGCAATACAACACTAAAATATAAAAATGTCACTTAAAGAGAAATTCATCTTTGCATATTTAAACTGCCATGAATGTAACGACATGGTAGATAGCTCAGTCCTCCCACCCCTTGCACACCTTCGAACCACTCTCTTCCCCCTTTGTCTTCCATAATGGTACTTGGCCTTCACTTGGTCCTAAGGCTCTCATACAAAAATGCAAGTGTGAGTTCTGAATGTATATTCTAGTACTTGGCTACAAGGTGGCCACCAGCTGAAACTGATTCTTTCAGATTATAATAATTAAGGAGGGCATGTACTGCATGGAGCACTGGGTGTTACACGAAAACAATGGATCATGGATCACTACATCAAAAACTAATGATGTATTGTATGGTGACTAACATAACATAATAAAATTAAATTAAATTTAAAAAATGAAAATATAAAACTAAATAATTCTAAAACTCCAGGATCGTGGAGAATTTGTCCTTTGATCTTGGAGAATCATGGAGTTACACAATTCATATGTTTCCAATGAAACATACTACTGTTTCTTTCAAGGGAAACAAAGTATTTCATGGCGAGGAATCTTAAGTTTCTCCCGTGGTTATCCATGGTGGGCACTGCCCAAACAAGTCTGGGTGTCTTCTAGTTCTTTCTCCTGTCCTTACGAGCTCATCGGAAGTGATTTTAATGGAGCAAAGGCAACATGGTTCAAGCAGGCACCATTCTGGTGGCCAGGCTTGATCTCGGGAGAGAACGTAAAGATAGAAAGGTGATGGTAGATTACAGGTCTTTCAGCATGGTGTCTGGTGTGAAACCTTGCTTTAAGAGAACAGGCTGCCAAAACAAACAAACAAACAAACAAACAAACAAAAAACAGGCTGCAGAGTCACAGATCTGGATTTAAATCTTGGCTCCGCATCCTAGGCTGGTCTCTGTTATTTTCTCATTAGCCTCAGACACTTAAAATATTTCTAATTGGCACCAGTGTGGCTGTAAACACAAAAGCCAACATGGGAACTGAAATTACAAGGCAGTGCCCAGCTATAGGTGGTCATCCAGATGGTTTTCTAAGATGCTTATAGCTGATACTAATTTTTTAGATCCCTTGATTGAAATTAAAACCTTCACTTTAAAACATTCTTCTGGTACTGCAGAGCACCAAGACTATGACACTGGATCTTGGGTTGCAGAGGATAAAGCCCAGGCTGCAGGACGCAAGCTCAGACTAACTTGATTTCAGCACTTGGGTTCGGCACAGGTTGCCACTTTCTGACCCACTGGGCTGTCCGCCAGACAAACGAGCTATCTCTTGGGGTTTCTTGGGGTTGTGAGCTCCTCATCACTCAAAGTGTGGTCTGCCAGCAGGGTTTCCGAAGGGCTCAGTGCAAGGGACCGGAGTTTGGACTTACCTGACTTCTAATTTCCCTCCTGATGGCAGGGCTCATGGAAACCCCTAATTGGACCCCACCACCTGCCCTGACAATGCCAGGCTGTGACTCTAGTAGTTACTGTGCTCTTCAAAAGTTTTAGCAACTGGAGGCTAGATAGAGCCAAAGAGACCTCATTACCTGACTAGGGCTTTAATTATGAGATAACTTTCTTTCTTTTTAAATCTGAGTAGGACATTATTTTTATGCAGTTGATTAAATAATAAACCTACCTTCTCACCCTTATTTGTGATTGCATTCATAAGCCATGAATAATTAGAAATAATATTTGAAACAAAGGCCTTCTGGGCTTATCTCATGAAAAAAATAATTAAACCGTAATGAAATTTCTTAAGAATAATCAGCTTCCCTACCCTCACCCCCAAAGACCACACACACGTGCATGCACACACGCATGCACACCACTACGTGTGATATTTCCCAACATCAGCAGAATTGGCGTGGGTCATTTGTTCCTTCCACGAAAGGTGGTGTTCTGGACATTGTGGGTGACAGTGTTTATCTCTGTCATATTCACCATTGTTTGGCGCTGCCCAAGTGGGCAAATCTCAGACCTATTCACAGAGGTTGCGTAGAGGAAAAAGAGCAGGCTGGGGGAGCAGAGGGAGCTGGGGTGAATTCTGCAGCTGTCATTCCTTAGCTGCCCCAAGACCTAGGGCAAATTGCTTTAACCCCTCCAAGTCCTCGCACTAATACTGTCCTTGCAGGGCCGTGGCCATGATCACCAGGATAACACCTGTTAAGTACCTACTACAGCACTTGGCATGTTTGGGGGCTCCACACAGGGCACAGCTCTTATTGCTATGCTGACAATATGATTTATAAACACCTGACTCGCAGGCACCTCATACATATACATGAGTCATGGGTACTACTGAAGGGTAGCTGCCCCCCAAGTGGCAGCCGTTCTTTGTTTGCTGATTGAGAACACCTGAGAAGTGCTTCGTCTAAAGGCATGCCTTTTTTGGTACAGAAATGGAAAATTAACAAATCCCAGTATCTGGGATTTTGTGCCACCACCCAAACCCTTCTAGTTCCTACTGTCGTGGAAGGAGGAAATGATGCTAATGACAACCTCAGCAGTAGTAACCGTGGACATGACATTCCTTCCCCCCCCACCCTACCCCGGTTTTGAGCTATACTTGCCATACATCACTGTATGAGTTTCAGGTATACAGATAAAGGTTCGACTTACATTGTGAAGTGATTATCACAGTAAGTTAACATTCATCATCTCATGTAAATCCATAAAGCGAAATTTTAAACAAAGAAAAAAATTTTCTCCTTGTGACGACAACTCTTAGGATGTCCTCTCTTAAGTTTTCTATCACGAAGCTGTGGTAACTATAGTCACGTGTTGTATGTGATATCCCCAGTGCTTATTTATCTTACAACTGGAAGTTTGTACCTTTTTCCAATTCTCCCTCCCCCCACCTTCTGCCTCTGGTAACCATAAAGCTGATCTTTCTGTGAGTTTTCTCTCTTTCTTTCCTTTTTTTTTTTTTTTAACAGAAAGAGAGAGGGCCCGTGTGAGCAGGGGGAAGGGGCAGAGGGAGGGAGAGAGAGAGAACCTTAAGCAGGCTCCATGCCCAGCATAGAGCTCGTTGCAGGGCTCAATCTCAGGACCCTGAGATCATGAGCCAAAAATCAAGATTCAGACACTTAACGGACTGAGCCACCCAGGCACCCTGAGTTTTCTTTTTTTTTTAAGATTCCACATACAAGTGATATCATATAGTATTTATCTTTCTCTGATTTATCTCACTTAGCACAATGCCCTCAAGGTCCATCCATGTCATTGCAAATGGCAGGATTTCCACATTTTTTATGGCTGAATAATATTACATTGCATATCTATCTATAGCACATCACTTAGGTGAGATAACATTTCTTGAGCTCTTCATGTCAGACATACACTCGATCTTTTAGTATGTTGTTGATCCCATTTTACAAATGAGGAAAACAAGGCTCAGTCAGGTTAGGAAATTGCCCAGGAGTACACAACTGTTAATGTGTACATAAAGATATAGGTTCACAATCCCTTACCTGTGATTCTGAAATCCTCTACAGATGGGGAAACTGGATATTTTTTTGCAAGTTTGCTGGTTTGGTGTCAAAAGTTGACCTTAACATACTGGGGGGCTCTTTACAATCCTTCTTTATCCTACTTCATCTGAGTATTCATCTGCTTTGCCTCAAAAAAGTTATTGTCTTGATTACAGGATATTGCTCCTGACCCCAATGGGGGCCTTACATTATTCACAGTATATACACTGGGTTCCGGTTTCTGAAATACAAGTAATCCTGATTTCTGAAACATTAGACTCCAAGGGTTTCAGGTGAGGAATCATGAGCCTGCTATTGAAAATATCTGTATTTTGGGGAAATCTATCCATATTTAGGCTACACTACATGTGGATCAATTAACCATTTGTGAGCTGGACTGGTAAGCTCACCATGTAAATGACTGACTCACGAATGGAACTTTGGAACAGACCCCTTCTCTAAATTTGCCTCCCTGCCTATAAAATTCGAGGAAGAGAAATTGTCCAAGCCCTGCCCTCTCTGGTGAGCTGGTGTTATGTGGGGAAAGCTCCTACTAGGATTAAGGTTAAGGACAAGGAAACCTAACTTGCAAACAGCTGCAAGCAACACAGTCTAATTTCCATAAATAAAGTTAAACGGGACAGTTGGGAGGGTTGCAAATGTGGTTTCATTCCCCAACTCCTTGGAGCACGTTTACGTTTCCCCTTCTCTTTGGCAGCTCTGATTGGGGTAGAAGCTAGCCATGCGCAGAGAGAGGCAGCCGCCGGGCCATTGTTTTATCCCACAGCTACACCTGTGTCTCAGCCATTAACAGTTGGCTCTGGGATTCCTCAAGCCCTTCACCTTGGACCCGGCGCCGGGAACAGTTGCTGGTACAGGTTGCTGCGGCCTGACCGCTACTATCCCATATGTAGACTGCTGTTTGTACTTTTCCAGGTAAGTATTTGGTGGAAGAAGTAGCTAAGCTTTTGGGGGGAGAGGGAAGGCAGGGCATAGAGGAGGCACAGCACAGGAAAGACATGAGCAGGACGTCTCCCTGATGAGTCATCGGTACCCGAAACACAAACAGGACGAGGTGTTTTCTCACCGTAGTTGGTTTTTGCCACCAAAATATTGGTTTTATTTTGCTTTTGTTTTACTCTCTCTCTTTTTTTTCCCTCCTGTACATTTCGGTACTTCTCACTGTGTGTTTCAGGTGACAGGATGGAGGGCATTTAACGACTTTCAGGAAAACACAGTGAAATCAGAGTGAGAATTGAATGTGATTTCTTATGGTGCCCAAACAAGAACCAAGCTCCCAAATCCATTCTGGTACATTCTTTCGAACTTTTTACAACATAAAAAACAGCTAACCTGTATTCAGAGCGATGTACCAGGCACAGTTCTTGGCACTTAATTCATTTATGCCAAACAACAACCTCATGTGGTGAGGTAGTGTTTTTTAGACCTATTTATTAGGGTGTAATTCACATGCCATACCACTTATCCCTTTAAAGTATACAGTTCAATGGCTTTTAGTATACTTACACATATGTGCAACAATTGCATGATCAATTTTAGAATAATTTCTCACACCCAGATGAAACCCCATACCCATTAGCGGTCACCCCCTAGTCTTTCTCCCTCCAGTCCCTGGAAACTACCTATCCGTTTTCTGTCTGTAGATTTCCCTATTTTGGATATTCCATATAATTAGAAATGTATAATATGTGGCCTTTTGTGCTTGGCTGCTTTTACCTAGGATAGTTTTTCAAGGGTCATCCATGATGTAGCATGGATCGGTACTTCATGCTGTTCATGGCCAAACAATATTCCATTGTGGGGATAGACCTCAATTTGTTTCTCCATTCATCTATTGAAGGGCATTTGGGCCATTTCCAGTTTAGGGCTATTGTCAGTACTGCTGCCATATACGCTCCTGTTCGAGTTTTTGTGTAGCTATATGTTTTCATTTCTCCTGGATATAGACCTAGGGGTGGAAGTGTTTTCATTAATCCCCATTTTACAGGAGAGAGAAGTGAACCATTGCGAGCAGAAGGGGTAGAGCTGGGATTTAATCCAGGAAGTGTTGGGAGGGAGCCCATGTTGGCTTTTTCCCTATGAAGTCATATGTCTCTTTCACCAGAAAAGCAGTTCATTGAGTCTCATTGATCCAGTTGAGCATACTGGCTTTAGAGTTATACTGAGGTGGGTTCAAATCCTGTCCCACTTTCTCACTGTGTGACTTGGGCAAGTCAGTTAATCTCCATGAGTTTCAGTTTCCTTTTCTGTAGGGTAGCAGTGAAGGCAATAGCAGTTGTGTAACAGGTCACTATTATAAGGATTGGAGGGAATAGTACATGTGAAATGCTGAGCATAAGACTTGCCTGGTACCCAGTGCTCAGTAGCTTTTAGCTGTTATTATCATTAGCTTCTCCTGCAGCACCTATGACAGGACTGATAAAGCCTAGTTCAAAGTAACATTAACAGTGAGATCTGTGATGTTTGAGTTGTCACCAAGTGCCAGGACAGTGTGGGAGTCTTCCAAAGGAAAATGGTCTTTGTGAATTGCAGGAACTTGAGTAAGTGCCCCTGCAGCTTTGAGTCTGACCTGGGACAGAAGAGCCCGCCGAGCTGTCAGGAGCACTACTGCAGACGGACTTGGTGATCAGGACCAGGAAGCCGTCTCTGTCGAGTTTTTAGGAAGGCTAGACACATCGGTAAGCTTTCTCGTGCATACTTGACATGAATGAGGTTGTATAGTGTGCAGACTATAGGTGAGGGTGAGGACTCTGCTACTAGACTGCCTACATCCCCATCCTATTCTACCACTTACTCGCTGTGGGAGCTTGGGCAGGTCACTTGACATCTCTGTGCCACAATTTCCACATCTGTGAAGTAGGGATAATAATAGCACTTACCTCACAGGTCTGCTGGGAGGATTCAATGAGTTCATAGACATAAATCACTAAGAACAGTGCCCTCCGCAAAGTACATCCTTATATGGGTCCATTGTTGCTACTGTTCCTGTTCTTACTACTATCCTGTTGACTTGTAGCCAAGGGTCTTTCCAGGCACTGGTCAACCCAGTGATTTAATACTTAGGTGGGTTGTGTCTTGTTTTTGTTATTGTTAATGTATATTGACAAATGGCCCCAAAGCTTAGCGGCTTAAAATAACCGTTTTATTATACTCACAGAGTCTGGGGTCAAAGAACTGAGGTGCATCTTTTGCAACTTATGGCTTCAACTCATGTCCCTCAGTGGCCTTCAGCTGGTATCTGGACTGGTCTGGAGAGTCCACGGTGGTGTTATTTCCATATCTGGTAGCTGGGTAGGGATAACTTGCAGATCAGGACTGCCCCCAGAGCACTTTCCCCTGACCACCTCATGTGACATGGGCTTCCTTACAGCATGGCAGACTCAGGGACTCCAACGCATAGGCAGAGGTCACGTAGCATCACTTTGCCACAGAACCAGGCTTCGAACCCAGCTCCTTTTGTCAGCAGAGCTTGTATTTGTAATGAGCCTTTCTCCTTGCTCTAGGGTAGAATGGGATGTGCAGAAAGACATCTCATTGGTATGGTATAAAGCTAACTACATATGACAAATTTCAATGAAGCTATTCACTTGGTTTCCTCCCATGGTCACTTTATTATTGATAAATACAGCTGATGTTGCCATTGTACGTGATATGATTTTGAGAGAAGGGGAGGGAAACAAAAGGAATTCCTTTTTCTCAAAGACAATCAGGTTTACTCTTGCTCCCAGAGAGCTTGTAGTTTGTACTTAAGAAAAGAGAAAAAACACTAACCAAGAGCCAACTTGAGGAAGTGGCAGTTGGGAGCTGCTAAGATGCATTTCTCTGAATTACCAAGTGTTATGTGTAGGGGGAAAATGGGTTTATTGAAATGCAAAAATATACAGTACATGTTATGCTAAAAAGTGCCTATGGTGTAATTTAAATTTAAGTATGCTACCAAAAAAAAAAAAAATCAAATGTGGAGTAAGCTCAATTTTTTATCCTGAGATTGAGTCTGTCCTTCATACAATAATTACAGTGATTACACAATCATTGTTTAGAGAGATCATGATTTTAATGTGACTGATGTTGTATGCAGTGTGGGCTTTAAGAAAAACATCATGCCTATGAACGAGACACGGCCATAACTGTTGAAATTCCCATGTGTGCGGGTTTCTTTGTTTCGTTAAGACGACCTTGTCAGGTAACATGGCAAAATGACAAGTTCATATCATCTATTCTGCGATTTTAGTCTGTTTGGTTATGAATGTCAGCTTCAGCAAGCCTGAAGGATGAGAGTTGAGAATTTAAGGTTATTGCATTTTCTTAGGTGAGGGTTCAAGAGAGATTCTTAGTGAATTCAGATTCAGGTAATATTGATTTAGCACCCTTCCCTGTACCTGGCACGGTACTAGGCATTTTCAATATTTAGCACCTTCCCTGTACCTTACAGCTGTTCGTGGTTGCATGAGCCTGCTTATATTATAAATGCTTGACTTGTGATTGTTACACTTCCCCTTTCCCTTCTTTCAGAGATCCTTCAAGTCTTGGTTGAAATGACCCTTTCAAAAATCTCTTCCCTTACCTCTCAGATGGGGCTAGGCCTTCTTTCTGTCTGCTTCCAGAAAGCCCATCCCCTGTGTTCATTTCCAGTCCTTTGCAGACTCATCATTATTAAAGTATCTGAGTGATTCCTTGCTTAGTTTGTTTCTCTCATTAGCATTTATAGTCCAGCAGGGCAGGGGATTTTGTCTGTCTTGTGCTTCACCACATCCTTAATACCTACTTCATCCATTGCCTGGCACATAGTAGGTACTCAATAAACATTAACTGATGGGCGGATCCAGAGAGAATGATTGGCCTGCTCATGATCACACAGTTGGCATCTGCAACAGGGAAGAACAATTAGTAGATTCGTGATTCCTCCTTCTGTTTGTACTCCAGTAAATACACTAATAGTTTACAAATAAGGTTCTGCCTAATCACAAGTGTGAGTGTAAATGGTATCAGCTGAGTCAGGTTTTCTACTAAGAAGTGTAAAGCATGACAAATAGAAATCAAGTTTACTTTTTAAACAGTTATTCACAACAGATTCTGACAGTGGTTTAGAATATGACTTTTGGATCCAGAATGTCTGGGTTGGAATTCAGTGCTGGGATTTACTCTATGTGTGACTGTGGACAAGTTACTTAGCCTTGCTGGACCTTGATTTCGCCCTCTCTGAAGTGGGGATTCTCATTACAGTATCTACTCATAGGAAATTTGTGATGATAGATTTAATACAAGTAAAACGCTTCGAAACATACTTGGCACAAAGTAAGTGCTCTTTGTAGTGCATTGAATAGTGTCCTCTTGAAATTCAAGTCCACCCAGAACCTCAGAATGTGACTTTATTGGAAATAGAGTTTGTACAGAGGTAAATAGTTAAGGATCATGCGGTACAATACCCCTGGATTTAGGGTGGGCCCCACATCCAATGACTGGTGTTCAGAGAAGAGGGGAGAACACACAAGGAGAGAACAGAGAAGGCCAAATGAAGATGGAGGCACAGACTGGAGTTCTACATCTACTCACCAGGCAATGCCAAGCAGTGCCGGCAACCCGCAGAAGCCAGGAGAGAGGCCCAGAACTGTGTGAGGCCGGCTGCTCCCCCTGCTATGATTCCTTTCTGTATTTCTCCTTTTGCATGAAACTGACCTACCTTTCGTCCAGTGTTTCCCTGCCAGGCCCTTTAGAAGCCCTGTTCTAGTCTACCTGTTTTCCTTATGGAAATGATCTCTTCACCGAATGTTCTCCTCCCCCTCCTGCCTCCTCACGTGAAAGCTAGCTCCAGGGCAGGCCGCCTATTCCCCGCGGGGCTGGGAGCTCTTTCCTCAGCCCCCCATCACACCTCTTCCCCTGGCTGCTTTAATAAGGGGGCCATCAACTTAGGGGCTTAGAACAACCAAAATGTATTCTCTCATGGTTTTGGTGGCCAGAAGTGTGAAATGCATTTTACTGGGCTGAGATCAAGGTGTCAGCAGGTGTGTGTTCCCTCTGGAAGCTCTAGGGTAAAATCCATTCCTTGCCTTTTCCAGTCTCGGGTGGCCACTAGTGCTCCTTGGCTTAGGGCTATCTCACTCCCATCTCTGCCTCCACGAGCACATCACCTTCTCCTCTTCCACGCCTCTGGGTGTCTCCCTCTGCTTCTCTCCTATAAGGACACTTGTGACGTCATGTAGGGCTTGCCCGGACATTCCAGGATAGTCTCCTCATCTCAAAATCCTTACTTTAATCCTATCTGTAAAATCTCTTTTTACAAATAAATCAACATTCACAGATTCTAAGACTTAGTCCTGTGGGCATTCTCAGCCTCCAGCACCACTTCCTGTGGAGGATGCTATCACCTTAGTGCTGAGGCACCTGCTCCCTCAGTCATGTGGGGTGTCCTGGTCATGGCCTCACGGTGCTTTACTCGAGTGATGCTTCCTCTCCATCCAAAGGCCTGCCGTGTCCTGGGTGGTTTTAAGTCTTCATGCCAACAGCCCACCAAACTCCCTGGTCTCACAGTCCTCTGGCCTCTCATATCCTAATGAGCTCTACACTCTAGAGCCTCCTCATCTTTATTGTCCATGTCTTCTTGAGACGAGGAATTCTAGTATCTCACTCTCTGGCCACAGCACTGATCCATCCATCTTTCTTCCATCCTTCCTTCTCTATTCCTGCTTAAAAAAAAAACTTAAACAATATTTAACTAAGTATATGCAAAATATCATTTCAACTTAGAATCAGTTTACAACAGTATTAACAAGAGGTTTTATATCTTTTTCTTTATGCAAAATCCTACACAAGAGTGTATTTTATATTTACAGCATGTCTCAATTTGACACTAAATTTTCATTGGAGATACTTGATCTGGTTTGAATTGGGGCTGGCTAGTGCACCTGAGGAACTATACTTTTAATCTTAATCAACTTTAATTTCGAAACTTATAACCAGTTCAGTGTATTGGGAAACTTTTAAGTATGTTTGGGACAACCTGGGTATATGTACTCATTCCTGATTTGGGGTCTCAACTTGATCTCTGGTACAGTTAACCTCCCACCTGGTTTCATTGCCTTTCCTGTCCAGAAATGATCCAGCTTTCTAAAATCCGTTTTGCCTACTGGCACACGTCTCTTTCTTTTTATTCTTGTGTGGCATTTATCCTATAAAACCCTGGATCAATCTAGTTCTCTAGCCTCTTTGCTCCTATACTTACTCAGACCAATGAGGATAGCTAGGGAACATCACAGCCTTCTGTGGATGTGGGCTACAATGACATCATAGTCTCTAACATCACCTGGGGCCTGGCAGTCCTTTCCTGGTTCCTTAATCAGCAGCTTTGTCCATTTCCCTTAGCAGCAAGTTTAGATACCTGTCTCCTGACTAAAGCCTTATACCCCTGGGGTACGCAAACCTTTCTGGACATCCGGATTATCTGGAGGAGGTTTTATACATCAGAACTTTAGGCCCCACCCCTAACCCATCCTACACTGTTCTAGACTTAGACATTCCCAATTGCTTTTAATCATCCCTAATGTACTTTATATAAGGAGATCAATGCATTTACATTATTCCAATAATCCTTTTATTGTCCTGTAGGGGAAAGGAGAAAGTCTGTCCTATTCATTTTTTAAAGATTTTATTTATTTATTTGACAGAGAGAGACACAGCGAGAGAGGGAACACAAGCAGGGGGAGTGGGAGAGGGAGAAGCAGGCCTCCCGCCGAGCAGGGAGTCCGATGTGGGGCTCAATCCCAGGACCCTAGGATAATGACCCGAGCTGAAGGCAGACGCTTAACAACTGAGCCACCCAGGCGCCCTGCAAGTTTGTCCTATTAAAATTCAAACAGCAAAGCTGAACTATATGATGTTTGGATCCCAAAAGAACTTGGGTAAGGATTCAAATACCTTGAATCTCACTCTGGATGTTTAGGCCATCCTTATAGGAGGAGAAAAATAAACATGGGTAGAAAATAGCTATTCTCTTTGAAAGTAACTTTAACTCCATCTGTTCTTCTAAGTCGTGTTTAAGCTTTCCAAAGAAAGGTAATGTTTCTTCATTTTGTGGCCTCATATTCCTGGTGTAGGGAAAGGTGGGAATATTGGAGTTCAAATGGTTTCAGATTCCACGTGACCAGTGGAGTGCCACAGCAGCCTCTGTTCCTTTGACCCACCTGGGTCCTTGAAATAGCATATGGAAGTTTCCTTGTACAGTCTTGCCTCATCCATTGCTTTTCCTGCTCTTTGGTTCAGACTGGGGACAGTCTAACAAATGAGACAAAACTAAGCCAAAGAATCCCTGGGGGGCAATAAGACCAGGTCTCCAAGACCAAGTTGCACTCTATTCTCCTGGCACCGAATTTACTATGGATCTCTCTGCCCAGAAGTTCTGGCCTTTTCCTCCATTCTGCCAGTAACAGGACCTCAGTGTTCTAGATCCTGATGGACAGCTCCTTCAAGAACTTCACTCTAGGATATGGATTCTGGTGTCCATACTGGGGTTAATTAAGTTCCCTATATATGGCTTGCAGTATTCTAACATTTTATCCAGAACCTCCCTTGTTCACAGTACTGAGCTAGGTGCACAGAGATGATGAAAGACACAACATCTTCCTTTAAGGAGCTTATACGGTAGAGAGTGGGGGCAATGATGTGCTGGAACTGGTTTGAGCCAGTTCACAAGAGCAGAGCATTAAAGTTGCAGGAATTTCGAGAGCTGATTGTTAAACGCAACCATTATTGAAAATTAAATTATATAAACCTACAATGAATTTTATTAAAAGCAGAAGTAAATCATTAATTTTTTAGTTATTTTACTATACTATGGTCTGTGCTCTTGAGATCATCTACATCTATTGCATCTGTATGGTAGGAATACTATATAATTGTTTACTGTTGAGTATCTCTTCCCAACTGTGTTCAGTGACATCAAATTGGTAGCTTGAACTTGACCGTTGTGGGAGTATTTACACCATAGAAATAGGCAAACACTGTATGTCAATCGGGACTTTTTTCAGTCTCTTGTTAAACATCTCCAAGTATGCCAGTGTGTTGGGCAGGGAATGAGATAGAGAAATGCCATTACAGGAGTTCAGAGCAAGTTCTCTGCCGGGATTGGGGGAAAGTGCTTCAGGGAGGCAAGGGCATTTGAGAAAGACCTTGCAAGATGGATCAGATTTTATCAGGCAGAGATTGATAGGTATGGTAACCTTGACAGAGGGAAAAATGAGTAAGGTCATGGCAGGGAGAAACTATCGGACATACTTGGGGAACAGCTAGGAATCTATGTGGCTGACATATAAGGCCAATGTAAGTTGGTAGTAAAGATAAGGATGAGAAAGCCAGTTGAAGCCTAATTGTGGAGGGTTTAAAAGTCACAGTGAAGAGCTGGTATAAAGGTCAGTGGGAAATGGGGAACCACAGGAGATTTTTAAGTAGAAACATGACCTCTTGAGAGCCATGCCTTTGAAGGTTTAGTATACCAGGTATATGCAGTAGGGCCAAAAGTAGGAGGTCCTTGCCTAGTTAGGAAAGTCATTGCTTCAGTGCTGTGGTGGTAATAAGGACCTGAACTGGGGGTACTGGCTCAGGAAGGAGAAAGGAGGAGAGTCCTGATGCAAGAGACATTTTGAATGCAGATTTCACAGGTCTTGGTTACAATATTCCTCTGTCTTCTGATGCCAGCAATTGTACAAGCTTCATTGTTATCTGGTGTCTTGGCCAGGTGATAAGGGACAAAAATATATAAGCAGATAAAATGCATGCTTTTAATGGGAACTATTGACAAGTGTTTTGCTAGTCACGTTTTGATTCAGCTTCCCAAAAGGAAATGGGCCTAATAACATTAATGTGAGTTCAGGAGGATAAATAACAAGATTTAAAATGTTTCATATGGCTAAACTAATTCTAGGAGTCAGTGTAATAAGGCAGCTCCCATGGTCATGGTTCCACAGCTTGACCTTTAGAAAATTAGTATGGTGAAAGGTTAACGTGAGGCTTGGAAGAAACAATCTCTCTCTGTCTCTCTCTTTCTCTCTCTGTCTCTCTCTCCCTCCCTCCCTCTCGCTAACCCCTTTTTATTTTTCTCCAGCAATTAAATCAATAGTCCTTTTTCTTTTGCAATATCCATGAAATCTGGCTATGGAGCCGTGGATCCTGGGAGAAGTGTTTGGGTATCCTCACCATACCCTGAGAGGGGGAATTGAATCAAGTATCAGAAGTTTCCTTCTAAGGATTGTGTGCTGGGTCTTTTTTCTCCCCTTTCCACCTCTCTTCCCCTACTGAAAACTCAGGATTCTCAGTTGTATCAAAAGGTGCTTAAAAGTTTTCCAAAGTGGTGGTTTGGAAAGCTCATGGTCAGTTGGCCCATCAGGTAACCCACCCTCAAGAACACCAAGTTTACTGCCTCGCTTTAAACTTATCAGCAAAGGTAGTGCCCTACATCCCGCCATCGTGAAATGTAATAGACATAAGATTTCTCCTGGCACCAATGATATAAACATGCTTGTGCTTAAACTCGCTGAAGAGATTTGTATGTGGAATTTACATTCATGTTGAGTGAGAAGAGTGTGGTGGTCCATCATGTGAGTTTGAGGGGGCTCTTGGAAATGGTGGGTGGTTGGGGACAGGTATGGCTGAAGGTATCCAGAAGAGGCAATGGGGAAAGATTGGAGTGGATGTTCCAGAGGTGGAGCAGGAGAAGGACTGGAGGAGAATGGGTTCAATGAAGTGTGCTGTGGCTGCTGATGGGTTGTGGTGTGGTGAGAGGCATTGAGTGGACATGGGTACTACCCAGAGGGCTGTTGGATATTTGCTTTATTGCTTGTGGGCAACCCCGTGGAGATGATGCTGGGGAAAGAGTCTGAGGTAAACCTGCTGGCCTAGTGTTCTCTTTGAGACTTGAGTCCAGGGACCTGGCATCCTGGGCATGGTGTTCTTAGATAGTGGGTTTTTTTTAGAACATTACTCTGGGAAATTGATTGGAGGAGGGGTGCAATGCACTGAATGTTTGTGCCCCCCATTCATATGTTGAACCCTTAATCCCCAATTGATGGTATTTGGAGGTAGGGCTTTTGGGAGATAATTAGGTCACAAAGGTGGAGTTGTCTTGAATGAGATTAGTACCCTTATGAGAAGAGGCCAGAGAGCTATATTATATTTTTCTGCCATGAAAATATGATGTGTCACAACAACATGGGGTGGACCTTGAAGGCACTATGAAATAAGTCACACAGAGAAAGACAAATACCATACAATTTCACTTACATGTGAAATCTTAAAAGAAAAATACCTCATAGAAAAAGAGATCAAATCTGTGGCTACCAGAAGCCAGGAGTGGGGGAGGGGGAGTTGGACGAAGTGGGTGAAAAGGTCTAAGCTTCAGTTATAAGCTAGTAAGTTCAAGGGATGTCATGCACAACATGGTGACTACAGCTATAACAGTGCCGTATGATGTGCAGGACAGAGAAGAGAGTAAATCCTCAGCATCCCCATCAAAAAAGAAAAGAGAAAATACAATGTGAAGTCAGCAGTCTGCAGCCCAGAAGAGGGCCTTCAGCAGAACCCAGCTGTGGGGCTACCCTGATCTCGAGCTCTGAGCCTCCGGGACCCTGAGAAATATGTTTCTGTTGTTTGAGCCAGCCCGAGTGTGCTACTGTGTTAGAGCAGCTTGAAGCAGAGGATGAGAGTGGGTGCAGGGAGGACAGTTGGGGGACTCCTGGTGACAGATGGCATGGGTCCGGCTATGGTGTTGATGCTAGAAATGAAGAAGCCAAGGTGAAAAGTTGTTGTGATGACAGATGCTGATGGACGTGAGGGGAAGGGAAACTTAAAGAAATTTTAGAAAAGGGGCATCTGATACAGTTTATGTGATGCCAGGGAGGGTCGGCTGCAGACCCAAGGCTGAGAACCACAGCACCAGAGTTGGGTATCTTCAGGTGCTACAGTCGTGGTCTTTGTCCCTCAGCTCACAAGCAATGCACGGTCTTCAAATCCCATTTCCTCCTGAACTCTTGGGGAGCAGATGTGTTTCCAAATGGCAGTCCCTTCTAGAGTGGGCACCAACTTTTCCTCTTTGTGTGTTTGATTTTCCGAAGCTGACCCCAAGCCCTCTCTCCACATCATTTCCTAACCACCTGACCTCCTTGGGGCTGCCCCCACTCCCTTCCACCAGAGGGGCCCAGAAAGCCCCAGCTGCAGCAGAGAGGGGGGCTGGATTAGAGGAAAGCTCAGCGCAAAACACCTTCTCTTCAATCTGTGTCCGGGGCTGGCTTCAGGGGCTGTCTGCTCCCCTCCAAAAACAGTTCAAGAAAACCTCTTTGTCCTTGGCTTTCAAAGGTAATCCAGTGACAGTGTTCTCTTCCCCATGAGGAAAGATCCAGGCCAGTCATAACTGTAATTCAGGGCACAGGTCTCACACTCCAGTTCTCAGAATAAAACTCCCATTCCAGGGTCCATCTCTCTGTGACAAAATCCCCAAACTTAGTCAATGGTGAAGTTATTCCAAGTAGCTGTCCATATGATCACTATCATGACATCCCAGGACAACAGGAGTGTTTGGACCATCTTTGGACTTCATTACAACCAAATGCAATGTAAAGTGAGCCAGTGTTGAGCCAGCTTTTTTCCTCCACTGTATTTGAGCATATTTCTCACGGGGGTGGAGTGTTAGGAAGGGTCTCAGTTTCTGTCCCCGGATTGATAATTACTGTATGAAAGTTTGTCTTTTCCAGTGTTGGGTTAGATCATAGAGATAATTACCTGGTCACCTGTATTCTTTTTTTTATTATTATGTTATTTTAATCACCATACCCCATTACATCATTAGTTTTTTTTTTAAAGATTTTATTTATTTATTCATGAGAGACAGAGGAGGAGAGAGAGAGAGAGGGAGAAGCAGAGGGAGAAGCAGGCTCCCAAGGAGCAGGGAGCCCGATGCGGGACTCGATCCCAGGACCCTGGGATCAGGACCTGAGCCGAAGGCAGATGCTTAACCATCTGAGCCACCCAGGAGCCCTACATCATTAGTTTTTGATGTAGTGTTCCATGATTCATTGTTTGTGCATAACACCCAGTGCTCCACGCAGAATGTGCCCTCTTTAATACCCATCACCAGGCTAACCCATCCCCCCACCCCCCTCCCCTCTAGAACCCTCAGTTTGTTTTTCAGAGTCCATTGTCGCTCATGGTTCGTCTTGCCCTCTGATTTCCCCCCCTTCATTGTTCCCCTCCTGCTATCTTCTTTTTATTTTTCTTAACATATATTGCATTATTTGTTTCAGAGGTAATCTATGATTCAACAGTCTTGCACGATTCACAGTGCTCACCATAGCACATACCCTCCCCAGTGTCTGTCACCCAGCCACCACATCCCTTCCACTCCATCCCCACTCCAGCAACCCTCAGTTTGTTTCCTGAGATTAAGAATTCCTCATATCAGTGAGGTCATATGATACATGTCTTTCTCTGATTGACTTAGTTCGCTTAGCATAACACCCTCCAGTTCTATCCACGTCCTTGCAAATGACAAGATTTCGGGTTTTTTGATGGCTGCATAATATTCCATTGTATATATATACCACAACTTCTTTATCCCTTCATCTGTCGATGGACATCTTGGCTCTTTCCACAGTTTGGCTATTGTGGACGTTGCTGCTATAAACATCGGGGTGCACGTACCCCTTCAGATCCCAACATTTGTATCTTTGGGGTAAATACCCAGTAGTGCAATTGCTAGATCGTATGGTAGCTCTATTTTCAACTGTTTGAGGAACCTCCATACTGTTTTCCACAGTGGTTGCACCAGCTTGCATTCCCACCAACAGTGTAAGAGGGTTCCCCTTTCTCCGCATCCCCGCCAACATCTGTCGTTTCCTGACTTGTTAATTTTAGCCATTCTGACTGGTGTGAGGTGGTATCTCATTGAGGTTTTGATTTGGAATTCCCTGATGCCGAGCGATGTTGAGCACTTTTTCATGTGTCTGTTGGCCATTTGGAAGTCTTCTTTGGAAAAATGTCTGTTCATGTCTTCTGCCCATTTCTTGATTGGATTATTTGTTCTTTGGGTGTTGAGTTTGATAAGTTCTTTATAGATTTTGGATACTAGCCCTTTATCTGATATGCCATTTGCAAATATCTTCTCCCACTCTGTCGGTTGTCTTTTGGTTTTGTGGACTGTTTCTTTTGCTGTGCAAAAGCTTTTTATCTTGATGAAATCCCAATAGCTCATTTTTGCCCTTGCTTCCCTTGACTTTGGTGATGTTTCTAGGAAGAAGTTGCTGCGGCTGAGGTCGAAGAGGTTGCCGCCTATCTTCTCCTTTAGGATTTTGATGGACTCCTGTCTCACATTTAGGTCTTTCTTCCATCTTGAGTCTATTTTTGGGTGTGGTGTAAGGAAATGGTCCAGTTTCATTCTTCTGCATGTGGCTGTCCAATTTTCCCAACACCATTTGTTGAAGAGACTGTCTTTTTTCCATTGGACATTCTTTCCTGCTTTGTCAAAGATTAGTTGACCATAGAGTTGAGGGTCCTTTTCTGGGCTCTCTGTTCTGTTCCATTGATCTATGTGTCTGTTTTTGTGCCAGTACCATGCTGTCTTGATGATGGCAGCTTTGTAATAGAGCTGGAAGTCCGGCATTGCGATGCCGCCAGCTTTGCTTTTCTTTTTCAACATTCCTCTGGCTATTCGGGGTCTTTTCTGGTTCCATACAAATTTGAGGATTCTTTGTTCCATTTCTTTGAAAAAAGTGGATGGTATTTTGATGGGGATTGCATAGAATGTGTAGATTGCTCTAGGTAACATTGACATCTTCACAATATTTGTTCTTCCAATCTATGAGCATGGAACGTTTTTCCATTTCTTTGTGTCTTCCTCAATTTCTTTCATGAGTATTTTATAGTTTTCTGAGTACTGATCCTTTGCCTCTTTGGTTAGATTTATTCCTAGGTATCTTATGGTTTTGGGTGCAATTGTAAATGGGATCGACCCCTTAATATCTCTCTCTTCTGTCTTGTTGTTTGTGTATAGGAATGCCACTGATTTCTGTGCATTGATTTTGTATCCTGCCACTTTACTGAATTCCTGTATGAGTTCTAGCAGTTTTGGGGTGGAGTCTTTTGGGTTTTCCACATACAGTATCATGTCATCTGCAAAGAGTGAGAGTTTGACTTCTTCTTTGCCGATTTGGATGCCTTTGATTTCTTTTTGATGTCTGATTGCTGTGGCTAGGACTTCTAATACTATGTTGAAGAGCAGTGGTGATAGTGGACATCCCTGCCACCTTCCTGACCTTAGGGGGAAAGCTCTCAGCTTTTCCCCATTGAGAATGATATTCACTGTAGGTTTTTCATAGATGGCTTTTATGATATTGAAGTATGTACCCTCTATCCCTATATTCTGAAGAGTTTTGATCAAGAAAGGATGCTGTACTTTGTCAAATGCTTTTTCTGTATCTATTGAGAGGATCATATGATTCTTGTTCTTTCTTTTGTTAATGTATTGTATCATGTTCATTGATTTGCGGAAGTTGAACCAACCTTTCAGCCCAGGGATAAATCCCACTTGGTCGTGGTGAATAATCCTTTTAATGTACTGTTGGATCCTATTGGCTAGTATTTTGATGAGAATTTTTGCCTCCATGTTCATCAAGGATATTGGTCTGTAATTCTCCTTTTTGATGGAGTCTTTGTCTGGTTTTGGGATCAAGGTAATGCTGGCCTCATAAAACGAGTTTGGAAGTTTTCCTTCCATTTCTATTTTTTGGAACAGTTTCAGAAGAATAGGTATTAATTCTTCTTGAAATGTTTGGTAGAATTCCCCTGGGAAACCATCTGGCCCTGGGGTTTTGTTTGTTGGGAGATTTTTGATGACTGCTTCAATTTCCTTAGTGGTTATAGGTCCCTTCAGGTTTTCTATTTCTTCCTGGTTCAGTTTTGGAAGATCTCATTCCTTTTGATGGCTGCATAATATTCCATTGTATATATATATACCACATCTTCTTTATCCATTCATCTGTCGATGGACATTTTGGCTCTTTCCACAGTTTGGCTACTGTGGACTGTATTCTTTATTTCCTCCTGAAGCCAGGCCTTGGACTGGCTTATGTTATTTCAAGAGTGATAGCCAGAGGAACGGTGTGAAGAGAGAAAGGGGGAGCTTGGCAGCAAGAGATACTAGTGGAGATAATTTTTCTTCAACAGGAGAATTTGGGAACAAATCTCTAAACAAGGACTGTAGTTTATTGACTCTCCTTAGCACAGAGTCCTGGGACCAGTCCCACACCTTTCATTCTGGTTCCCAGACCTCCTGATGTTAGGAATAAGGGAAGGAGAACTGTATGGGATTTGCAAGCCTTAGCTCTCCACTGGGTGAGAGAGATTGTGCCAGAAGAAGGGGAGCACTCTGCCAAGATGCTCGCTTCTTGATCCTGGACATTCAACAGCCTAGGGAGCCAGACAGGCAAGGCCAGGCTTAGAATTCTGGCTCCATGACCCTGGGAGACTTAGTTTTTTTATATATATAATCAGTAAAACAAAGCTATAACATTTTCTCACAGGATTCTAGATACCCCCATCCCACTCCAAATTTGGTCTTCCTTCAGTGCTCGCCATCTCAGAAAATGGCACCACTGTCCAATCAGTTACTCAGTTCCCAAACCCAGGAGTCATCCTTGACTCCTCCCCTTTCCCTCCACCCACATCTGGTCCTTCCATATGCCCTACAAGTTCCATGTCCAAAGCCTATTCCATGTTTGCTTACTTACTTTCTCTCCAACTCCTCCAGCAACACACTAGCCAATGCCTGGCTATCTCTCGCTATGACTCACTGTAACTGTTCTCCCAGTACCCACTCTTGTCCTCCTTCAGTCTAGTTAGTGAAGGAACCTTCTCAAAATGCAGATCAGTCACAACCCTCCAGTGGCTTGC
This sequence comes from Callorhinus ursinus, assembly GCF_003265705.2. Lineage (NCBI taxonomy): Eukaryota > Metazoa > Chordata > Mammalia > Carnivora > Otariidae > Callorhinus > Callorhinus ursinus. The sequence goes on along the minus strand of NW_027397153.1, from coordinate 958,642 downwards.
CATTGTCCTTGGAATACAGCTTACAATAGTCCTTCCCATTGGTTTTGAGGTCTTCACCGATCAGTCCCTGCTTGTCTCTCTGGCTCCATCTCCTGCACTCTTCCATCTGGCTCACTACATTCCAGCCACCCCCTCCAGTGTCCCTCCAGTTGCAAAAACAGGGGACTCTGCCCTGCATCAGGGCATTTGTCTGACTGTTCCCTCTGCTTGGAGCACTCTTGTACCTATGCCCATCCACCTCCAATCCTTGCAGGATTAGCTCCTTCTCATCCTTCAGGTCTTAATTCCAGTGTAACCCTCTTCCTTGTCCACTCTGTCAAAAGGAACGCTTCACCCTTAGCCCCCTCCGTGGAATCACTCCATTATTGTTTTATTCATAGCACTTGTTGTTCTTTGTACATATTTTGTGTGTGTGTGTGTATGTGTGTGTTTCATGTTTATTGCTGGTTTCTACCCAGACCATAAACTCTATGAGAATAGGTGCCTTATCTGAATTATTACCCCCGGTCTTTCTCACATCTAGAATGGTGCCTGACACATAGTAGGTGTTCAACGTATTTGTTGAAAACGAATAGATGAATGAATATGAATACAAATGAGATGAATACATTGTTGCAAGGATCAGGTGAGATAATAGAGGAGGAAACGATGTGTAAATTGTCCAGCACCATCTTTTGCAGTTGTCCCCATCACAAACCTTGCATTGTCCATTCCCAGGAACCCCTGTCCACAGAAGATGGGGAATGGGCAATGCTTGGCTGCTGTCCTCTGCCTTGTGCTCTGGCCACCCTTGTTCTACTCATTTGTCTGGTGACTTTTCAGTGGTTGCTTCCTCACTGCCCTGGTGCTTCCAGGGTTTGTTTTGGCTTCATGGCCCATTCCCCCCCACTTTTCTATTTCTAAACATGGTGAAGCCTGAATTGTTAGGGGAAAGAACACAAATTTATTTTAGGGGATAGTTCATTTGTCCATTCACAGTGATCCCTTGCCCCTTTGTTGGAGGGGCTGGTTTAGGTATATGGTTTAGGCTCATAACCCATGATGGATGTTTTCCTTTCTTGTTAGTTATCTGTTTCCAGTAAGATTAACGCAGAGTGTTATATAAGTCTCAGGTGTACAAGATCGTGATTCAACAAGTGTATACATTACTCAGTGCTCATCAGGATAAATGTACTCTTTTTTTGGAACCCAACATGGGGCTTGAACTCACAACCCTAAGATCAAGACCTACGCTGAGATCAAGAGTCAGATGCTTGGGGCGCCTGGGTGGCTCAGTTGTTAAGCATCTGCCTTCGGCTCAGGTCGTGATCCTAGCATCCTGGGATCAAGCCCCGTGTCGCGCTCCCCGCTCAGCGGGAAGCCTGCTTCTCCCTCTCCTGCTCCCCCTGCTTATGTTCCCTCTCTCGCTGTGTCTCTCTCTGTCAAATAAGTAAATAAAATCTTTAAAAAAAAGTCAGATGCTTAACGGACTGAGCCACCCAGGCGCTCTAGGATAAGTGTACTCTTAATCCCCTTCACCTAGTTCACCCATATTCTTCCAAGGTAGATTAGATAAAGTAAACAGTTGATTCTCTGTTTGGGAGTGTCTTTCAGAGAGCAGCTTAAAGATAAAATGCTATTGTCTTTGGATAAACATTAAACATGCTAGGAACTCAACAGATGAATGGATAAAGAAAATGTGATACACACACACACACACACACACACACACACACACACACACACACTGGAATATTATGCGGCCATCAAAAAAATGAAATCTTGCCATTTGCAATGACGTGGATGGAACTAGAGGGTATTATGCTGCATGAAATAAGTCAATCAGAGAAAGACAAGTATCATATGATCTCACTGATGTGAGGAATTCTTAATCTCAGGAAATAACTGAGGGTTGCTGGAGTGGTGGGGGGTGGGAGGGATGGGGGGCTCGGTGATGGACATTGGGGAGGGTGTGTGCTATGGTGAGTGGTGTGAATTGTGTAAGACTGATGAATCACAGATCTGTACCCCTGAAACAAATAATATATTATATGTTAATTTAAAAAAAAAGAAAACAAAATGCTAGGAACTTCTCCCAAGGATGTTCCTTATACCTCCCATTTTTGTCTTTCCCCAAATCACTGAGTGGGGAGCTTCAGTTGGTTGCTTGAGTGACCTGCCATAGGCCTCTCCATGTAGTAAATTTTGCCTGGCTTTTTCAGCCAGACCAATCCCTCACACCATATGTAGGAGTACGGTTGAGGTGGTGGCCACTGCTCTCCTGAGAGAAGTTGAGGGAGGCTGGGCCACCTGGCAGGCTCAGCGGAAATGTGTGTGACACCAGCTCGGTGGTAACAGCAACACTGCAACGAAAGGTCCTGTGCCTTCCCAAATGCTTTCCCATAAATTATGGATTTCCTCAAGGGCACTTTGAAGAAGTTGCCTCCCAAAATGGGATATGTAGGCTGTTTTCTGACCACGCAGTTTTTCAATAAGGCAAACTAATACCCTATCTCCTAAAGCCACTAACCCTCAACTATGCAACAACTTTAGGAGCCCTGATTTCTAGCACTCAGGTGTTTGTTGCTCAGCAAACAAAGTTATTCTTATTGTTAGCCTTGAATTCCCTTTTAGATTTCTGTAAATATATTTGTCTCATTTGTTTGAATTTCGCTGTGTCTCTTAGGGATAGGATTTTCTTTGGCCTTATTCCTTTGGTAGTGTCTTTTCTTTTTTTAACCATGGTAAACCTTACAAGAAAGACATGATAGCAGTTGCTATGTTGTGTTCATTTACAGTGGAATGGAAAACACAGAATACCATCAAGCTCAGCCAGCCCATGACGGGAGCCTACAGTGCACATTTCTTAAAACCTTAGTTAGGATCCTTCATTTTCAGGATCCTGGGTGGCTCAGTCGGTTAAGTGTCTGCCTTTGGCTCAGGTCATGATCCCGGGGTCCTGGGATCAATTCCCACATCAGGCTCCTTGCTCCACGAGGAGCCTGCTTCTCCCTCTGCCACTCCCCCTGCTTGTGCTCTCCCTCCCTCTCTGACAAGTAAATAAAATTTTTTTTAAAAAAAGGATCCTTCATTTTCTTCATCTTTTATCAACTGTCAGATGACATTGTCAAAGTAGTTAAGACTCCCAGGACCTTAAACTTTTTAAACTCCCACTCTTGACCAGAAGAGACTGACAAATGACATCATTTATTTTGAGAGCGGGTTGAATTTTAGCTTCCCAGTCAACACATTTGCAATCATCTCTTGCCTTTCCACTGTTAATTTTAGGGGTACCATCATTTGCATTCTGCCGGTCTGCACTGGAGAAATCAATGTCCCTCGTGAGTCAGAAAGTGTGCACTAAAGGGAAAACTGCTGGATAGCTGCTGTCAGGATTCTGAGGGTCAGAGAACAAAATCCAAATCCTTGCAAAAACAAGTTGTTCCAATCCATTTGCTGTGAAAGCTTTCCTCACTGTTTCCTCTTACTCCCGGTCTTGTACATCCCTAAGCCAAGAGCCTTATTGCCATGAATAAGAAATCCTCTTTTAGGGTACAGTGCTAAGTGAAATAAGTCAGTCAGAGAAAGATAAATACCACATGAGTTCATTCACATGAAATTTAAGAAACAAAATAAATGAGGAAAGGAAAAAAGAGACAAACCAGAAAGCTGACCTTTAACCATAGAGAACAAACTGGTGGTCACTGGGGGGGGGGGGGGGGAATGGGGGAAACAGGTGAAAGGAATGAAGAGTCCACTTATCCTGATGAGCACTGAGTAATGTATAGAATTGTTGAATTGCCACATTGTACACCTGAAACTCATAAAAAGCACCTTTATGGTAAACTACTGGAATTGAAATTAAAAAAAAATTAAAAAAGAAATTCTCTTTTATAATATGCATATGTCCTGTCAGGGAGGAGAGAGCCTGGCCTGGCTGCAGCTGGGTGGGTGGGGGGTGCTCTGCAAAGCTGAGGCTTGTGGGGGAGGTGTATCTTGCCCAGAGCATCTGGGACCAGGAAAGTCAAGGAGGGATGCATCCTGAGGGAGGTGGGCATGGCTAAGGTCAGAACACCTAAGAAGGGAATAAGCAGGTCATCAGAGGAAGAGAAAGGTTGAGATGCTGCTGTGGAGACAGGGAGGAATGGAGTTGGGGAGAGGAGGGTCAGAGGCCATGGGCTGAGAGGTAAGTGAGTGGGTGGGCCTGAGAAAATTCTTGTATGGTAGGCGTGGGGAGCTAGGACTCGCATCTGGCTTTGTATTTGCTTTCCTTGTCATGTGCATGGGAAAACCAATCACATTTCCAACCGTGACCACTGACCCTAATCAACTGTATCCTGCTCTGGGCAAGCACATGCCTTCCTCCAGTGCTGAACAAACTTTTGTTCATGGGAAATAATTTTAGGAAATAAAAATATTCACTGGTCTCTTGTTTCCCCATTCAAGATGGAAATTGCTATATGGAGTTTATGGCAAAAAAAGGAAAATGTTTACAACTTATCTACTTTATTGAAGAACACCCATGAGAAAATTGGCACTGCTTTTTAGTCATTGCAGTTAATATCTGGACACATTAGGGAAATAACTCACTGGGAGGCAGACTTTTCATTGTTTCTCCTGAGATGGGTGAGCAGGCCATAGAGCGTCAGTGTAGACCCACTGTTTGCCTACAGGTCTGGAGTTGCTCATCACTCCTGGGTGTAACAGAAGGTGTGTAGACCTACTCTAAATGGTTTTGACTGGCTGTTAGGGCGACAGTGGTCTCCAGAGTTCTGGAAAGTAGGCCTTATTGAGAAGGTGACATTTGAGAAAACATTTACAGGAAGTAAGGAAGTGAGCCAAGAGGATATCTGTGAAAGAACATTCTAGGCTGAGAGAGGAGTAAGTGCAAAGGCCCTGAGACAGAAGCTTGCCTGGCCTGTGTGAGGAACAGGAAGAGGGCCGGTGTGATATGGTCTCCAGGCATCATTCATGGAGAAGGAAGCACTGCCAAGCAGGGAAAACCTTCGGCTGACAGCATTTTTCCATTGCTGTAGTTGGCACCATCCGAGGCCCTGAGTAGGGGAGAGATGGAAGACTCTGGAATTCAATGGTGACAGACAGTTAAAATGAAGAGACATAGAGGACTGTGGTTAAAAGCAGAGGCTTTGTGAGAAAAAAATTTAAGTTGTTCTGTAAAAGACACTGTTAAGAGAATGAAAAGACAAGCCAAGACTAAGAAAATATTTGCAAGTCTCATATCTGATAAAAGACTTGTGCCAAAATCATACAAGGAAACTCAACAGTAAGAAAACAAATGAACCAGTTTTCTAAAAGTGCAAAATATCCGAGCAGACACCTCAGCAAAAAAGACGTACAGATGGCCAATAAGCACATGCAAATTAAAACAACAAGGACATACTACCACATACCTATCAAAATAGCTAAAATCCCAAACACTGACAGCACCAAATGCTTCGAGGATGTGGAGCAACAGGAACTCTCATTCATTGCTGGTGGGAATGTGAAATGGTCTAGCCACTTTGGAAGACAGTTTAACAGTTTATTATCAAGTTAAAATATGACCCAGCAGTCACACTCCCGGGTTTTCATCCAAGTGAACTGAAAACTTATGTCCACAGCCCATGAATGTTTATAGTAGTTTCATTCATAATTACCCAAAACTGGAGGCAGCCAAGATGTTCTTCAGTAGGTGAATGGAGAAACAAACTGTGGGTACATCCAGACAGGGATATGCTAATCAGTGGTAAAAAGGGATGAACTACTGATCCGTTCAACAACCTGAATGAATCTTAAGTGCGCGTTGCTAAGAGCAAGTAACCAGTGTAAAAAGGCATCATTCCATCTATGTGATATTCTGGAAAAGCAAAACTACAGAAACAGGAAACCGATCTGTGGTTTCCAGGGCTTTGGGGAGTGGGGAAGGTTGACTAGGTGAAGCACAGGGGATTATTTTTGTTTAGGGTGGTGGGACTATTGTGTATGATATTGTACAGGTGCATTTGACCTTATGCATTTGTCAAGACCCACAGAGCTTTCTAGCAAGAAGAGTAAACCTGAATGGACACAAATTTAAAGAAATCGTTTTGGAAATGGGAGAATCCCAGGACGGAATGCAGAACATGGCAGAAGAACCTAACTGCATTACAAATATCTGAAGCCACCTTACTGAATGAGATGGGCTGGGGCAGGGGGAGAAGGTACTGGCCTAAGTAACTTTGGAAATGAGTGGAGTTGCTAGGACCAAAGGCAAAAGAATCTGCACATAAATGCTGGACTCTGATTCATAAAGTTGTGTCCTCTGCAGGTACAGATGAAGGATTCTGATACTGTTATGCATGTACCCTGGGATGGAACAGTTCAATCAATGGATGGCAGGTGATGGGGACCAGGATTCTCACTGTTGGACTGGGAGTTGAGATCAGCACTCAGGATGCATCCCTCCTCGATTTTCCTGGCCCCAGATCCTCTGGGCAAGATACACCCCCCCGACAAGCCTCAGCTTTGCAGAGCACTCTCCCTCCCAATAACTGCAGCCAGACCAGGCTCTCTCCTCCCTGACAGGACATATGCATATTATAAAGGAGAATTTTTTTTTAATTTAATTTAATTTTTTTAAAAATTTCAATTCCAGTACAGTTTAACATATAGGGTTTTTTTTTCATGAGTTTCAGGTGTACAATATAGTGATTCAGCAATTCTATACATTACTCAGTGCTCGAGGGATTGGAGTTAGAGGCACATTTAGCTGAATATAGATACGGATGGTTACATATCGAGCTACATGTGAGGCACTGTCAGTGTCTCAATCGGTATTACTCTCATGTACTCCCTCTCTTACTATTCTTTCACCTTTCGGTCTGATTCGATCTGATGCCAACCTTTCCAGTGGGATGAAAATAAAGCGGTGGCTTAGAGATCTAAAGATATGTTGCTTATTGACATTATTTGAAAGGAAGTGTCGTTGATAGTACATTATCTAGTTCTGTCTCAGGTAATAGTAGCCAGGTTCTCAAAATTCATTGAGGCCAGACTCCAAATCTGCATGTACAGAGCGACTCTTTGAAAATGAGCTCGACCAGTCCCTGCTTCATTAATTTTGTGGTGCTTACTTCATTAACTAATTTAGTTTTCACTTCATTAATTTGCCCAGAATCTCTTTAACTTTTTGGATGCCAGTAGCAATTCCTCTTGCACACCCACATGATGAAAATACATGCTTGCGTTTCCCCTCCCCCCTTGCTCTCTTTTTCTTCTGCAGTCTCATATGCATACCACACTTGATTTTGCAACTTGCTAAATTATCTGTGGGAAACATTTGATCCCAATGTTTATTCTCAGTACTCCCAAGGACAGGTTTCTACAGGTTTTTTTTTTTTTTTTTTCCTTCTGTCTTTAGTTTTCATGCTTGGGGACAGAGCCTAAAGAAGACCTACAATTTTTTGGCTTTCAGATCAAGGTAAATGACCCTGAATTAGATGGTTCTGGGACCTTTGGATCTAGATTCTTACCTCTTCCAGGAATGGAGCTGTGTCACCTTGTTCTCTCAAATTCACGATGTGCCTATGATGTAGAAATAATGACCTGTATAAATATGATCACCAGGCACTAAATAATAGCAGGGGAAATCCCTTCACAAATCTGAACCTAATTTATAATGGCAGAGGGGAATTACAGAAATGCTCAGTGTCTGCACTTCAAAATGACAATGCAGACTGAGCTTTTCTATGAAATCCATGGCACTGGGTAGGGCAAAGAGAAGATACAAAATAGGGAGAAGCCAATTGTACAAGTTCAGTGCTGCATCCTTGTAAGGACTCAGCCTGTGGTATTCTTAGCTCTCTGGACATTCAAGTTGCCTAGGAGTAAAAGGAGGCACCCCGTCACTTCATTTACAGCACAGCAGATGCTGTTCTTTGATAAAGAGCTGAGCCACAGAAATGTCTCAAGACCATCTTTGGTGGGCCTTCACAATTTAGACTTGATCGTATATTCTTTGTCAGTTCTGCCTAGTTTTTTTGAAAGAACATTTTCTGATGCAGCCCACAGCTGAAATCAAAGGCTCAACATAGTACAAGGTTTCAATGAAATATCATATATTTTAAGAAATTACTATGGGACACCACACACACCAGACTAGGTAGATGATTTGCCTGACCCAGTAGGGCCTCTGAATTTGTGAAATAGTCCACTACAGTGTGTTTTCCTCAGGAGGGATGGTATCTATGTGAGTACTCAATAAATCTTCATAGAACAAGTGGGGCTATTACAGAATGAAATTTAGTGTTATATGTTATAGAACTTTGAACACTTACAGTTTTAAAAGGATTTGCATCTTGGCTAAAGACAGAATAAAGGAAGAATAACTACCAACATGGTAAATTTCTTTTGTACAAGTGAGAGTCTGTGCTAAGGACTGCCTCTTACTCAATGAAGGCTGCTTCATTTGCTAGGTAAGTGTGATTATCACAAGTCAAGCATTCATAATACAGCCAGGCCCATTCATTTTTCTTCGGTTTAAGACATTTCCATAAGGCAGGAGGAGCTAATTAAACAATGGCTAGCTTTTGGACCAGGGATATATTCACAATCACAGTGAATTAATTAAACACAATGAATTAATTTGATAATTTTTTCCTGCTGTGGCTAGTATTTGACATTTGGTGTATTAGTTCTAAAATTATCAACTCCAAATTGTTACTACAAAATGAAAGCACTGGTTTTATTTCTTTTTCTTTTTTTAAACAAATGCACCAGAATTTTTCTCACTCTAAATGACCATCGTCCTTCAGACTAGTCTCCTTGGTAGAAAGACACTCATTCTAATGATGTTGCAATTGGTCAAAGCACTTTTGGAGTTCCTCTCTTCATTTGTTTACTCCATAAGTGTGCATTAAATGTCTGCTTTGTGCCAGCCCCTGTGACAGGTCCTGGAGACAGAGTGGAGGATGAGGCCCAGCCTCTGACTTCCCAGAGTTTTTAGCCTAGTCTCATGGCAATGCCTTCAGACAGTTGTGGTTCTCATAAGAAAACCGCTTCATTTAATACTTTGTTTTTCTTGCCAAATCCTTTCTATCAGCCTGATTGCCCACCTGATTCATTACAAATGTATCCAAATGAATTTCTACCAAACAACGAAACCAAAACAAAAGAAACTACCAACTCAGTATCCTTATTCCTGTCCAGTAGCCTCCCTCCTCTGGATTGTTACCACTGGTCTCCCTGCCCATTACTCGAGTCCCCTACCATTAAAACACTTCAAAAGCCCCTTATTACCCAAAAGATAAAGTCAAAACTACCTTTGTGGTGTCATCTCTTGCCCCATCTCCTGATTTTCATGCTTAGTAATTTGAGCCACCTCTTTATTGGATTGGTAGATTATCCAAAACCTTGCAGATCTCATGCTGCCCTTCTGTTTTCTTTATATGTTCAAGACACCTTTGTTGGGTCTAAATTCTTAGGGCATCAGCATTCTCCCTCGGAACCCTGTAGACATTGCTCCTTTGTCTTTTGGTAGTTTTTGTTGAAAAGAACAAATCATGATAATTTTGATTTGAGGATTTGTTTGTTTGTTCCTTGAATGCTAACAGGAACCTTTTAAATTACTTACCAGGACATAATAAATGGGACATATCTGGATATATATTGATCTTTGGTAACTTTGTTTATGATATGGAACATGGTGATCCTCTCTAATACCTAATCTCAAATAATTTTTCTAAACTGAAACTTTTTCTTCTATTCTAGCTTTGATTATTGTTTCCAATCATTACTTCCATTTACTTCATCAGAAACACCTGGTACTGGTAGGTAGGCTATGTGACCTACCTTTCACATCGGCTATTTTTTCTATATTCTCTACACAGCACTTTGGGAATGTTTTTCCATTTGTTTGTCTGCTTCCAGGATTCAGCTTTCTGTGGTGTCAAGTCTATTTTCTCCTTTTGATTCATTCTTTCATCTCAACCATTGCATTTGTTTGTTTGGTTGCATTGCAGGAACCTGGTGTAGAAGATTGTGTAAATCTACAAATGAATACAGAATATGCTATTTTTAAAATTTTCACTTTGCAGAGAAGGTTTTTTTTTTTTTTTCTGGTTGCTTTATAGCTGTATTAAAGCTGATCCTGGGAGAGAGATTTTCAGGTGACCTCACTCATCTCTCTGTCTTCCTGGAAGACAGATGTATAAATGCTGACACATTTATACACAATATAAATGCTGAATTCTGGGAATTTTGTTAGCATATTCTAAAAGCACCAACATGCATTTGCTGCATTAGCCATAACCTGGATAGGGCTCCCATATTTTGTAGCTATGTTGCTAGTTCTTCCCTGTAAGTTTTAGAACTTTATGTTGATTATTGTCTTTGGAAAGTGAATACATAACTAAAACTCATTTTTCTTCTCCATGTTCCTCTTTTTTTGGTGTTCTCTCCATTGTCTCTTTCTCATATCTCTTAGTGAATTTAGCACCATATGCAGTTCTGCTAATAGCCCAATTAAAACACTAACTGAAATTTTGATCATTTATTTAACTTTTTCTACAAAATGAAAATAACTTCAATGCTTTTCTGATCACAAAAGCAAGGCATACTCCTACTATAAACAAACGATATAGAAGCAGGTCATTTGTTCTAAAAAAGAAATTCATAGAAGGGATAAATTATATAGATGATTGATGGTTTGACTTTTGGGGAAGAATTAATGGAACTAAGTTATGTTGCCTAGGAAAGAAGTAGTTAGGCAGTGTAGGCACTATTTGTATTCATTTTATGAAATTCTTTTTTTTCCTTCATTTTATGAAATTTTTAGATAATGTTTAGGCTGCTAGAGTGAGTAGGAAAATGTTTTGCTGGATAACTCAGAAACTGCTACTTAGAAAACACAATTATGTAATGCTCAAGAAGTATGTAGTTCAACTATCTGTTTAAAACTCAGATGCTGGGGCTCCTGGGTGGCTCAGTCGTTAAGTGTCTGCCTTCGGCTCCAGTCATGTTCCCAGGGTTCTGGGATTGAGCCCCACATCGGGCTCCCTGCTCGACAGGAGGCCTGCTTCTCCCACTCCCCCTGCTTGTGTTCCCTCTCTTGCTGTCTCTCTGTCAAATAAATAAATAAATAAAATCTTAAAAAAAAAAAAACTCAGATGCTATACATGTTTCTAACTAGTTAGGATGCCTGTATGTTTTTGATAGAGGGAGCATTTAATGGAGTTGGACAGACTGGAGTTCCAGACTCCAAAATACAGATGATGAATTGCAAATTCCTCTACTTGATCCCGATGGGTTATGGTTTCCTCCTTAAAAGCTGTATTTGAATGATATATAGTGGCTGGTAATAGCATCTGGCTCTAACCTTGTAACTCCCTTTGGGACGTTGTAAAGCTTATGGGTTTTGTTCATATTCCTTTATTTTAAAGAATAGCTTCCATGTTCTTCTCTAAAGGACTATTGTTTGGAGCAGCAATTAGTTGGGCGATTAATAGGTCCTTTCAGATATAAGTGTGTATGTACACAGGTACAGATGTGAGTGTAAATGTGAACTGCATATATAAATGATGAATGTTTTCAAAAAAATAGAGACTTAGCTTTGACCAGTTAAATGATATCTTAGCAACAGCCAAGTGACTGATGAAGCCCTTTTGATTTCACTTTTATTTTTAATGTAAATGTATACCTCTACCTACCTGATAGATTGTCCATCATTTCCAGAGAGCATGAAATTCACTATGGGAACGTTGTTTCTATACTCATTCATTCCTTCAGTCTTCTGTTAATTTATTGAGAACGTATTATGTGCCAGGCACTGTACTAGCTTCTAGGTAAACAAAGACAGAATCGGGGAGAAGAGGCTTTGATTTCTCTTAGCCAATAATACTCTAGTGGTGCATACAGATAATTACAACACAGTGTAGTAATTACAAGGACAAAGAAAGCTCTATGGTGCCAGTGGAGCCCAGAGCCCAGGACAATTCTCTTAGAATGATAGACTGGAATGTAAATTGTGTTCTTATCAATGACAACCATTGGCTGAGTTCCTATCATAAGGAGGATTCCATGCTGAGCTCTGAGTGTCCAAGAGGTATATGACCTCAGGTTGCTTAAGATCAAGTTAGTGAGAAGGAGTATTCACATGTTTAAGCAATAATGAATGGAGCTGATATATGGGATTCTTGTAGGGTAATAGCAGGAAATCGAGTTAAAGAGGTAGTTTATGGCCACATTGTGGAGTTCCCTGAATGTTATGCTACAAGTTCTTACACTGAATTCAGTGTATTAGCTAGTGGAGGGGCCACTGAAGGTCTTTGAGAGGGATGAATGTGAATGTCTAGCTTCCCTGCTAAATACAAGCTCAAAGAATCAAGTAGCTGCTCCTCCCTTGCATACCATTATCAGCCCAGAGGCAAGCACAGAACTTAGCATGTAGTATGTCCTCGATAAATATTTCTTGACCAACTGCCTATATACAAAATGGTGTCTTTGACAATGCTGGCTGTTGTTAGTAGCATGTGTTGAGTGACAGATGAGAGGTGGGGAAACCAGTTTGGCTGCCCTTGAGTAAAGTAATGAAGACCTGGACTTCAGCAGGATTACTGGAAATAGAATGAAGAAGGGATTGCAAGAAAGAAATGGAGAATACTTTATGACTGGATAGGTTGATGGGAAAAGGGAAATGGAGGAAACAAGAATTATTCTAAGGTTTTGAGAAAGTGTAAGAGAAAAGGGCTGTTAGCAGAAATGGGGAGCCTAGCCAGGAAGCTAATTTGGAGAGAAAGATTATAAACATGGGCTTTAAAAATGTGAAGACGTAGTGTTGGACACTAGTCCAGCAGTTTTCAGCTAACCTCCAGTAAACTAGTCATGGAGCGTGGAGATTATAGGTAACTTGTTTTGTCTGTTTCCATATCACATAGTGGTTATGTCCAAGCCATCAGTTATGGGAGTGACCTGATGCCAAGCCCCACCCCACCCCCCACACAGCAGTAGGCAGAAAGGCCACTGTGCCTTCCAAGATTGAAGCTTTTTAAATATGAAGTAAACTAATCAATCAGATAAAAGCACAAGGGACTCCCACAGCAACTCAATAATAATAATAATAATAATAATAATAATAATTACACAGGGTATCTTAAATGCCTAACAATTGAAAGGCTACCTTTTAAAATTCAGTACTGTAATTTCAAGGTCCAGTTCCATTAACTAGCATAATGAGAGAAAAATGCTTTGTATGTCCTTACAGAGAACAAGCATTTGAATAGTGTTAAAAAAATAGTAATAAAAAGACAATAGCAATTTGCTAAGGCAGTATGTCATAACTTTGATTATGCAAAAAATGAAGTGGAGTGTAGTGAATTTGAGGTCAACTTTTCAAACAAGTCATCAGGGGGAAAATAAGAAAAGTGCCAGAGAGCTAAATATGCATGAAGCTGCTATTGAAGTTTAATGGAAAAATGGGGCTCTTGTCAGCTAGCTGAGTACTTAATAATGTTAACACCACTACAAACAAGTTGTGGTTTATTGCTTCAATTTCCTACGTACTGGCAAGAGAATTAACAAGACTGATGCATTAAGATCTTAGATTTCAGTCAAATTAGGTGACTAAGAGGGTGATGAAAAACACTTGTTCTCAAAGGGAACACAACTCTATCAGGAACTTGTTACATTCTGCATCAGATCATTGGATGAGCTACTGATTTAACAGTTGCACTGAAAAGGAAACCCCTTAATCAATCCTTTTTGTACAAGAGCTATTATGTATTAGGTGATTTAAAGGAATAATATGCAGAGGTAGGAAGCACAGGTACATCTCTGAATATTTATGTTTGAATTTGGAGAGATGAGTAAAATAATGGCGACTTCGTGAATATCCCTGTTTCATTTACAATGTAAGATGCTATCAAAGTAGACTTTTTGAAGATGAACTCACTTTAGTTTTCCCTCAGATTTAATGCAGGATCTCCATGCAATTAAATGACTCATCTGGAATCACTTAGTCAAATGGAGGCTTTCTCCTTCAAGCTCTTTCTCAGCACCAGTATGGATGACAATTGTCACTGGTATCCTCAAGTATCTACCTTTACTGCCTTGTAAGCCAGAGAAAAAAAGGCATAGCCCATTACAAAGTAGAGCATACACAAGACCTCTTCAGAAAAGGGGTACAACAGGTGAGAATAGTAGACCATAGCATCTAGAGAAAAAAATCAGACTGTCATTGTCCGAATATTACATTTCCTCTGTAGAATATTGGAGGCTTCTCTTAAGGTGGTATGTTCTCCAGAAGATTTATCTGGTACAATTCGTCTCTTGGAATCAAAGTTACAGATTCACTGATTCATCAATTGTTAGACCTTAAAGGCCAGTGCTTTAAAAATCTTAGCAGCGGGATTCCTTGTAAGATGGGATCTTAGGTGGATGCCCATTATAGCTATGTATGAAAGCAGAGCTGCTTTGGGAAAGATAAGGAAGGGAGCTGGACCCACCAGCTGTCTCTCCAACTCTGCAGCGGCCACCCCTAGGGCACCTTCGAGGAGCCCTAGAACAGCACATGTGATTGGAAAACACACCAATTTCATAGATGATAAAACTGAGGCTCAGAGTGGTGAAATGACTCGGCCAAGGTCATGCAAACCCACAAAGCCAGGGCAGTATTTAGCACTAGAAGCCCTGTTTCTTCTAAGCTGGGCTAGAGTGAGATGAGAACAGCCACCTGCTAGATGGGGAGAAGGTAGCTTAGGTCTTCAAGCCTCCCCAGCTCTCACTTTGTGGCAACTTTCAGAAAGAATTGACAAATAATTAACAGAAGGTTGCATTAATTTCTGTTTCATTACATAGATGGTTTGGGAGTAAAAGGCAAAACCACTTTTGTCTAGTGCTTGGTAGCTCTCAATTCCATGGAGGAAAGGAGGTTAGGCACAGTCACTAGGAAGGCTTCTTAAAGAAGCCGAAGTTGCTTGGGAAATGATACCACCATTGACTAGAATACATCAAGTACAAAAGGGAGATGTAATAATAGAAAAGTAGTTATGCACCTAAGTCCTGAAATGTAGTATTACATCCATCCTGAGAGGTAATCACTCCTGTCATTACTGAGCTCTGTGATCGCTTAGTCTAGCATGATAGACGGCTTCAAGCTCAAACCCATCATCGGCGGATCTCACTGCAGAAGCCCGGGCTCGTACAGCTCAGCTGGGGTTCAGGCAGAGCAGAGGAATAGCCACCCTGGCAGTTCCTCACTGACCTTTAGGTATTGGTTATAGGCCTACATAATTGAAATAAATGATTTTTTTTCATTAGTGCTTTATGGAACCATTTAAAATTATAATCTTTCCTGTCCAAGAATTAGTTTAATATGATCCACTATGATTACCTCTAATTGGATTTAATTTAGATTGAAATGTTTGAGCTCGTATAATGGATAAGGCTCCAGTGCAGTGTGTGTGTGTGTGTGTGTGTGTGTGTGTTTTCAAATTTCAGGAGATTGATTTTTCTTGCTATTGACTGCTATGATTGTATGTTACTAAAGCCTGCACTGGCAAAACAAAAACACCCGGAATGTTATTTTACTCCAAAGATAGTTTGTCCTTGTTGAAAGTTGTAGTTAGAGAACATCCAGGGGACTAAAATACTATCTCGGGAAAGGACAAAATGGAGCCCCACAATTTGCTTCTGTCCCTTCTCCCATTCTCACCCTTGAGGGGACGCTGCAGCCTTCCCTGTAAAATGCCGTCTCTGTCTAAACATCCCTCTAAATCTCCTGAGGTCTGGGTGGCCATTCCTTGTGTGGATGCTGAAAACCCTCTTTAACAGGCAAAATGGTAAAAGGCATAAGCATTTAATTGGGGGAATAGACTTGGAAAAAAAAAAAGTCTGGGGCTCGGAACAATGGATGAAATGTGAAAGGCTGGGATGATAATGGCGTTGTAGGAGAGCCCACTCAGGGCACCTAACAGTGCTGTTTGCTTTCTGCCTGCTTCTCTGTCCCTGGTGGATTTTTGCTTGTGTCTTGCTGCTTCTTTCCTCTATTAAGGCTATAAAATGCCATAATCAGGCAAGCATTTGACTAAAACATTTTGGGGCTTTTCCAAACATGTATTTTTAAAGCCATTTACACAGTGACACTGTGTTTTCGGAGCTCAACATCTCACCAGGGGCCTGGCACTGACACTCACTAATGCACTGGCGTGGCTCCTTTCCTAACAGGAGGCACTGGTTAAAAGCCTGCTCCCACCTCGTCTCGTTGGGTCTAAAACCTGACTGGCCCAGAGGAGCCTTATTTTAGTGATTAAGACTTCAGATGGATTACCCCCAACTTGGGTGCTGTGGATGGATTTGGTTATCACAGTGTGCAGACTTAAGGCTTGCTATTGAAAACCACAGAGATGAGTTACCAGAACTGTTCCCTGTAAAATTGGAAGCATTACATACCAACCAGACATGTGCATGAAACCAAGAAAGGGGAGGGAGAGCAGATCTGGTTCCAGACCAAACAGGTGTAATGCCCCCTTCCTTTGGTTTCTATCCAGTCTTTCCTAGCGTTCTGGGAGCTAGAGGCCACAGCCTTGGGAATCTATTAAAATGAGTTTCAGAATATCGTTGGATTGAAAAAATAAGGAGTTTTAGGGGGAAACAGTGCTACCTGCATGGAAGCAGGCATATTTACTATCACTTCATTCACTGTGATTTTTCTCCACCTGAAAACATCTCAGCACCAGGGTAATAAATTGTCTCATCAAGGACAACAAGGTGGATGCTAATATTATAACTGAGATGTTGGTCTGGAAAAGCCAGAAGGGAGAGCTGGAAGTTGGCGATTCATCTTTAATCCTTCAGGGGCTGATTGTCCTTAGAGTGAGATGTTGGTCGTAAGCAGACTTTCTACTTCACCATGGGATTTTATCTCTTTGCTTAAGGACAGACAGGAAGCATCAAGGCAGGTACCATTGTGGTCAAGAGGGATGGGTGATCCTCACTCACTATCCAGAGAATGGAGGAAATCCAATGTTCATTTTCTTCATGAGATGGAGTATATAAAAATAATTCTGAGCACCTCTCAAAGAGTCTGTGGATGCCTCTGTTTAATCTACAGCCAAGGGTAAGGTTCAACATGAAGGGAAAGATTATATATATATTCCATGTAATATATGTGCATATATTGTTAAATATTAATATACCATTAATACATGTTAACATATTTAATATATAATGATATATGTATACAATAAGTTGGGAACTTATGTAATTTAGACAAGTGGCTCCTGAATGAAACAAATGAGGCAAAGTCTAATGAGACTCCTAAAAGGAGAGAAGAGCTGGTAGCACAAATAAACAGCTTCCTGGATGGTCTGGACACTTATTTGTTCATATAAATAAAATCCAGGATATGAACTGGGGATTCCCAACTCTACCATAGTTGAGATGTTCGTTATTTTAATACCCTTCCATGCCAGCCCCATTCCTCTGAGTAAAAGTAGTGAATGACATACAGTTGTTATATCTTAGATTAAGATGAACATAAGTTATTTTTAGGGTGGGAGAATAGAATTTCACAATGTTCCTTGAGATAATTGGAGGCGCTTGGAGATGTCACAAAACCAATGTTAGGAAACTGAACTAACTCTTCCGTTAAATTTTGTTTAAAGGGTTGGTAACTTTCAAATTTGTAATAAGTATATTTAGAAATCATGAGGACAAACTTCCTTTGGGTTTTTACCAATTTCACCTTTTACCACAGCTCTTCCAACACTGTGGCCATCTGGTTTGAGGTGGGGCCTGATAAGTCCCATAGGGAACTTTAAATTCTTATCTATTCTTGTTGGTGGGAGAGACACCTTTGCTTTGGAGGAATTCTGTGGTCCAGATCTTTAAATAATAGCATCCATATGAGAAATCACATTTGGTGGTTCTGTGCTCCTGAATGGACAAGGTAAAAAACAAACAAACAAACAAAAAAAAACTCTGTGGCATTGGTTGATTATTAGTACAAACAGCCCAAGGGAGCACAGCCAGCAACCCACCATTTGATTTTGCAAAGGGTAAAAGGAAGGTGAAGATAGCCGGTGGAAGCTGTCCCTGTGTTTTTTTTTTTTTTTTTTTTTAAAGATTTTATTTATTTATTTGAGAGAGAGAATGAGAGATAGAGAGCACGAGAGGGAAGGGGGTCAGAGGGAGAAGCAGACTCCCCGCCGAGCAGGGAGCCCGATGCGGGACTCGATCCCGGGACTCCAGGATCATGACCTGAGCCGAAGGCAGTCGCTTAACCACCTGAGCCACCCAGGCGCCCTGTCCCTGTGTTTTTATCATCACTGTCACCTCCATCGTCATCACCATCATTTGTTGTTGCTATAAAGGAATGCACAAAAGAAACATTCTGCTCAGTGGTACAGGATCAAAAAATAAAAGTCTCCCCCACACTTGCTCTCTCCCCGTTCCATTTCTCAGAGAAGCCACTTGTAACTGTTTCAAAAATTCTAGAAGGGGCGCCTGGGTGGCTCAGTCAGTGAAGCGTCTGCCTTGGGCTCAGGTCATGATCCTGGGGTCCTGGGATCAAGTCCCGCATTGGTCTCCTTGCTCAGCAGGGGAGCCTGCTTCTCCCTTTCCCTCTGCCTACTAATCCGCCTGCTTGTGCTCTCTTTCTCTCTCTCAAATAAATAAATAAAAATTTTTTAAAAAAGATTCCGGAAGATATCACCATAATGCTAAATAGTATAGCACACTTTCTCGATTTGTCCATTTTAGATAGTACATATCAACTGCATTTTCTGTTGCTATGACAGATGAGGAATTTAGCAAACTACGCTGTTTCCACATTTCTTCTCCCTTCAGCTTCTTGATTGGGTTAATTGTATTATTTTTAAATTTCTTCCAGTGATTTTATTTACAAACTTTAAACACGGCATTTCTATTTCTTGTTTCATCAAATGTCGACACTTTTTGCTCCCTACCTTGTAAACAAACAAAGCATATGCCCACTTACCCCCATCTCTCCTTCCCCTTCTGCCTCCTGACGGTTTTCTCCTGTGTCATTAATTTTATATTGTCAAGGTTTATAACATTTACAATTTATTCTGTAACTACTGAGTTCAGCCATATGAAATTGTCATTTTTTTATGTCAAAATAGCCCAACATCAGCAATTTCCTAGGGTTCGGTCTAATACAATTATGCTCTTTGTGCTTGTCTATAGCTTGATTCTAAACATTGAAAACCAATAAATATTCATAATATTAGATATATGTATGTTTTCCATGACAGAACAAAGTAGCGTCACTGGCCTCATGATTTTAAATACCATTTAATGACTCCCAAATATAAATCCCCAGTTCCAACCTCTCCCCTGAGTGGAGACTCCTATCTAACTACGTACTTACCTCAGTGTCACATTCTAATGACAGTCACCTAACTGGTTTCCCTGTTTCTATTCTTGTTCTCATCCTGACAGTCCATCCTACCATCCATTCTCCAGAGAGTAGTCAGAGTGATTTAAGAGCAGAAATCACATCATTTCCCTCCACTGCTTAAAACCTTCCAATTGTGGGATGCCTGGCTGGCTCAGTTGGTAAGGCATGTAACTCTTGATCTCATGGTCGGGAGTTCTAACCCCACATTGGGGGTAGAGTTTACTAAAAAAACACACACACACACACAAAAAACCACCTTCCAATTGTATCTTTTTGTATTTAGAGTGAAACAAAACATCTTGTGCATGACTTATAAGGCTTTGCTTAATTCTGATCCCAACAAAGCTCTCTGATCGTATTTCCCATCACTGATGCCCCTCATTTATTGTCTTCCAGTCGCCATGGCCTTATGCTGTTTCTGCCACACATACCATGATGCTTCCTGTTTTAAGGCCTTACAATGTGCCATTTCCTCTGCCTGCAACACCCTGCTTCCAGATCTTTCCATGGCTGGCTGTATTTTGTCATTCAGGTCTCAGTCCAAATATCGCCTGCTTGCCTGACCACCCAGTCTTAAATAGTACATACCATCTCACCACTAGACACCCATCCGGTTTTATTTTCTTCAGAATGCTTAAAACACACTGAAATTTTGTTTGTTCATTTATGTATTATTTTTTTTAGTGAGCTCTGTGGCCAACATGGGGTTTGAACTCACGACTCCAAGAGTTACATACCCTACTGACAGAGCCAGCACTCCATGTTTATTTTTTATAGTCTATCTTCCAGCCTTTGAATGTTTACCCCATGAGGATAGAAAATTGTGTTATGTTTCTTTTCACAGTCATATATCCCCCGAGCACCTAGGACACTGTCTAGCCTATCATAAGTACTCAACAAATATTTGTTTAAGAACACACTTCACTGAGAAGTAAATGTAATCCTAAGTCAAGGTGAAGCATCAAGATCAAATGGATTATCTTTTTTTATACTCTGTCAGTTATTCAAAAGGTATCACATTTTATTTTGCTTCGTATTTAGACCATGCTTTGTTTTTGTTTTAAAGATTTTATTTATTTATTTGAGAGAGAGAGAGAGCATGGGCAGGGGGGAGAGGCAGAGGGAGAGGGAGAAGCAGACTCCTTGCTGAGCAGGGAGCTCGATGTGGGGCTCGATCCCAGGACCCTGGGATCAAAATGTGAACCGAAGGCAGACACTTAACCAACTGAGCCACCCAGGTGCCCCTGGACCATACTTTGTTTTGTGTGGATTTTTTTTTTAAACCAGAGTTTTTTATTGTCTCTGTCTCACTCTCTCCCCTAACCCCCAACTCCACCTCCATCCCTCCCTTCCTTCCTTGTTCCCCCCCTCCCCTTTCTGAAAGGAGAGAAATTTTCCTTCATTTAGTCAGTAAGAACCTTAAAGTTATTATACATGTGGTTTATGGGGTAGCATTTTTTTCTTCTTGAACATATTTTTCAAGCATCCTTCTAACTTCCTGTTCAGATTGAGCCAATTACATTCTATCATTCTGTGATATGTATGCCTGTCTGGTGCACTTCAGGAGCAGAAAGAAGGCTAGTTTGACAGGAATGGGGTGAATGAAAGTGTAGTAGGAGATGAGGTCACAGAGGTTATAGACATGTCATGGAAGACCTGATAGGTTAGAATAAAGACTTTAGCTTGAACTCTGAGCGAGATATGAAACCATTGTAGGGTTCTGAGCAAAGGCTCACTTTGGCTGCTGGATTGAGAATAGATTAAATGTGGGCAAGAACAGAAGCAGAAAGACAAGTGAGGAAGCTAATTCAGTATTCCAGCTAAAAGATGATGGTGGCTTGGATCAGGGTGGTGACAGTAGAGGTAGTGAGGAATGACCAGATTTAGGATATATTTTGAAGTAGAGCTAACAGGAGTTTCTGGATATAAGGTATGGGAGAAAGAGAGGACTAAAGGATGAGTCCAAGGCATTTTGCCTGAGAATTTGAGAATACGGAGTTACTAATATATGTAAGGAAAATTGCAGGAGGATGTTTCCTTGGGGGTGGGGTGGATGGGATATCGGAAGTCCAGTTTCAGATATTAATTTTGAAATATCAAGTGGGCAGTTGGATATACTAGTCTGGATTCAGAAGAGAAATACAGGATGGAGATAGAAAGATAGGACTCAGCCTATAAATGGTCCTTAAATTCATGATACTAGATGATCTTCCCCAGGAAGTAAGAGGAGATAGAAAAGAGAAGAGAAACAGGAATGAAATACTGAATTTAATATTTAGAATTTGTGGAGCTGAGGAACCAGCAAACAAGACTAGGAAGGAATAGCTAGGGACCTAGGAGGGAAATCCACTGTGAAGGAGGTATTCTGGAAGCCAAGTGATTTTCTATGTATCCTTAATAAACTGAAATTTCTACATGAATAGGTATGCGCCATCTTTAAAATCCTGTTTGGCACTTTAAGGACCCTCTCCACCTAAAGACTCGTGTGTTTCCTTTATCTATGAATTTTTCCCCTCTTTTGTGTCCTAGCCACTAATGTTTGTTTCATTCTAAAACTCCTATTAGATAAATATTGGGCCTTTTGGATCTATACTCAATATTTTTTACCTTTTTTGCTCATATTTGTCATCTTGTTATCTTAGGCTATGAAATTATTGTTATTTAGCCCATGTACTTTAAAAAATCCAAAATCTTTTAAAAACATTTCTAAGAACTTTCTTATTCTGTTATTGCATCTTTTTTTCATAGGATCTCATTCTTAACTTCTGTTCCCAGCATAATCTATTTCCTCTGGGGTCATTTGTTTATTCATGTTAGTCCTTCTCTTTTGTGCTGTTGGCTTTGCACACACATCTGGTTAACTATGACTTATGAATGAAGAACTGTATTGATTAGAACAGTAGCTGGCATGAGTTTCTTTCAGAGTTGTACCAACGGGCTACTGTCTGGATTGAGAGTGCTCCTCCATAGAAGTGTTAAAGTGAGGGGGTCTTCCCTTCGAAATCTTTCAAAGTGTTTCAGACTTTATTCTTGAAGTATTAGACTTTAATGTATTTCACTCCTTGGAGAAGCTGCCTTTCCTTGTTTGTTTCCCTTCCAGATGAGGCAGAGTATCATCCTACCCTGTACCCTGCCTTCCCCAGGCAAATCTTTTACTCTGCTTAGGAAACAGTTCTTGCGACCCCAGCTAGAACCAAATACTGTAGCTACTCTGTGTACATGGAGGAGGGGGAGAGGCTGACTGGCTCTGTTACCCATTGACAGTCCTCTAACGTGGCCACCCTGATTGCTGTCCCACAGCCCATGTTTGCTCTTAATACTTGTTGACTCTGAGCTTGGAGCCTCTCGGGGGCTCTGCCAAAGAAAGTATCCTCCACCTCCCTTGAGCCTTGTTCAATATACAGTTTGGATGATACCAGGGACTTTGGTCCTAACCACTGCACTATGCTGCTTCCACGTGTGTATTTCCTGTGATTTGATTGGGTACTTGCAGGACAAAGAAATCAACACATGTGATCAGGCAATCATCTGGAACCAGAAACATTGAGACTATTTTCCAACTTTAACTGCAGTACTTTGCTGACTTTCCAGTTTATTTAATAAAATGTTTACTGCATCAAACAGCTAGAGATACTACATTCTTTTTCATATACTGTCTGTAGCCTTCAGATATGGATCCTACCACAGTCTTACCTTTGCTTTCTTCCGCTGATGGTTGGAAATGGAGGCTAGGGAGGGGAGAAGACCAGTGAGGGCCTGTGCCCTATGTAGGGTATTCATTTAATATTCTTAGCAGCCTTATGAGGTGGATAACATCCCCATTTTATAGATGAGAAAGCAGGAGCTCAGATAACATAGGAACTAGCCCAGTGCTGTGTTGTTGGTGTCAGACCTGGGACTGGGATTCAAATCTATTTTACTTCAATCCTGAGGACTTTCTTTCACATCAATTGCCCTCCCCACCTCTTTGCCATTGTCCTCTACAATAGGAAAGAGCTCTGGCCAACTTAACCGTAATCTTCGTTGGCATGAGAATTTCAGCAAGCTATGTATGAAAAACATTCTTAGTTGTAGATTTTAATTGGTAATCATCGAAGTTTCTTGCTATTTTACCCATCTCTTTTCTTTGTCTTTGAAACACACATTACTTTTCAAATTTCATGAAATTTTTCTCAGTGGAGAGGCTGATACCGTGTGCCCCTTATTTCTATCATAAGCTTAATTAATAACCAGTAAATTCTGTGAAGGGGGTGGTTGTGTTAATAATTTTGGGTGTGCATGGCCTGAGTTTGCATTTCAGGTAGTGGCTCACTTTTTTCCCCAACAGACAGCTTTTGTAGAACAAAAGAGTGGCCATCCTAAATGCAGTTGAGTGTTTCTGTCCTGCTCTAACCAGCTAAACCCTGCAGGCACTTGCTCAGTGGTGAGGGTGTGACTGTACCGCGGAAGCGAAGGTCTGAACAGATCAAGCAAGACAAGTGCGTTGTAGACTCAAAAGAGCAGGCTGGCTGCAGCAGGGTAGACCCCCAAATCGGGGCCACAGTGGCAGGGGCAGGGAGGGGAAGCCGGCCACTCTTTCTCTTCATTTTGAAGTCTCTTTTTCACTCACTGCTACCAGAGCATCTCAGTTCCACATGCAAGGACACACAGAACATCCTTGCATGTGGAAGGCACATGACAGTTACAAAGGCAGCCACTCCTATAGCTGCTGGAAAATGTGTGTTTGGGTCCTGGTGAGGGTGCTTCCAGCCCTCTGACTCACTTTCCACCCCACTTTTTCCCTCCTTCAATGGATTTGCCCATGTTTTGAGGGACTGCAGAACTCAAGTACAATGTCCTTGCCTATGTGCAACGTCACCTTATAAATACTTCTTCAGTTCATGCTGCTTTTAGACACAACTCAGAGGAAGTCTAGGAGGAGGTGGGTGAGGTACTTGCCCTGGGCACAGAATTGAGGAGGTGTAAATCCCCTTCAATAATAAAGATGATTACCATTTCAATGCAATAATTTTAAAAAATCACAATGAATGCGGGGTGCCTGGGTGGCGCAGTTGGTTTAGCATCAGACTCTTGATTTTGGCTCAGATCACGATCTCAGGGTCATGAGATCAAGCCCCTCATTGGGCTCCATGCTCAGCGTGGCGTCTGCTTGAGATTCTCTCTCCTCTCCCTCTGCCCCTCCTCCTGGCTCTCTCTCTCTCTCTCTCAAATAAATAAATAAACAAATCTTTTTTAAAAAATCACAATAAATGCAAAATATTCCATGATGAATAAAATACTAAAATGTTAAATAAAGAAAGGATATGACAGGGCTGGGATATGGGGTTGGATCCTGTCAAAATGTTTTCTTAGAATTTGAAAAAAGGGCAAAAAACATCCTCAGGATTGTTGTTTTGCCTTTTATCACTTTAAATGAGAAAGATGTATAAAAGTGCTTTCAAAAGATCTTAAATGTGACATAAGTGTAAAATATGACCGTGTAACCATTATCATTTGTTCCCAATAATGACTGCCTGGTTGGATTGACATTTTAAACAAGTCTGTTCAGTTCTTTGAATCACTAAAGATTTACACTAATTTGACGTTTTTTTTTTCTAAGTCATACAGGGAGCATTTGATTCAACTTTCCGCCCCTTCTTTCTTTTCTTAATTACCATTTACTTAAAACACAAAACAGAGGGAAACCCTGTGCCCAGCTTCCAGTCACAGTGAGGGAGATGCTGTTTTCCGTCCCACACTGAGAAAGGATAAGACAGCAATTGCATTTTAGAAGCAATTAGAGGAACTTCTGGATTTCCACACACTCTGTGACTTGGCATCTTGGTAGAATCTAAAAGATTTTAATGTTAGTGCTGAAAGATGGTAAAAATCATGTCTTGTGATGTAGAAAATGGAAGTTCCTGCTAAAGCTGCATTAATGAGCCTATTTCCCTAAACTTCATTAAGCCAACCATAGATGCTGTTCAGTTGCAGCCTGTCTTGCAGTTATTAGAAAGTGGTGTCAACACAGAAAAGATTTAGAATTTACAAGTTAGGACTTAGTGTTCAACCCCAGCCTTTGAACTACCCTGAAGTGATCCTCTCATTTAATTAAAGGCATGTGTGAATCCAACAAGCTCCCTATCTCCTGTCTTGGCGTGCATTACAGGTAGTCTAGGAAGAGAACAGAGAGATAAAGGAATGATGTTTATATAAATATGATGTAGTACAGGTGTTGCTGGCTCCTGGAGGTATTGAATTCCCGTGAATGAACGTACCATGGCAGGAATTTTCGACAAGCCCAGAAAATGACAGATTAGACAATAACAAAATAGAAACGAGAGCCACAGCTATTGTAAGGAAATTGAAATCACCATTAGATTGGGGAATGTGTTCAATGGAACGTGTGTGGCCTAAAAGTACAAAATACAACTTGCCCCCTAATTGGGGTAGCTCAAGTTTGTGTGTGCAGAGGCACACCGTTCTTCTCTGCTCTTTCACTTGGGATCGATCACCCAGGAGAGTTCAGAAGGGACGGATGAGGGTCAACCGTTTTCCCTCATATCCATTTCAGTTTTCAGGAGGTCAGTTCTTAAAGGTTCTCATTTCTGTGTTTTGGTGTCCAAATTTAGGAATGGAATGAACACTCCAACATCTTATGTTCTCCAGTACCTTGCAGTTTGCAAAACCTTTTAACCTCCCATTGGTGATTTAATGCCACTCAGGCAGAATCTGAGAGGTGGGAGAGCCATGCAGCAGAGAGCCCTGGGCGTGAGGCCTGTCTCTGAAGTGATAGCTGGGTACCCCTGGGGGAATCATAGAATCTGGCTGAGCCCCCATTTCCATACTTGTCCAAAGGGGATCACAACACCTGCCCGCAAGGATGGTTGTGAAGTATGAAGGAAGAAAATACGCTAAGTACCGGGTGCTGTCCCTTGAAGGGGGTAAGCCTTGGCAAACATTAGCTGCCATTGTTGCAAGTACTCCAAAGACCCCTGTAAATAAGACAGGATTATTTCTAACTTACAGATTGAGAAATCAAGGCAAGGGGGGGAGTGGTATATGAAATGATTACCCCAATTAGCAGAACAAGGACTGAGCTCAGATCTTTTTTTTTTTTTTTAGTATTTTATTTATTTATTTGTCAGAGAGAGAGAGAGAGCGAGCACAAGTAGGGGCAGAGGGAGAGGGAGAAGCAGGCCTCCTGCTGAGCAGGGAGCCCAATGCAGGACTTGATCCCAGGACCCTGGGATCATGACCTGAGCTGAAGGCAGACACTTCAGACACCGACTGAGCCACCCAGGCGCCCCATGAGCTCAGATCTTCTAACTGAAGTTTGGAGTATGCTCCAGCCCCCATAACCACAACTGGTAAGCTAGTGTATTAGTTTCTAGTGGCTGCTATAACAAACTAACACAAGTTGGGTGGTGTCAAGTAACAGATAGTATTCGCTCACAGTTCTGGAGGCCGGAAGCCCCAAATCAGTTTCACAGAACTGAAATCAAGGTGTTGGCAGGGCCGCATCCCCTTTGGAGGCTTTAGGGGAGAATCCATTCCTTACCCCTTCCTGTGGATGCCAGCAGTCCTTCGATTATGGCCCCATAGTTCCAGCCTCTGCTTCCAGGACACATTGTCTTCTCCTCTTCTTTGTGTGTCAAATCTCCCTCCACCCCTTTCTAAGAAGGTTACATGCGATTGCCTTTAGGGCCCACCGGGATAAGCCAGTGTAATCTCTCCATGGCAAGAGCCTTAACTTAATCACACCTGCAAAGTCCCTTTTCACCCTATAAGGTAACATTCACGGGTTACAGGGATTCATTAAGACATGGATATCTTTTGGGGGACTATTATGCAACCTGTCACAGCTAGCATGTGAAAATTTCAGTCTGGGCAACATGTGCCCAGCTCAATTCCTACCTCATGGCAGTTTATTCTAATGCAAGCCCACCCTCTACCTTCCTGCTGGCTTGTACATCTGCAGCCCTGGTAGCCAATCTGGGCTCCTTAAGCTGCCTTTGGATAAGCCTAGCACATCAAAGTCTGACTCCAGCTTCATCCTCAAGATCCATAATTGTCTTTCTGCCTGGGCCTAGCATTTGCCCACTTGCCATTTTCCTCCCCCATATATGTTCAGTGTGGCCTGGGGGATGCCTTCCAAAGTCAGCTTAGTTCCATCCTCACGCAAGGAGGGTTGATCTGCATTCTACAACTAGACAAGGGGATACTAGTGCAAGGTTCTGATTCACTCAGATTGGCTGGAATATCATGCAAGGATTTTTAGGGCCTACACCCCTGGACCCCCTCTCCAGGATTGGAGTACTCTGAGGAAAACCTATAGACAGCTGCAGCTCCATAGCCAATAGCAGCTGGTCTATAGTCTCCTTTAAGGATTTATTAATGGTTACAGAAATTTATATACATAATGCATGTGTGTAAATGTGTATGCTCATATATGCACATATATGTGGGTATCCTGTACTTTGCATCAAAACAACTCATTTATAGATTTTAATTCACATGAGAACTCAAATAACACCTCTCACTGGTTCTCATGCTTTGATGGAAAATTTCCTGAGCACCTCCTCCAATGCGAGGCCCTTTGCTAGGTGCTAGGGATACAGAGGTGAAACTGCTATTTCCCCTCAACTCTTAAGGGGATAACAGTCTAGGGAGTAGACCAATTTAGAAATGAGTAATTAAAAGAACAGTGTGATTAGTTCTGTTCATCTACAAAGGTTGGAACAAGGGTGAGGTTCTTGCCTAGGGTGCACAATTTAAGGAAGCTTCGAAACTCACTATTGACTAATGATTTTTTTCCCCTAATGGTAAACAGCGTTTTAATGCAGTATTAAAAAAAATTCAAAACTGCCAAAAAAAAAATCCATGATGAACAGAAGTGCCCCTTTTTTTCCATGCAAGGTAATATCTCCACAGGTTCCAGGGATTAGGTCACGAGACAGGGCCTGTGGAAAGTGAGGTGGCAGGAGGGAGGCCACCACCCCCACTTACTGGCAGTGCATGTCTTGCCATTGAGTCTTCATACAGTAGGTGTTTGGGGTATTGGTAGCGGCTTAGCTTTGGGTGGAGGTCTGTAGGAACTTTTGTGGTACCAAAATAGACTGGGCACCGATCAAGTTTGGCTACTCTGGGAAATTAAGTCAGGAGCTTGCCTAGAAATGCTCTACTTTGATGACATGCTGGCCAAATGCTGTGTTCCGGCCCCCTGGAGAGAGGGCTAACAGAGCTTCCACATGTGCTCAGGGGACTATGGGACTGGTCAAAGCAGTGACCACTCTTGTGTTTGTGTGAGGGGCAAGATTAGGATCTGTGAGTAAATGAGGGCTTATGGGTGACATTCCTGGGACTTGGCATTTCAGCAAGTTACTGAGGACCACAATGGACATGGGGGGGGGGGCGGTCGGTGTAGTGCAAATTTTAGAGGCAGCTCCTAGTAAGCGGTGGCTCAAGTTGAACTCTCTAAGCTTATCTTGTTTGCATCCAGGAGAATTTGTCTTAGGCTGTTTCAAGATAAGAGCCACAGCAGTATGACTCTTGATTAAGTTAGTAGAACAGAAAAAGAAATAGAAGGCTTAAGAGTTTGCAGAAGGGCCAGGTTTCCTGGCTCACATTACCCCTCTTCTCCTCTGCCCCTACACTCCATCCGTGTAGCATCCACCTGTTGTAAAAGCCTCCAGGAAGGTACAAGTTCCATTTCCCAAACAGAAACAGTTTTCATAGTCTTCTAGCATGCTTAGAAGTCTTCTTTCTTCTTTCATAGTCTTCTTAGTCATGCTACATTTCTATTCCCAAGTCAGGGCCACATCAAGATCAGCTAAGAAATCTCTTTTTTTTTTTAATGCGGTTTTCTATTATAAAAGTAATAAATATTTGGGACACCTGGGTGGCTCAGTCGGTTGAATGTTTGACTCTTGGTTTTAGCTCAGGTCATGATCTCAGGGTCCTGGGATTGAGCCCCACGTCAGGCTCCCAGCTCAGTGGGGAGTCTGCCTGTCCCTCTCCCTCTGCTCCTCCCCTGCTCTCTCTCAAATAAATAAATCTCTTTAAAAAATAATAAATATTCATTACAGAAAACTGGGAAAATACAGAAAAATGAAATAAGGGAAGGAGTTATATAACCTGACTTCTGAATGTTGATTATATTGATAATATTATAACATTTTTCCTTTCAGTTATTGTCTATCATAGTGATTTTTCTATGCATCATTGTATACATACATGTGTATATGTGTGTGTATGTAGCTATATGTTTGCATGTGTCTGTATATGTATATGTGTGTGTCTATACAGTGTATAAACACAGACATATATAATTAAGGGTGTTTACAATTTTGTACTTTGATTTTTTTTTTTAACTTACTATTCTTTGTTCTCATCTGTTTTGACCTATCAGCATCAGCCCACACAGTCAACCACTTCCTCCTTGAGACACTCACTTGCCTTGGCTTCTCTGTTACAACATTCTCCTAGTTTTTCTCTGATTCACTTCCCACTTGTTCCTAGTATCCTTTGGCAACATAGCTTTCTTTATCTGACCATCACATTTTGGGATTCTACAGAGCTAATGCCTTCCCCCTCTTCTCTTACTTTGCATTCATGTTTTTGGTAATTTTACCCATTGCCATGACTTTAAAAATGACATGCAGATGTCTCCCACATTTCTTTTTGTTGCTTTTAATTCCAGTATGCTTAACATACAATGTAATGTGAGTTTCAGGTATACAATGTAGTGATTCAGCACTTCCACACATCGTCCAGTGCTCATCAGGACAAGTGCCCTCCTTAATCCCCATCACCTCGTTCACCCAGTCCCCCACCCACCTCCCCTCTGGTGACCATCAGTTTGTTCTCTAGAGTTAAGAGTCTGTTTCTTAATTTGTCTCTCTCTCTCTCTTTCTGCTTGTTTGGTTTCTTAAATTCCACATATGGGTGAAATCATATGGTATTTGTCTTTCTCTGACCTATTTCACTCAGCATTTTACTCTCTAGCTCCATCCATGTCATTGCAAATGACAAGAATTCATTCTATTTTATGGCTGAATAATATTCCATTGTATATTTATACCACATCTTCTTCATCCATTCATCAGTCGATGGACCCTTGGGCTGCTTCCATAATCTGGCTATTGTAGATACTGCTGCAATAAACTTAGGGTGCATGTATCACTTTGAATTAGTGTTTTTGTATTTTGGGGGTACATATCCAGTAATGTGATTACTGGATCATAGGGTAGTTCCATTTTTAACTTTTTGAGGAACCTCCATACTATTTTCCACAGTGGCTGCACCAGTTTGCATTCGCACCAGAAGTGCAAGAGGGTTCCCCTTTCTCCACATCCTCACCAACACCCATTGTTTCTTGTGTTGTTGATTTTAGCCATTCTGACAGGTGCAAGGTGATATCTCATTGTAGTTTTGATTTGCATTTCTCTTACGATGAGTGATGTTGAGCATATTTTCATGTGTCTGTTGGCCATCTGGATATCTTCTTTGGAGAAATATCTGTTCATGTCTTCTGACCATTTTTTAATTGGGTTTTTGTTTTTTGAGTGTTGAATTGTATATGTTCTTTACATATTTTAGATACTAACCCTGTAATGTCTCCCACATTTATATCTCTAGCACAAACTTCATCTTTAAGATCCAGGTTCACAAATTGTACTGCCTACTTGACATCTCAACCTGAATGTTTCATAAGCATCTCAAACCCAACAGGTCTTCACAGAGCTCTTGACATCCCCTTCCTACTTTTGCCTCCTCCAATCTTGCCCATTTCAGCAAATGGTACCACTCTCAATCAGTGGCTCAATCTCAAAACTAAGGAGTCATCCTTCATGCCTCCCTTTCCCTTACCTCATCATCACCAGGTCTGGTCTGTTACATTATCTCTTGAACTGACCCACTTTTATATATCTCCCTTGCTATTCCTTGGGCTTAGCAAATATCCTCTTTTACTTGGCTATGACAATACTCTCTAAGTCTTGCCCCTTCTGACCCATTCTCTAGATAGCCTCCATAATTATCTTTCTAAAAGATAAATCATATTATGTGATAAAAATCATTATAGAACCATTGACTGGTTAAATGAATTGTGGTACAACCATATGATGAAATACTATACAACTATAAACATGAATGTGGAAGGCAGCCATGTAGTGAAATGGAAAGAGCTCCAAGATATTAAGTGAAAAAAAAAACAAACAATGTATAGAGTAATATGTATGGTATATAACTTTTGGCATATGACATAGAGACAATTCAACAATGTGCATTTGTAACTGCATCAAAACTAAAAGGATTTCTAAGAAACTAATGAAAATGATTACTTGTAGATGAGTAAGGGGAAATATCCAGTGGATAGTACAGGGATGAGAGTGAGACTCATCACAGTAAACCTTTTTTATATTGTTTGGACTTGTGAACCATGTGGATGTATTCCCTATCGAAAAGCTAAAAATGAATGTATCTTCCTATTGCCCTTGGAACTAATAATATTCCGTGCCATGGCCTACAAGCCCCTGCCTAGTCAAGCCTCTGCCCCCCTCTCCACTTTTAACTTCTACCATTCCCATCACTCTTTCACTGCTTCCAAATCCAAATGATCATCTTTCAATTAATCAAATAGACCCTGAGTTTTTCCTTCCTGGTGCTTTTGCATTGTCTTTTTCTTTTCTGTTGACTGCCACTTTTCCTGGTCTTCTTATGGCTATCTCCTTTTCATCTGTAAATCTATGTTAAAATGTCATCTCAGAGATACCTTCCCTGGCTTCTTCACCTTGGGACGTTCACTCCCCATCCTACCTTTTGGGATGCTCACCCCCCATCCTACCTTTTATTCTCAATCTTGGCACCATGGTTTCTTCTTTCCTAGCACTCCTCACCATTTTTTATTGTTTGTTTAAATAAATTATTTATTTTGCTGTTCACCCAGTAGAGACTAAACTTCATGAGGATGAGAACCATTTATATAATTTTCACTGCTGTACAAGCCTGCACCCAGTGCCTGGTGCATAGTAGGTGATCCGTATGTCTTTGTTGACTGAATGCATGCTTGTAGATGCATAAGCATTTACCCACATCATTACAAATTTTTCAGCAATATCCTTATAATAAGTTGCATAACATTCCATACAGTGGATATAGCACAGTTAACATAACCATTTTCACATTATTTGACACTTTGGTGGTTATTGAAACAATGTATAAAAGTAGGTTTAACCTGGATATTGTTAGTATTGCTTATTGTCATGTTTAAAACATTTTGAGATGTAATAGCTTGAAAAGTGGTGTCTTTAAAATTTTTAATTCATATTTCTTTAATTGCTGATATAGTTTTACACACTTTCCAAATTAGCTTCTTGGATTTCTTTTTTATTGACTGTCCTCAGCATCTTTTGAATTATGCCTTTCTCCTTCCCAGTACTACTGCCTGTCTTACTATTTTCAGCCTCAGTTGCTTTAACAACCTCTCTACTGGTCTCAGGACTTCTGATCTTGCTGCCCTTCCGTGTATCCTTTCTCCTGAAGCCAGTGTGCTTTTTCTAAAATACGTATTTGTTCATGACACTGCCTACTTACCACTCTTGGGCTCTCCATTGCCTAGAAGATAAAGAACAAAGTCTGCCATGGTATGTCCTATAAGTATAGCTTCAATGTCTCCAGCTAAAAGTCTCAGCGCAATCCAACATCACCCACATGCGTGCACAAGTTCATCATATCTCTGGGTCTCCTTAAGTTGTGTTCTTTCTGGAAAACCCTTATATACTGCATCTCCTGTCCAGCTGGGGAATATCCACTTATCTTTCAAAAGTAGGTCAAGAGTCATTTTTTCCATGAAACTTTATTACCCCAACCTTGATAAAATTGACCACTACCTTCCTTGTGTTCCACTTCTACCTCATTCAGACTTCTGTCATAGCAACTATAACACTTAGTCGTGCCACATTTTTTCATTTGTCTCCCCGTAGATTTCAAGTACTTCAAGAGGCAGATTAGTTGTTATAAACTCAATGTTCCTTAGTGCCTAGCACGTTTTTTGAAATAGAGTGTGTCCAATGAATATTTGTCCAGTATTTTGTCCAGTTATTTGAGACTTAGTATTTTCCTTATAGATTTATAATGGTGATTTATATATATATATAAAATATATATTTTAAAGTATATAAAATAGTATATAATTTATTATAATTATATAATATAAATAAATAATATAAAAATAAATATTATATATTAGGAATCCTTTGCTTTATGTATTATGAATATTTTTATCAATTTGTAAATTGCCTTTTAAATTTGAAGGCTTTGGTTGTTTTAGAGGAGTTTTTAATATGTATAAAGTCAAATTTATTAATATTCTTAATTATTTCTTACATTATTCCTAAATTCAGAAATTCCTATTCCTATTAGAGATTTGATAAATATTTATTTCTGTTTTCTTCTAGTTGTTTGGTTTGAAATTTTTTTTACCATTTAACTCAGTAATCCGTCTAAGAATTACTTCATGGTATATACTAAGAATTTCATTTATTTTTTCCCCAGATAGTTACCCACTTGTCCCAATACCATTTATTAATAACCTTTTTCTTCCTCTTGATTTGAGATGCCTTCTTTATCATATATTATTTTCATATACATAGTGGGATCAGCATGGAGGACATACATGATTTCATTGATTTGTATATCTAAATTTGTTCCAGTATCCTAGTGCTTTAATAATTATAGATTTATAACATGTATTTTGAATGCAGTGGACTATAAATAAAAACTGTAATATCTGATAGAGCTAATTCCCCTTCATTACTCTTCTTTTATGAAGTTTTCTATGCAATTTTCTTTCATTTGTTTTTCCTACTAAATCTTAGGATTATTTTGTCAAGTTCCCAAAAGAATCCTGTTAGTGTTTTGATTGGAATTCAACTAAAATTATAAATAATTTGAGAGCAAATTGATTTCTCTCTATCACATTCAGCTTTCCAATTCAGGAACATGGTATGTCTTCCTACATATTCAAGTCTTTTATATAGTTCTCAGTGAAGTTTTATAGTTCTCTTTTTGTAGGTCTCATATGGTTCTGATTAAAGTTACTCCTAGGCATTTTGGATTTCATTCAGCAGACTTCTCTGGTATGACTGAAAATGCCCATGCAGCCCACTGATAAATCTAAACCAGAATATCAGGGCCCATATTTTCTAAGCCACATGGTTTGACAGTAATTGAGGCCATATAGTGTAGTGGTTAAGTGCATGGGCTTTGACTTCTAGACAGAGCTGGTTCTGAATCCTGGTTCTGTCACTTATTAGCTATATAACCTTGGGCAAGACATGTAAACTTTGTCTCAGTTGATTCATTTATAGACCTGGACTACTAATAGTACCTTTCCTGAGGTGGGTTTGGTGAGGTAAATGCAGGGTCATTTGAAAGTGAAAGTTTGGCATGGCACTTGGTGTATAAACAGTGCTCAGTAAATGTGAGCTATGGTGATGGTGCTAATGATGGTGACAGTAATTTGAGCATACAGAGAAAAATGGGAAATAGGACTGTCTTGAGAAGTTCAGATTGCCAAAATCATAGGGAAATGAAAAGGATAAAATATTCAAAGGAGAAGGAAAGGTGAACAGGAAGAGAGAGAGCAGGAAACCAAAAGGTGCTTACAGTGAAGACAATGGGAAAAGGCTGCATCATTGTTGGAATCAGGCATAAGGGCCATTCTGAGGAAACCTCCAGAGGCTGAGGTGGGGGAAGGGGAAGCAAATGAAATGCTTGGACAGCCATTCTTCACATAGCTACTCCCCTGCCTACCCGGCTGGGCCTTAGACCCAGGATGGGGAGAGAAGCTTGCCCAAGAACCACTGTATTGGAGGGATCTGGCCTGGTGGCCATGGGAAACCCTGGAACCAGATTTCTACTCATAAGAGATGTTATTCGGGATTGTATAGATCAGAGAGGGCAGCTGAGTGATTCCCTGAGGGAAGCCACAAAAGGAGGCAAACATGGTTCTTGGAATGTGATGGAACAGTGTCTGATAACCCAACCCCTTGAGCTGGGAGGCCATGGAGTTGGCTCATTATTATTTTATTAATCATGGCATATGTTGTTTGAGAATGTTGCTGGCATTTAACTAGAAGGCAAGATCACTTCTTAAATGGCAATGGGCGTGAATGGGGGAGTGGGGAGGATGGAAGGGAAGGAGGGAAAGAGAAGAGAAGAGAAAAGAGAGATTGGTGCTTATATGTGAATGCTTACACAAATGTATACTCAATTGAATCATATGCACAGCAGAGTCTGAGTTTTAATCTGTGATGTTTTTACACAACCAGTTGCAAGGATGAAACTTCATCTACTGCGTGTGGCATTGTTTGGGGAAAAATAGAACTGACATCCTTAATTTCATCTGAAATACAAAGAGTAAGCTGAAGGGCCAGGTCCCCTGTAAAGGACATATGAGAAAACATCCTATTGCCTAATAGTTCCTGTTCTAACTCCTTTATATTCCCAAGAAAAATTTCTTTTTTTTTAGAGGGAGGGAGAGGGGCCATGGGAGAGGGAGGGGGAGAGAGAATCTCAAGTGGGCTCCACACCCAGTGCAGAGCCCGACTCGGGGCTCAATCTCACAACCCCAAAACCATGACCTAAGCCAAAATCAAGAGTTGGATGCTTAACCAACTGAGCCACCCAGGCACCCCAAGAAAATTTTCAATATGCAATTCAGCAATGATGTTTTCCAATAAAAGATCCATTATTAAATAGCAGATGTTTGAGATATTCCTGGATAGCATGGTACCCTAGAATATTAATGGTGGAAAAGCCCTCTGAGACCAACCAACAGAGCCACTGGAGGAGGGAAATGACTCACGTACAGATGTGCAGTGAATCTGCTTAGCAGAGCCAAAACCCAAAATGAGGTCTCCTGACCTATACTGCCCTTTTTTATTCCCCATCATAACGTAGGATCTGCCTATTTGGGGAACCCCCTAGGATATTTGTCTCTTAGCACTTACTCATTTTGTTATTTTTTTTTTAATTTTTTTTGCCGCATGTAGGATATGCGTTATAAACCCACCAATGTAATTTCCTTTCTTTGGGAGAATAGGGTGATGGAAACATAGTACAGCCCACATGTAGGACAGGAAGGGAGATCTTCCAGAAGCTAAATTGTCTATCTTTTTTCTTCCTCCTAAAGATATTTCTGAAAAGATATCTTAAATTTTAAACATTTTCATTGCATAATATGAAAGACTGGTCTGTCTGGGTAAGGCCTTCAAGATCGGCTATGCCAGCTCCTGTGGTCTTCCCACAGGATCTTGAGCACACCTTCAGGTATGACTTATTTCACTGTGTGGTAATTAGTCAAGTCTACAGCACTATAACATTCTCTCTCTCCGACCTAGCTGTGATCTCCTCAGGGTCAGGACTGATGCTAATCCCCTAACCCCAGCAAACAGCAGGGACCCAGGAAATACCTATGGATTGAATCCAAGGAGCAGAGAGGATATGAGGGAGAAGCTCAGGTTTTAGGCTCGGGGCTTGTATGTGTGCTGTGTGTGCCATTACCACCTCCCAGAGGAATGTTTGGATAAATGAGATTTTGATCACCAAAATTTCTGTGAACCGAAAGGGACTATAAAAAAATCGAGCATGTGATAGTAATGGCTAACGTTCTTTGAGAACTCACTGAGTGCCCAAAAGCACATTCAATCTGCATGACGACCCTAGGAAGAAAGGGCTATTGTTATCCCCATTTTATAGATGGGAAAACTGAGGCACAGGGAGGCTAGACAATTTTTCCAGGATCCTACATCCCCAAGGACACACAGCTAGTAAGTGGTTATGATATTATAAACTAGAAAGGGGCTTACTCAAGCTGACATAGTCAAGGATCAGAGACAGAACTAAAATCTACATCTCTTGACTCCCAGTTCAGTGCTCTTCCTACTGAACCTAATGTAAGATGTTCTGGGAAAACCATCCCATGTATCTCCTATAGAAGGATGATTGGGGCATGGTATTGCTGCTCCGAATATGGCCTCTCTCCTGAGGAAAAGGTACAGAAAGTGAAAATAAGAAGTTCTCTCTGGGCTGGAGGACCAAATCATGGGTCACTTTTCCAAAATGAGTCACTGAGGGGCCCGGGGGACAGTCATGCCAGGTGGGTTGGTGAAAGTGAAGGGGCACAGACCAACCTTGGTTTAGAAATAAATGACACATTTCTGTCTTTCCTATATTTCTATCCTAAACAATCTATATCTATGTCACATATATTTTTTCATGCCAACTTGCTGAAAGGTTATTTTTAAATAAGATATGACACAAATAGAACTTGGCCAACAGCAGACACCTTTGTATTACAATCTGACATTTCTAATAAACACCCAGTGATCTGGGGCTTATTATCTGGCCTTTGTGTATAAAGCTAGGACCTTTTTGCTGTTTCTGAAAACAAATTCTACTGCTCAACATTAATCCAGAGATCCTTTATGCACCAATAGTCCACACTGTGTGCATATTTCTTAACCATCTACTCTTTACTCTGTGTGTGTGTGTGCATATGTGCACATGCAGTCCCTGTCCTCACAAAATGTAGCATCAAGTGAAATAACTTATATCTGCAAAACACTGGTTTTCTTCAAAGTATATAATAATAATAATAATAATAGTGCTTACAGAAGGATTTACAGTTTTCAAAATAACATGCATACTCTTATTTTTTTAATTTTTATTTAAATTCAATTAGCCAACATATAGTACATCATTAGTTTCAGAGGTAGAGTTCAGTAATTCATCAGTCTTATATAACACCCAGGGCTCATCACAACACATGCCCTCCTTAATGCAGTTACCCCATCCCACCCCCCTACCTCTCCTCCAGCAACCCTCACTTTGTTCTCTATAGTTAAGATTCTCTTATGGTTTGTCTCCCTCTGTGATATTACTCAGCTATCAGAAAGGATGAATACTTACCACTTACATAAACGTGGATGGAACTGGAGGGTATTATGCTGAGTGAAATAAGTCAGACAGAGGAAGACAATTATCATATGGTTTCACTCATATGTGGAACATAAGAAATAGCATGGAGGATCATAGGGGAAGGGAGGGAAAACTGAACAGGACGAAAACATGCATACTATTTTAAATGCTGTATTGTTTTTCTGGTTACGCAGATGTGCTTTGTCTTTTAAAAGATTATCAGGACTGGAATAACATACCACACAGACCTTGACTGTCCCCCATAATGCCACACCACTGGTGGTAGCTATCTCTGGTGACCATTTTGTATCTATGTCCTATAAACCTTGCTTTGTGTATGGGGGAGGGCAGAGTATATATTACAAAACTGGGAGAATCCAATGCAAAGAATTTTGCACTTGCCTTTTGTCACTTGGATGGCTTTGCATCCCCAATACACATACCCTTATAATAGGGGTCAGCAAATTATGGCCCACCAGCCAAATCTGGCCCATTGCCTAT
Source organism: Callorhinus ursinus (assembly GCF_003265705.2). Taxonomy (NCBI): domain Eukaryota; kingdom Metazoa; phylum Chordata; class Mammalia; order Carnivora; family Otariidae; genus Callorhinus; species Callorhinus ursinus. The sequence goes on along the minus strand of NW_027397153.1, from coordinate 919,806 downwards.
TTTTGTAAATAAAGTTTCATTGGTATGCCCATTTATTTACATATTGTCTATGCCCGCTTTCATGCCATGACTGCAGAACATATTTAGTATCTGGCCCTTTACAGAAAAATTTTGTTGTCCCTGCCTTATGACAACCACTGAAATTAGTTAGGCAAGGCAAGGGTCACCTCATTTAGGTGTGTGTGTATTTCTGTGTACTTATATATATGTGTGTCCTATAAACCTCATGCTATGTGATATTCTCATTCCTGAAATATCATGTGTCACTTGAATCAGACTTTCAGTGCCCTCGGTTTGCTAATTAAAGAGCTATTATATGAAATGATTGGTCCAAGTGAGCAGTCATTCTGTAAAGCGAATAGGGACCACCTACTTTATCTGTTTTGTACAGTATTTTGGCTTACTAGAAGGCATTCCTGTTCATCTAAAACCCACACACATACAAACACACTCTCATACACACAACCTCAATCACGCAGGTACTAATTTATGCACACACGCTCACACGCACAGTAGCACGTCAAGTGATTTAATAGGATCATGCCAGCAGCACTGGCAGACTTGCCATCACTTCATCCCAGGAGGCGGCCCAGACTTCATTTCCACTTAAGGGAGGATAGGTTTAGAAGGTGGAATGGTAGGGCCCTTGACAGGTCCATGAGCCTGAAATTAGGGAAGGCATCCAGGGGAAAGAACAGTAGGAAAGAAGCTAAGTTGGAAGGAGGTCATCAGATGCAGAGAGGGGAGGAGAAGGTGGGAGACTCTCTAGAGAAGACTGGCCTAGCAAAGAGCCTGATCCCGTGAATCAGTGATTTGTTCTGGGGCAGAAGGCGGAGGGGGAGGGTGGTGAGGAACCACTGGTAGGACTCTAGGAAAGGTGGGAAGGAAAGAACAAACTCATGGAAAAGATTGTGGCATTGATCGGAACAAGAGCAAACAGACATCAATGGCAGCCACCGGTCATCAAATACTGTATGTGTTTTACAGGAACAGCGATTCTGATCCCAAGTGAAAGCTCTTATTAAACACGGCCCCCTACTTCAGGGCTTCTCTACCTTCTGTGTGCAGTCATGTTACCTGGGCATCCTGTTAAAATACGATCTTTGGGTCTTCAGGTCTGGGGAGGGGCCTGAGATTCTGCACTTCTAAGGGGCAGCCAGGTGACACTGAGGCTGCTGGGCTTCGGGCCCCACTTTGAAGAGCAAACACTCTGTTGCCCCTCTAGTGGAGACATAGGTCTTCACACTGGGTAGACTCTCCTTAAGAACCTCTTGCAGATTTCCATACTCTCTCCTCACTGAGTTTAGAACATTGGCTGTCAGGGTTTCTGTGCCTAGATACGGGTCTCGCCGAATTCAGCTTAGTTTGTCCTGTAACTTGTCTTCGTTCCCAAACATATCCTTCACATCCACCATACAGAAACACTGAGGTCTCCCTGCTTCATCAGTCAATTGCTTTCAGGACTTAGCAGATTCATTTCTGAAATGCCAGATACACACTGTTAATTAGTAACTTTTCACTTTTCTGAAAGGTACTGTAAGAGATTGCCTTGGTTCTTTTCCTAACCATTCATTCAGCAGATGAACATGGCCTTCCCACTCTGGGCCAGGCACTGTTCTAGGCACTCAGGATAGAACAGTGAACAAATCAGAAGTGCCCATCTTCACAGAGTCTACATACATTTGAGGGGGGGAAGGCAAGAAACAAATAAGCAAGAACACTAGCAAGTGTGTCTGTTGATAAGTTGCAATGGAGATGAGTAAATCCAGGCAGGAGCTAGAGAAGGCTGGGGTGGGAGATGCTCTTCTCAGTAGATAGCTAGCAAAGGCCTCACAGATGATGTGGTGTCTGAGCAGAGCCCTCAGAGAAACAAGAGAGCATACCAAGTGGCTTTTTGGGAAGAGAGAAGTGCAGGCAGAGGGAACAGCAAGTACAGAGGCTGGGGGGCCTGTTTGGTTGCCAGCCAGGAGCAGGCTGTGGGAGGGAGAGAGGAGAGTAGCAGGAGGCGAGGTTGCAGAAGCCATATGGGGGTCAGGGTGAGGAGGACCTTAGAGACCTTGAAAGGAACGGGCGTTTACCTTTGCGCCATGGGAGCCATGGTAGGATTTTGAGCAGAGGAGTTTTTACAAGATCACTCTGATGGGAGGGGAGGGCTTGGGATTAGGTAGGAATGGAACAGAGACACCAGTCAGGAGGTTGGAAATATTTGCTTTACAATATCTTGTGACATGGTAAGCGTTTAACACTGATAGGTTTACTGGGTTGAACTCTGTCCAAAGATTCAGCAATAAGACGGTTAACAGCAGCTACCACTGAGGACCTACTCTGTTCCAGGCACATGGAGAGTAGCTCCACATGGTGTAATCCATTTGAATCCTCACCACAGCCTTACCAAATAGGCCACTGCCATTTTCAGAAAAGGAAACTGAAGTTCAGAGAAGTTAAGCCACTTGCTTAAGGTCACACAGCAAGTAAAGGGCAGAATCAGGAGTCAAGCTTAGGTCTCTAATTCTACAATGTTGCCTTTCCTCCCATAATCCTAAGGATTACAGTCAAAGAAAAATTAAAACTGCTCTCAACTCTACAACTCATCATTATTATCTATCTTTATTGATACTTTTTAAGAAGTTCTACTGTTCTGTGGCTTTATGATCTGCTTTTAAGTTTGAGTGCTCCAAAATAACATGAGTGCAAGATCTTAGGCTGGAAAATTGGGCCCAGTTTCATCAGATGCCTCCCCTGGCAAAGAATAAAAAAACCTGGTGGTTAGTTTATGCTGGAGGCCATCTCCTGTGCTTGGCTGCGCATAGTGTCTCACCTCTAAAATGACATTAAAGAAAAAAAAAAGCAAAGCAAAGTTTATATTTCTTTTCAAGCTTGCTATTAGGATAGTATCCACAGTGGATGATATACTGATGGAATTTGCTGCAACTTTTTAAGGACTCTCCCATGCACCCGCTGCATCTTTTGAAATTCAACTTAGAAGAAAAAGTTGCTGCTGTAATCTTTAAGATCACATCAAGCTGAAAAAGCTGTGGTGACTTAAACAGAGAAAAGACCTTTTACTTCTAGGTTGAACAAATCTAATAGATCCATTTAACTTCATATTACCCTTCCACTCCTTCCATGCTCTCCTGAACATATATGTACCCTTGTGTATGCACAGTGCACTCATGAGCGCACGCACACACACACACACACACACACACACACACACAGGAAAGGCTGCAAGCTGTCTTTATAGACTTTCTATTGCTTCAGAAGCCACTTCCTGGCCTGTGCTTTCATCTGAAATCTCGGTATGACATCTCAGCCCTGAAGGCAGTTATTTCTGTTGGTCTCTGGTCGAGAGATAGGCAACGTCCCATCTCTGAAGCTTCATTCTGTGGGTTGGGTAGCCATGCTGCCCCCCACCCCACCCCAATCTGCTCCCTACCCAACAACCAAAGAAGAAGAGTGAAACCCTGGAGCACAGACCTAACTTTTTTTTTTTTTTTAAGACTGAAAAGCCTTACTATTTATTGCCAGTGCGTAAGCATCAGGCAGACTTGTGTGTATTTTCTGGCAAATGTTCAGAGATACATGGCCGGCTGTTGCCCAAATTAAAGGGCATCAGGTGTTCCCTCTGGGCAAAAACTACAAGTCCTTTATCTGTCAGATGGCAAGCAAACCTTAAGGCTTTGCCACTTAACTGTCTTGTGACCACGAGCAAGTCTCTTCAGCTGTCTGAGCCACAGTGTCCTCCCTGGTAAAGGAGGGAGATGGCACTTCCTTTATTTCTACTTATGTTGGCCTTCGTTGGCTCTGGTGCAGGCCCTCTGGTTTGGTGGTGAGTCCATTTCCCATCCTGACTCGCCTTGAGAACAATGTCCAGATAATGGGAAGGGGGGAGCTAGCAGGTGAGAAGATAGAGCTGATTGGCCACCTTCTCCCCAACTCCATGAGAATTCTTGGGCACACACAAAGTCCTTGGCCAAGAACACAGGTCTCTTGCGACCTTACAGAGACCTTGAGAGGTCAGCCTTTAGAGGAAGGCAAGCTGTCTCAAGTGGCCCAAGGGCAGAGTACCACAGGCAAAGGTGAGGCTATTCTGTACTTCTGGGCAGTACTTCTCAGTTTATAAACATTTTACTATCCACAGTCTCATTCAAGCCTTCTGCCAGTGCGTGAAGTAGGCAGGCCAGGTGTTACCATGCTCATTTTTACAGATAAATAAACTAAGACCCAGAGTTGACTTGGACCCAAGAGTCAAGTCCCTGAGATCAGCTTTCTTCATCATTAACTCAGTGCTTTTTCATTGTACCCCTACCTTATTGCTAGGTATGTCCACAGATTTGAAACAGGAATTTTCCTTCATAATGCATGTGGGAGGAACAATCAGAGCTGAAAGTCTTGTCTGTCTACACTTAGTGCCTGATGATCTCATGGCTTTAAATACCATCTATGTGCTGATGGCTCCTCCAGTGTGGACTCTCTAGAACATCTATGCAACCGACTACCTGGCATCTCCACTGGGATTGCTAGGGGACGTTTTAAATCTCACAGGTCCCAAACTGTAATCCTGATCTTCTGCACCCCCCCACCCTGCCCCCAGTGGGCCAGTCTTCCAGTTGCTCAGGCCCACCCAAATCCCTGCGGTCACCTTTGACACCTCAATGCTCACATCCCACATCCAGGCCTTCAGCAAGTCCTACTTGGCTGTACTTTCAAAACACATTCCCCAGTCGAATCATTTCAGCACCTGCCACATCTAGCCTGGTCTGAGCCTCCATCACCTCTCACCTGTGTTGCTGTAATAGCTTCCTAACTGGTGCTAGTGTTTCTGCCCTCTCCCCCCTATGCTTTATTCCTCCCACAGAGGCCAGAGAGATCCTGATAAAATGTAAATCACAGCAAAATCCTCCTCTGCTGAAAATCATCCTGTGATCTTCCAACTCACTTCGAGTAAAAGTCACCACAGTGGCCGCTGAGGCCTAATGTGACCCAGGCACACTATTACCTCTCAGACTTTCTCTCCTACTCTTCTCTTGGCTACTCTTGTTACTCACACCACACTGCCCACCTAGCTGCTCTTGGAACACAGCAGGCATGCTCCTACTTCTGGGCCTGGGCCTTACACTTCTCACCCACGTGTCATCGGAGTCCCTGCTGCACCTCTAACTCTGCTCACACCTCACCATCTCAGCGAGGTCCACACCAGTCATCCTCATTTATTTACTTATTTTTCTCCCCTCCCTGCTCCCCTTCAGCCCCCCCCATTTGTAATGTGACTCACAGTCAAGCAGGCCTCTTACTGTGCTTTATTTTCCCCTGAGAACTTCTAACTTTCTCACGTCGAGAATTAACTGGTTAACTTATTGTCTGTCTGCCACCTCCCATTCAAGTATAAGATCCACGGACAGGGATTTATTTTTGTCCTTTTTGCTCACTGGTATAAACTGGTATATCTCAAGTGTTTAAAATGCTGTCTGCCAGAAAGGAGAGCCTTGAGACATCTTGTTGAATGAATATTTGTTGGATGTAGAAAAAGGGAAATAGAAAGCCGGTGAATGTCACAGAGAAAGAGTTAAGAGCACCAAGTCATGCCCCACTCATGCTGATATCTTAGCGCTTGCCCTGTTGCATCGTAATTTATGGGTTTGCGTATCGGAGTCAGTCAAGATGTTAGGGTAATGATTAGAGACAGGGACCTTATAGGCTTCATCTTTGAAACCCTAGCTTCTAGCACAGTTATTAGGGAATGCTGAGTGCTGAGGAAAATGTTTATGGAGTGCGTGAAGCAATGATGAATGAGCCCATGAGCAACAGGGGTAATTATTAACTAAAGATCAAAATGAGGAGGAGAGAGGGAGTATATATTCTTAAGGATGATAAAGATGCTGCAACAATATGCAGCATTTACTCCATGCCTGGCACTGTGCTAAAATGCTTTACACATAGTAACTCATTTCATTCTCATATAACCCTCTGAGGTATATATGTGTTATTGTCCTCATCTTTCCAAAGATAAAACAGAGGTATCATGGGGTTAAGTAACTTGACCAGGGCCATACAGCTAGTTAATTTTAGAGCTAGGATTTGAACCCAGGCAGTCTGATCCAGAATCCAAGTTCTTAACCCTCACATTATAGCAAACTAGAATTTAAGATTATTATTATTAAAAAGATTTATTATAGAAAAGAATTAAGATTATTATAAAAAGTATTCATACTATTTTCACATACTAAGTCTTAGAGAGAAGATCAAGGGTAACGCTATTAGAATTCAGTATTTTCCAATACTTCTGAGACCTTTTTTAGACCAAACTTTTAGATTGCCCTCTTGACTAATGTTTGACAAGTTGTAGCATAATAGATTATTCTACTTGCTGTTTTTTTAAGCTCATTGATGGGTTTGCATACCTGACGAAGAGTGAGACAGAATTAGGGTAATGATTAGGAATAGGGTTAAGGGTTGGCCCTCAAGAGCAGAAACCTCATATGCTTTATCTTTGAAACCTAGCTTCTAGCACAGAGGAGGTATTGTTCTAGGAAGCATACAAAAAAGAAGGCTTTGCTCATGTGCTCCCCTGAAAATATCATTGCTGGGCCACAGAGTGGGCTGACTTTGACCTAGGCTAGAATGCCATCTATCAAAGGACAGGAACAGAAAGTATGTAACCTTGGGAATTGTTTTGAGGCCCAAAGACTAAAATGCTGTGGAATTGCCTTACAGTAAGGAACTGCTCCGAGATGAGTACATATTTATGCCAAGCAAGTGTAAATTAATGTTGTTTTCATTTTGGTTGTTGTTCTTTGAACATCCTGGGGAGATAGAGTGACAAAATTTATATGCAGCCTTTCAAAGCCTTTTAAAAGCATGTCACTATTATTGGAATGATGGAGAGACTCAAAACTGTTCAATGTTGTTATCTTTAAATTGCGTGATATAACGTATGGGATTTTAAAGCTATATTCCTATTATAGTGTTCCTTTCAGTTAGTAAAGACATTAGAAGTACAGTGAAAGTTGAATCAATGAGATCACATTATATATACTTAGCTGCACATCTCCATTGACAAAAGTACAACAAAGAGGGCTGTGTTGTGGTTTTATGAGAATCTGTGTTGGTGGCTTTCTTGACTAAGTAGATTATTAGACAAGTTAATACTTCTTGTTAAATGTTTACAGACAACAGTGATCTCTAAGTCCAGTAGGCTGCAACCTAAATTCTATGATACAGCCTCTGTCTTTGTGGCCATCTGTACTTCAATATAAGTAAGTGATTGCGCCAAGTGATTCTGACAATATGGGGTGTCCTGTGCATCAAGTTGAGAGACTAAAACAACAAAAGAGTTGATCAATATCCTTGGGTGGTAGTTCCCAGAACTTGCTATGGTTTTGCACTCCAAGGTACTCGGCCGGTGACAACATTTTGCTAACTTGGCAGAATGTATTTGCCATGTGCAGTCCCTGATACAGAGGTAGTTAGTCATCACAGGGACATTGGGGAGAGACAGTGACATCATTTGACACCACCAAACAGCCAATTACATAGGGCCTACTCACTGTCAGGCCCAGTGCTTCACCTCCAGATGAAGAAGTCTTAGTCCTGACCCAATTTGCAGGTTCCCTTTGGGTTTTGAAGTAGTAGCTAATAGCATTAGCATCCAATGGGAAGCTGATTTGTGGTCTTGGAATGTAAAGGTTTTGTTTGCTTTGAGGAAGAAAGGCATCATTGGGGTGTTCCAATTTGATTGCTTGACATTTTCCCTTTCATATTTTCTTCAGTGAACAATGGCTCTCCATGCAGAAATCAGATGGGTTGGCAACTTGTAACGTGAGTGATTAAGGATTTTCCTAAGAAATGTGGAGCTGACAACAGTTATAAATAAACGTTTAACTATTCATAATTAATTTAGTCATAGTTTATGTATTACTACAAATGTTAGTAATGTCACTTGTAAATACATCATTGGCTTGGAAATGGAAATGACTTATTGATTTTTCTAGTCCATTCTCTACCAAGGCAAAATTATTCCCTCCTGTATTTTCTTAATTGTTTAAGTCGGTCATGTTTTTAATGACTTGATATATTAATAAATCAAGGTTTGGGGCCCACAGAGGGAAAATGTATACACATATTAGAGTAGATTATGTTCCTTAGAGGAGGTTATATTCCTGCCAATATAGGAAATATTTGCTTTTTAAAATAACAAAGGAGACTTCAAATTTTAGGAAGGGATCTTGAGCTTAATATAAAGCCTAGCAAGAAAATTATAGTTATTAACAAGCCTTCTATTTGAGTAAAAGGAAAACAATTTAATATTTAGCTTTACCCTGTCATAATATTTTTCTTCCTTTCAGTATTATGGTTACATTTTGGATACCGTGTACCTTGGGATTTTTCCAAAATGTCCTGGAAGAATTGAAAGAACGATTGATTTTTTTTAGGGGGACTGAATCTTCATCTCTAGTATCCCTGCCTTTACCTAAGACACAGTAAGGTTCTGACTCTTCCACAGGATTCTCCTACTGTGAATGTCAATATGCTAATTATTATCAAAAAAAAGACAGTCTGTTGTGTCCTGTGATCACGAATCAATCTCTCTCTCTCTCTCTATCTTTTCAAAGTGTTGTTCCCTTTTTTTGGTACATCTTTCCCCTTCCCAAACTGGTGCCCAAGGTGGAGAAAAGACCTATGAACAGAACCACTTAAGCAACTATTAATACAAGCCTCAAAAATTAGGCCAAAAATAAATGAATAGATCAATGACTGGACTTGAGTACAATACAATAGAAATTCGAAACATGAACAAATTATGGCACGTGTAGTCTTTAAAACAAGGGATATTGCTCAATACCCTAAATTATTTGACATTTATATGAGACTTTGTTTTCTTGAACTCTTTAAGTACAAAGAACTTTGTGGAAAAACAGACACGTAGACCAATGGAACAGAATTGAGAGCCCAGAAATAAACCCACACATATACAGTGAACTAATAGTTGACAGAGAAGCCAAGAATACTCAATGGAGAAGAGATAATCTCTTCAATAAATGGTGCTGTGAAAACTGGACGTCCACATGCAAAAGAATGAAATTGGACCCATATCCTATACCATTCACGAAAATTAACATGAAATGGTATAACAACTTAAATGTAAGACCTAAAACCATAAAACTTCTAGAAATAAACATAAGGAAAAACCTCCTTGACAATGATTTTTTGGATGTGACACCAAAAGTACAAGCAATAAAAGCAAAAATAAACAGGTGGGATTACATCAAACTAAAAACCTTCTACACAGCAAAAGAAACCATCAACAAAATGTCAAAAAAGAAACCTACGTGATTGCGGAAATTATTTGCAAGTAATATATCTTAGAAGAGGTTAATATCCAAAATATATAAGGAAGCCATACAACTCAATTTAAAAAAAAAAATCTGATTGAAAAATTGGCAGAGGACTTGAATAGAGGATTTCCAAAATAGATGTACAAATGGCCAACAGGTACTTAAAAAGTGTTCAACATCACTAATCATCAGGGAAGCACAAATCAAAACCACAATGAGATATTATCTTACGCTTGTCAGAATGGATATTATCAGAAAGACAAGAGACAACAAGTGAGGTTGTGGAGACAAGGGAGCCCTCGTGCACTGCTGGTGGGAATGCAATCTGCTATGGAAAATGGTATGGAGGTTCTTCAAAACACTAAATAGGACTACCATATGATCTAGCAGTCACATTTCTGGGTATATATTCAAAGGAAATGATTGCTATGTAGAAGAGATGTCTGTACCCCCCATGTTCACTGCAGCATTATTTATAATAGCCAAGAAATGAAAACAACCTAAGTATTCATGGATGGATGGATGGCTAAAGAAAATATGATTTTATATATAAAAATATATAATGTGATATATATATTTGTGAAATCAAGAGTCAGATGCTTGACTGAGCCACATATATTTCAATATATATATGAAATGTGATATATATATATGTGAAATGACATTGTAGACTTTAAATATATGTCATTATATTTGTCAATCCCAATTATTTCTCAATAAATTTAAAAAAGAAAAAGTGGAGGTGCCTGGGTGGCTCAGTTGGTTAAGCATCTGACTCTTGATTTCGGCTCAACTCATGATCTCAGGGTGGTGAAATGGAACCCTGAGGTGGACTCCATGCTCAATGAGGAGTCTGTTTGAGATTCTTTCTCTCTCCCTCTGCCCCTCCCCCTGCCCTCGAATGCTCTCTCTTTCTCTCTTTCAAAAATAAATAAATGGATAAAGAAAGAAAGAAAGAAAGAAAGAAAATCTTTTGGGAAAAAAAAAACGTGGTATATAAACACAATGGAATAATATTCAGCCATAAAAAAGGAAATCCTGCCATTTGAGACAACATGCATGGACCTTGAGGGCATTGTGTTAAGTGAAATAAATGAGACAAAGAAAGACAAATACTGTATGATCTCACTTGCATGTGAAATCTAAAACAAAAACCCCAAACTCATAGAAACAGAGAGTAGATTGGAGTTGCCAAGGAGAGGGAGTGGGGGAAATGGGGAGATGTTGGTCAAAGGGTATAAACTTTCAGTTATAAGACAAGTGAGTTCTAGGGCTCTAATGCAGAGCATGGTGACTTGTAGTTAACAATGCTGTGTTGTATACTTGAAAGTTGCTAAGGGAGTAGATCTTAAAAGTTTTCACTAAGAGAAAGGTAAGTGTGAGATGATGGATGTGTGAACTAACCTTGCTGTAGTAATCATTTCACAATATATATGTGTGTGTTTGTGTGTGTATCAAATCATCACATTGTACACTTTAAACTTAGACAATGTCATATGTCAATTATATTTCAGTAAAGCTGGGGAAAAGAAAGAGCTTTGTGATACTTATTCACTTCCATGTTCTTTGTGGGAGTTCAGCATTACATCAAGATCTCATTTACACAGGGGCACTTGGAGACTGACTTAGGAAGGACCCGCTTTCAGCACCACTGATTCATGGGAAAATACAGAGGAAACCAAGGACAATACTCATGTACCCAACTCCACCTCCTCACTTGGGCACTGTTTTCATTGGGATCAGTAGATTAAGATCATTTCCAGTGGTTCCTGTTCACTGCTTGAACTATGACCAAGGGATAGGTAGTCTTTTCTTGAGTTCAGAGAATAAGAACTTTGTATCCTTACATTCAGATTCAGGGCCACAAGATTTTTACTTAACTCCATTAATCTTCGTTCTCTATCTTTTTTCTCATGCTGAAAATCCCAGTGATATGAAAGAGGCACGCAGGGTCCTGGTAGTTTATCAGAATGGGAAAGACTGGAGTCCAGTGAAATGAAAGAACTGGCACACCAGGGAAAGTTGAAAATAAAGGAAAGGAGGGGATAATCAGTGGTATAAAATTCCTGATTAAGTGAGAAGAAGGATATGCCACCCATGGTACCAGTAGGCAACAAGTAAGATTTTAGGACACTAAGGCAGGAATCATGTGTCGTCTTTGTCACCTGGATGGTTCCTTCCCCTGGACTCTGTGGGAATGCAGGTTCTCTCCTATGTTGATCTCGTCATGGCCATTAGGCTTTGGGGGGCATCATGTGTGGGTTCTCTACTGCCCATGGTAGTGACTCACTTCAGAATAGACCCGGCTCAGATTCCCAGACCAACGTTCTTTCTCCACATTATGCTGTGGTTGAAAGCAGCATTATTTTAAAAATTATCTTCATTACTTTTAATTGTTGATTAACAATTTTCTCTGCACTTTGTACATTCTGTCTAGCAGTTTGATTTAGAGCTAGTTCCTACATATGAAATCAACCCGAGGCCTGGATCCTCCCTGCCCAGATCTCTAAGGCAGCCCTCTTCTCTCACTCCCCTGTCCATGTCCCTCTCGCTACTCAGTGCAAATGCCTTTTGACACTTATTATCATTTGAAATTGTCTTGTTAAATGTTTTACTTGTTTATGATCAGCCTCCCCAACCAGACTTAGAGTCCCGTGAAGACATGACATTTGGCTCATAGGCAGCCCTAGACAAGGCCATACCAGGAGTCTCTGAGAATGTAATGCCTGTCCTTTCCCAAAGGATAGAATCTGTAATAAACATATACATGCATGCATACATACATGCTTCTTTAGAGGGGGGTCTTCGTAATAGGGTAGGGTGTATTTACTCATTCTTTTTTAAATAAATATTTATTGAATTAAAATTATGAGCCACATTACTGGGCTAGGCGTTTAGAGTACAACAAAAATACAACATATTCCCTGCCTTCAAGGAGCTCATAGACTAGTAAGGAAAGAGATGTAAACAAAAATGGAAATCTGGAGGAAATAGTACCGTATTCAAAGTTCATATAAATCGTCCATGACTTCTCTTTCCTAGCTTCACTAATAGTCATCCAGGGAGACTTAAAAAACACTGATGCCTGAAAGAAGCCAGACTCAAAGGCCATATATGATTGGATGCCATTTATATGAAATATCTGGAATAGGCATCTGCGTAGAGACAGAAAATAGATTAGTGTTTGTCAGGGGGTGGGGGGTGGGGGGTGAGAGCGAATGGGGAGTGACTGTTATTGGGTATGAAGTATCTTTTTGGGGTGACAGAGTGTTCTAGAACTTGATAGTGGTGATGATTTCACAACCTTGTAAATGTACTAAAAACCATTCGATTGTACACTTTAAATGGGTACGTTGTATGGTATGTGAATTCTCTCTCAATAAAAGTGTTAAAAATGCCAATGCCTGGCTCCTACCCCTAAAGATTCTGATTTAGTTGGCCTTGGGTATATCGTAGGCATTGGGGTATTAGAGGCGTCTCTGGGGACCCAGGTTGAGGACCACCGGCCTAACTACAGTGGTGGCTCAGAGGAGGCAGGCATCAACTCTGTTTGGATGGATTAGAAAAGGTGTTGTATGCTCCAACCAGGGCTTAAAAGATAAGTGAGTCATTTGATCTTTCATAGGTGTGACCAAAACTTGATTGGGCATAGAGATAGCCTGTTATTGCTAATTTTTCAAGCTTTCACCAATATCTAGGCATTGATCTATTTCGGCAGTCTTGGCAACAAGGGTGAGATTTTTTTTTACCTTCAAATACAGTATGTGGGATTGTATTTTTCCACATTTAAACAGTCCATAGGTATTCTGCTTGAATATGTACTCCAGCCCCAATGTAGTCAAGTTTCTTTTTTTTTTTTAATTTACAGAGGAGTTGATAAAGCCAGTGAACATAATAAATTTTGAATAGCTTTGGCTCATAGATGACTCACTGATCAGATAGATTGCTTAAACTGTGGGGGGTTTTTTCCTACCCAGTATCTGCTAAGAGAATAGATATATAGAACCAGTACAGTTTAACAAAGGAATGTTCTTACACGTTAGCCCCCACTTTTACTATTCTTAGTTACCTTAAAATTCTAAGGCAAAACAAGTCAAAGACCTTTTGATTATGATTGTTTTTGCAATAGAAAACAAGTCGGTCAAGGAGAGAATTAGGAAATCCGATACGTTAGAGGTACTGCTTCATGTTCCACAGCCTGAAATTTACATGATCAAGCCAAATTACCAAATTATCAACTAAAATCCTTCCCATCTCAGGGGACTATTGGTGTTCTACAGCTTCTCTACCTCCCATTACTTCAGCATTTAGAGTATGGACATAGGAGACAAGAACTTTCTCATTCACTGGTGATGATTACGGAAACTCCACAAGAGTGAAGCTGAACAGTCAGGAAAGATGGTAAGAAAGAATAAAAGAAAAAAGAACAGAGAAAAGGCATCAGAGATGGTGAGCTACAGAAATGCAGAGAAGTTCACAGACTCAATAAGTAATAGATCAGCACCTCCAAACGCTGGTATGCTCATCAGCAGGACCAGGTCCTTATTAGGAACACAGGTCTCTGGTCTCCCCACCAGAATGCAGTTCAGCAAGCCTAGGCTGGAGCTAGAATCTGAATTTCTACGTGGTCCCACCCAGATGCAAACAGTCCCCAGCCCACAAATGGAGCAAGCCTGCAGTAGAGAAGACCAGGAAGGAACAGGAGCACTAGTGACAAAAATAGTGTTTTGTAAATATAAAGCACTTTTGCTTTTTAAAAAAAAAATCCAATTTAGTTAACATACAGCTTTATATTAGTCTCAGGTGTGTAATATAGTGAGTGATTCAACAATTCTACACATTACTCAGTGCTTGTCATGGTAAGTGTACCCTTCATCTGTATCTTCTATCCCCTCACCTACCTCCCTTCTGGCAACCACCAGTGTGTTCTCTGTGGGTCAGAGCCTGATTCTTGGCTTCTCTCTCTCTTTCTCTCTCTCTTTTGCTACTTTTTAATTGTTGCTCCTCATACAATCTTAGGAGACAGACTGGGCAGGTATTGTCTTGCCCATTTTACAAATAAGTACACTGAAGTTCCAAGAAGTTAAATGATTTGCCCAAACCTGCACTATAGTGGGTGAAGTAGGTGACAAGACTCAGGATTGAAATCCAACTCTTTCTGATCCTAAATGGGCATTCCTTCCATTAAACCAAGAAATGCACATAGAATAGGTCAATAACATGGAGCCATTTGGTGTAGGGGCAAGAAGTCACACAAACCTCAGTACTCTTTATGGGCACCGGACAATAATCAATGCTAAGGGCTGTCTCATCAAGAAAATTGTCTTTAATTCAGGATATTATATCCGGGTAGAAGATAATAGAATATACTGTAGAAAGAATTTTTTTGTTTTAACATTTTACAATTCAAGACACTTCAAGTCCTTTCTGTTTTTAGTTGGAGCCCTCGCTTGTATAGAATAACCTCACATTTATTCATTTATTCAATAAATATGCCACATAATTGAGATATTATTAATACAACATTCCCACTACCTTGCATTTGTGAATCTCTGGAAACATCCTCAGTTTTGTACGTATTATTTTATCCTTATTATCCTTTATTATTATAAAATGTTTCTGCATATTACACATATTTATGCTTTGGTGTTTTCCACCTATAAATCCAATAATAAGCCCATAGGCTGTATTCACCAATTCCTTATTAAGCCATTGCTCTCTAGTACTTGCTGTTTTCCTCATCGACTAGATGATTTCTCACTTGAGTTACCCATTCAGGTGATCATCATTTTTCCATCCCCCAGATATTAATTCTTTGCTCGTGAGCCTCCTCCCTTGACTCTGTTTGAATGGACCCTATAACTTCTCTTTATGGTCATTAACTTATTTCCTAATTTTTTTCTCACCTAATCTTGGCCAAAAGACTCTTGTGTGGCATGTTCTGAGCCTATGTTGCTACCTGTACCGGTGTGTTGGAGCTTTCTTCTGCCTTCTTAACCTTGGAGCACTAACATAATTCTTGATCATGTTCAGCACTCCCTTCTCTAGTGAGGGAGAAGGGAGTGCTGCCTCTGACTACAAATTCAGAACACATTTTGAAGGGAGTCATGCAGGGAACAAGGAACTGGTACCAGAACGTTCTTGATCAGTCCTACAATTTCCTAAGGACTAACTCCCAAATCCTCCACATGTCCCTTCCTTTTCCAATGTCTTTATTCCCATACACCAGTTTCTTTTAGCATCATCTTCCCCTACAAACGATTGGGAAGGATTCTGCGGAGCCCTTCGTCCACCTGCACATCTTATACACTGACACTTTTCCATTTAAGTCTCCTGTTTATAGCTTTATGTTTTGTCTCACCAAGTTTGTCTCCTGCTTCTAAAGTCTGATCTAGATATTTTGAATCCATGCTGCCTTTCTTTTGCTGCTCTTGCCTATGTGATGTAACATATCAGCTGAATCAGTTGTGACTGGTGTGGTTGGCCAGAGGAGGCCCTGATGTGGACCAAAATGGAAAACAGTACAGGTGCAGAAGAGTGGAGATTAGCCCACCAAATTTAGCCAAGCAAGAATTTCAAGATTTTAGAAAAGCACAGGGGAGCCTGGGTGGCTCAGTCAGTCAACAACTGAGACTCTTGACTTCAGCTCAGGTCATGATCCCAGGGTCCTGTGATCTAGCCCCCATGTCGAGCTCTATGCTGAGCAGGGCACCTGCTTGGGATTCTCTTTCTCCCTATGCCTCTCCCCCTGACACACACTCACGTGCTCTCTCTTGCTCTCTCTCTAAAAATTAAAAATAAAATTAAAAAATAAAAAGCACAGACATTGGGCCTGGATGATATGGTTTCCTGAATATTATACTCTGTATAGTATAACTTGTCCCTGGGTGTTCAATACTAAATGTTCTAGTCAGCTCAGGCTGCCATAACAAAATGCCACAGACTGGGTAGCTTAAACAACAGAAATGTATTTTCTCACACTTCCGGAGGCGGGAAGTCTGATATCAGAGTGCTAGCATAGTTGGGTTCTAGTGAGGACTCTCTAGCTAGCAAAAAGCCACTTCTCATTCTGTGCTCACATGACCTTTCCTCTGAGTGCATGGAGATTGGGAGAGCAAACGCTCTGGTGTTTGGCACTATTCCCACCATGAGAGTGGAGCCCTCATGACTTCATCTATGAGCTTCCAACACTGTAGAACTTCCAACACTATGAACTCACGGCATGCCTCTGAGAGATGCAAGGGAGACCTGGGCCACCAAGCCCACTCATGCATCCTTTGAGATTAAACCAAAGTGATCTTGAACCTGCACCAGACTTTTTGGTTTAGTTTCATGCAACTATTATCAACTGTTCTGTTTTTATATCTCCAGTGATCTACTGTAGACCTTATCAGTGAGTTCACAGTCAACACATAGAGGAAGGGGTGCTGTGGGAGGCTCTGCTTCCCTCCTTGCTTTATGTTCATTTCTCCTCTCCACCTCCTTTATCCTAAATTTCCTGGTTGTTGATCCTGGGCATGTAATTGCATTGACACTGAATAAATCATTTATTGATTGATTGAATAAATCATGTAGTCTTTCAAGAAATATTTTTAAGTATCTACTATGTACCAGGTAGGGGTCTAGGCACTTAGTATAGAGCAGTGGACAATAGAAGTGAAACCCTGCCCTTGTGCAGCTGACATTAGAGTATTAGATGGTGTTCAGAGCAATGAGGGAAATGACACAGGCAGGAAAGGGCACTAGGGCATGCTAGGGGGTCACGTTCAATGGAACGGTCAGGGAAAATGTGGCTAAGAAGTGCCATTTGAGGAAAGCCCTGAAGGAAGTGAGAGCACAAGGTATCCAGATGTCCTAGGGAAGACAGTTTCAGGTGGAGAGGATAGCAGGTGAACAAGCCCTGAGGTGGGAGCAGGCTTGGGATGTTGGAGGAACAGCAAGGAGGCCAGGGTGGCTGTAGAAGAACAGGGCCTGGTGTCATGCAGGGCATTGTAGGGCGCCCACGGGGAATCACAGCTTCCTATCATATACCCCATCAAATCATCGCCTGAAGAAAAAGTCAAGATTTGTTGAGGATCAAATGGATTTTCCTTCATTCACCCATAAGAAATACCCTTCATGGGCATTTTCTACCATAGCTCAAGTCCAAGTCTACCAGTGATATCTGGATAAAGCCCACTGCCAGTCTTGCCTGCCATGGGTATAAGTTTGTTGCTTATCTTAATGTAGTGCACATTTAGTAATGCCCATGGGTCTATAATGCTCATGGGTCTAGTTTCTAACGTCCTGCATCTCTCTTTTACAAGCTTTGTTGTTGTACTGTATAGTAATACCAAGAGCTATCATCTAATGAGTGGCTGCCATGTGCTAGACACATTACTGATATTGTATCATTTAATCACCCAACAATTAGCCAACCAATTAACTTCTGAGGTAAATATTATTATCCCCAATTTACAGATGAGCACACTGAGCCCCAGGAAGGATGAACACCTTGCCTAAGATTATAAACTCAGACTTTAAAAGTGTACCCAAGTCAGAAGCTCCTGTTTTCCCTATACCAGGCTACAGGTCTCCTTAGATAGATCAGTTTCCCCATAATAGAATCTCATAGTTTAAATTTGAAGGCCCTTATCTTGAGACCTTGACAACTTTGTCATTCATAGCAGGTCCTACCACTCCCTAACACTTAGAAAGCAGAGAAACTTTACATTCTTTGATCCTTTCTATTTCCATAATTTAAATTTTGCTCTCTTCTAATAGGGATTTACATATCCTCCCTATAGATATATGTCAAGTGTTCTGTCTTTTGATAAATTAATTGCAGTTATTACCAGAATAAAATCAGAAAAGTTAGTATCTTTCCCTTTTGATTACATAGCACCTATTCTAACATTCACTTCTTAGCAATTCTGTTAACCTACTTCTTTTTCATAACTTTTTTTTTCTGGAAGATATTCGTAAGTAGCCTCCATTTCAAGATTCTTCCATACCAGTTCTAAATGTCTGGCATGTTTTTGCGGTTTTCAACATTGTCATCTTTTTTGTTGATATAGTTGATACTGCCTTCCATCCTCACCCTTCAATCAAATGACCTCTGATGTTTTCCCTTTCCTATACAGTTTAGGGGTCATAAGGTCATATCCATTCCCAACGTTGATCTTTTCCACTCCTGCATTCAAATGTGTGTGTGGGTGTGCATGTGTGTGTGTGCGTGAGTGTGTGCACGCACGTGTGTGTGTATGTATCAGGTACCCAACCAATATAACTTTCATTCTTCTTAAATCGTAATGCCCTATGACACCCTCTATTACCCTCTGCCATTAAATCACTAGTTTTCAGTGCTTCAAGTAAGGGCAGTACTTTTTTTTTAATAGCTATTACTGGGCTTTCATCATCAAATTAGATGTATTTAATTTTTTTTAAGTAGGCTCCACACACAACGTGGGGCTTGAACTCATGACTTTGAGATCAGAAGTCACATGCTCTACTGACTGAGCCAGCCAGGCATCCCAAATTAGATGTATTTAAATCCTCATGGAGACAGTGGCTTTCAGAGTCAGGATTCTCTAAATTTCCAAAATTCCTTTTATATATCAAAGGGCAAAACTGTCCCATGCACTTGGATGGCTATAATAAAACCCAACAATGCAAGTGCTGGCAAAGATGCAGGACTTAGGCTGCGCTGCTGGGGGGAAGGTAAAATGGTGCAGCCACTTTGGAAAACAGCCTCACAGTTCCTCAAAAACTTAAACATAGAATTATCTGTGACCCAGCGATTCAAGGTCTGAACATATACCCAAGGGAAAGGAAAATCTATGTTCAAACAAAAGCTTGTACATGAATGTTCAGAGGAGCATTATTTACAACAACCAAAAGATGGAAACAACCCCTATTTCTATCAACTAGTGAATGGATTAGCAAAATGTGGTCTCTCCACACAGTGGAATATTATTCAGCCTTAAAAAGGAATGGAGTCTGGTACATAGTACAATATGAATGATTCTTGAAATGACATGCTAAGTGAGAGAAGCCAGTCACAAAAGTCCACATATTGTATGATTCCGTCTATATGAAATGTCCCAAGTGGGTAAATCCATCAAGACAGAAAGTAGATTAGTGATTGCTTGGGATTGTGGGGAGGAGGGAATAAGGAACCCTAATGGATTTGGTGTTTCTTTGGGGGGTGATGAAATTGTTCTAAAATTAGGTAGTGGTAATGGTTGTATAACTGTGAATATGCCAAAAACCACTGAACTGTATATTTTAAATGATGAGTTTTGTGGTAAGTGAAGTACATCTCAATAAAGCTGTAAGAAAAGAAGAAGGGAGGGAGGGGGAGGAAGGGGTAAGCTTGGTCAACTGGGACTCTAGCCATG
Organism: Callorhinus ursinus; assembly: GCF_003265705.2. Lineage (NCBI taxonomy): Eukaryota > Metazoa > Chordata > Mammalia > Carnivora > Otariidae > Callorhinus > Callorhinus ursinus. Next base: position 900,092 of record NW_027397153.1, on the reverse strand, counting down.
AACTGGGAAAACTCAGAATATGATGCAAGCAAAGGATTTACTCTTTAGGAACAAAAGTGGAGCATGCCGAGAGGTGGCAGAGAGAGGAAAGAGAGAAGTATGAGGAAGAAGCCAGACACCAGTGTTCCATCTCTCCCACTTATCCCATATTAATAAGAGTGGAACCTGTAAGGGAGAAGAGGTTCGACAAAAGCATCCCAACCAAGTGTGAGGAGGAATTGACAACAGAGTGTATTTAAGCCATCTTTGCTCTTTGGGACTCTGGGAGACCACCTTTCAGAGTGCCCCTCATTAACAAGGGACAGTCAGAACAGAGGAGAAATCAATGCAAAAGGGTGGGCCACTTCTCTCTCAGCTCCTATCCAGCTTAGAGGGATCCAGAAGTTTCCATGTGTTCCTAGTGGAGGACGTGTAGGCAGCTGAATGTTGGGAGCCAGCAGGCCTGCCATGGGGCCACCACAGTGAAGGGCATGGTGGCCCTATGGCAGAGGCTGCAGATGGACAGCCTAATCCAGGAGCTGGATGGAGGATGTGGCTGAAACTCAGAGGACCAGACAGGACAGTCATAGGCTAAGGCAGGGCCAGGTCAGCAAGGTGGAACACGACATCAGGCCTGGACTGGGCTGAGAGAACAGACTGTGCATTTTGCAAGCTCTGGGCCTCATCATTGGATGCCAGGAAGGGGCTCAATGATGGAGTAGGGGGCGTTTCTAGGAACATTACTACAGAGGCCAGTGAGGGCCCCCACAGGGACCCCTATACCAAACCCAGTTGCCATTTTGGGGAGTTTGAAATAGGGTTGGGTGGTGAAACTCTGAAACACTGAGAATTTACCCAAAGTTACTAAATTAACCCAGAAGAAACTCTTTTTTTTTTTTAAAGATTTTATTTATTTTAACCAACTGAGCCACCCAGGCACCCCAGAAGAAACTCTTTTTAATGGACAGAGAACCAAGTTTCCAGGAGATTTTAAGATACCTTTCATCACAGCCATCCATGAGAATAGGGGTTTCAGTTGGATATGAGAACTTGTACTGGGGTTTCTTGACCTTGGCATCATTGACATTTGGGTTGGATAACCCTTTGCTATGAGGGTTTTCCTGGGCAGTGTAAAATGTTTAGCAGCATCCGTGCGTCTAACCTCTACCCACTAGATACCAGGAGCAAACCCCCCCCCCAATCATGACCATCTGTCCCCTGGGGGGCAAAATTGCCCTAGTCAAAAACCACTTTATTATAACCATAAAGGATGCCATGCGTTGTACACATGTCTGAAGACAAGGGATGAGTTTTCAGCCCCTCTGTCTACATACATGTCCCAGCTTGGGCCTCAGCTATTTTACACATGAGCCAAGCAAACTTTCTCTCTTGTATGACTTCCTACCCCTGTTGATCACTGTGAGGAGCCTGGAAGCCATATTCTGTCATGCATTATACATGTCCTCCTTTGTATGCAGCCTTGTTTCTGAGACTAAAATGACATCTTGTGTCTTTGCTCTCAGAGCCCTACAGTCTCTGTGTTGAGCTTCATGTGTTCTGAGATTATTTGTGTTACCTGTTCTGAGATGTGCTTTCCCCATTGGTGTGATTTTAATGAGTCCTTCCAGGTTTCCTTTGACCTCCCTCATCTTTCTACCCTTCTCTGCTGCCTCCCCGTAGCTGCTGCTCCCCCTTCTGCCTTTCGCTTTGTCTCCTCTTGCTCCAACTGGACCCATCTCTATTGGCTCATCTCTTTTGTCTTGTTCTCCATTGGCTTCTTGGAGGCCTACCTGCTCCCCTCCACCCTGCTGCCCTTCTCTGTGGAACCTGGCAAACCATGTCTTCTGACTGAAGCAAGGATGAGCCTTCCATTCCTGTCCCCACCTGTCTCTTCCTTACATCTCTTCTTCCTCCCTAGCATCTTTCTCTGTTTTTCTTCGTTTCTTGTCTACTGGCAGCTGACATCCAGCTTCTTCCTTCTTTACTGAGCTTGTGACCACACGTCTGTGGCCCTCCAGCAGCCGGAGGGCAGACAGCCTGGTGTAGGGGTGTGTAGGGCACAGCACTGCGTGTCAGGCAGACAGGGACGTGGATCCTGGACCTTAACACTTTCCTCATCTGTGTAAAGTCAGAGTGACAAGAGTGCCTAGTCCAGGGGGGCCATTGGAGGAATAGAGGCATTTGCAGTATGCAATGTGCAGTATATTCTAGACCATATGCTCTGGCATCCAGTAGATAACAGAGTGAATGTTTGTTTGTCAAACGCGTGAAAGTTGACATCGCCAACATCCAGCCTGAGGCCTGGGGCACAGTAAGTGCTAAAGGCAAAAACATCCCTGAACTGAACTGAAGCGAACTCTCCTTCCCACATTAGCTTCCACAGTCCAGACCTCAAACCTGAACCCTCCTTCCTTCCTATGTCACAACCTTTTTCTTCTTCAGGTTGAAACCTCTCCTGCATCTATGATTTGATTTCTCAAGCAAACAAAGACATTACCTAAACCTGCACAGAATCCTTCTTAAAAAAAAAAAAAAAATTCCTGCTGCCTTTTTTCCTAGTGTACTCTCCAAAAGAAATCCAATTTTTCTGCTGATCTGAAGCTTATACCAAACTCCTTTACTTTCTGGGATTTAATTATGACGAATATGTCCCTAGGGCTCATGCCAATTGGATTAGTAATCAGGATCCCCAGCACACGATCACAGTGCAGCTTTTGAAGCTGATCCACACACCCATTCTCCCCTCTGTGGACTGCCCCCACTTGCTTTCTTCCCGCAGTGTGGAAAGCCTCTCTCCTCTTCTCTCATCCTCTGGCTTCCTCTCTGCCTGCGGCTCTCATGGAAGGCCAAGGACAGCCACTGCCTGCATTAGCTGCTTTCCTGTCACTTCCTGCTCCCCATTCTTTCACCTCCCTCCACCCTGCTGCCATTCTTCAGATTTCTCTCATTTCCCTCTGGTTGTTAAAGTCACTTTAATCTTGTTGGCTGAATTGAGCAGGTAGTATTAGCTCCACTGGCAGATGAGGAAACAACCACGAAGCAGTGAAGTGACCTGTTCACATCATAGAGCCACACATCACTGGCAGAGCTAAGATGACAAATAAAAGCCCCGCCTCTTAGCCTGTGGCTTTTTCACCTTGTCTGAACCATATTGACTTTATTTTTTTAAAGATTTTATGTATTTATTTGAGAGAGAGAGGGGGAATGAGCAGAGGGGAGGGGCAGAGGCAGAGGGAGAGGCAGACTCCCCACTGAGCATGGACAGAGGATGGGTGGGGCTCCATCCCAGGACCCTGGGATCATGACCTGAGCCAAAGGCAGAAGCTCCACCGTCTGAGCCACCCAGGCGCCCCAAAGCCATATTAACTTTAAGTGGAGCATCAGGAATGGCAACAGTGGTCATTACTTAGTCCTTACAAAATCTATGACATGCTGTGTTTTTACCCTTAAAGGTTAATACAAATCCTACAGAAGGAATCCACATGAGTTCCCTCTAAAACTTGTATAGAGGTAGGGGTGGTGGTCATCTTTAGTCATTCGTTCTTTCAAAAATTATTTATATACCTACACGGGAAACAGTAACGACAAATTTGTAGCACTTCAAATTTACAAAGTCCTTTCACGAGCCATCATTTCATGTGAATCCTCAAAATGATCTTGCAAAGAGGGCATTATTAACCCCATTTTACAGATCACGAAACTGAGGCTCAGAAAGCTTAGATGATTGAATGCAAGACGCAGCTAGGAAATAGCAGAGCTGTGAAGCAGACCCTTTTCCTCTTGACTCCAAAGCTCATATTCTTTCTATTTTAGCATTCCACTTCACACATGAAGGGGCTGCATTTCTAAAACCCATTTGGCTTAGTTTATGAATATTTATTGTTAGGAGTAGAAATGCATCAAATTTACCGACAAACAAGGTAAAGGCAAATCAGTAATATTATGTTTAGCTATTGATATGAGATGGAGCTGCTTGCAAAATTAGAATTCATTACAAGCAATAGATCTTTTTCATGACTAGGCTTTGCTGGATCTTATTATCTTGTAAACAGCAACAAAATAAAAGACTTAGGGTTTAATAGGGTAATGAAACAAGTTGATTTAGTCCCCAATTGAGCACAGTGGGCCAGGGCCTGCCTGATTGCTCACTCACAGTACCCTGGAGGGCTGTGGCAGGGTCTGGGGTATCAGACTGGGCTCTGCAGAGCTGCATGTGAGTCACCGGCATTCTCGGCATTGGGAGCTTGATCAGGATTTTTGTAATGAATTTAGAGGCGAGGAAGATTTGGATTATATTATAAGACTGCATTATGTACCTCTCTGAAAACTCAAAATTTGTTCCTATGAATCACTGGAACAGAATTAAGCCCCAAATGCCTGAATCCTCCTAGTACAAGGAGATGTGGTTTCTTCTAAGCCAGAGATTCTTAATCTTGGGTCCATGGATGGACTGCAGGTGGCACATGAGTACCCTGAAGGTCAGGGGTCACACTGAGGGGATATATGCTTATGTGCGTGTTTCTTAAGTTTCACAGAGAGGGCAGAGAATGGTTAGCTACTGATAGAGAGGGTGTGAGTGAGTACTTACTAGGGAGCGAGTAAACCCACCTTGAGACAGTGGGGACAGGGGAAGGTCCCAGGCGGAGCCTAGGAAATCAACCAACTGTAAGATATGTCCGATATTTTGATAAAATGATTCTCAAGTCATTGTCACATGAATCACAGATGGTGTGATTGGATCTCATGATGGGGGGTGATTACTGATACCTTTGGACCTGGGCCTACGGGTGCACTGTACGAGGTTCATAAACTCCCTGAAATTGGATGTGACATTTTGCATGTACGTGCATATGAACATATTTCTAAGGAGAGGAGCTCCAGCATTTCATCAAAGTCTTAGAGAGGGTCCTTGATCCCTGAAGGTTAAGAACCACCGAGCTGGAAGAATCGTTCATGAAGCTTTGAGCTTCTGGCAATGACAGTGATTCAGGTTCCTTCCTATGTCCTACTTTCATCTTTATATAATCTCTTTTCCATCTCTCTCTTTCTCTCTCTCTCTTTACTCAGCACTTGAGTCCTGCACTGGCATGCAGGAAGAAGACCGCTTGGGTAGGGAGGCATGGACAGGAAGGAGGGCTCGGGCTGACCACATAATTGAGTATCGAGTTCACACGCAAGACAAGGGATTTCCCCTTTGATTGTGTAAGACACTATAAATGAGGGAGGCCATTGCCAGATGGAATACTTCATGGGCTATTTATCATTATAAAGTGGGCAGGAGGAATTGACTGACCTGGTGGGTTAATCAGAATTCTGAGCAATGGCTTCATTACATGATAATTCAGCACACAAGATTTATATAGCCCCTGTCTTCATTAACAGTATAAATATTTCTTTAAAATAACATTTTGGAGCAGAACACAGAATCATAATAAGTTTCTTCCCTCACTGAACTGCTAGGAATTGATTCTCACCTAGTTGGGTGGATGGCACTTAGGCGTCAGTGCTCCCAAGAACCATCCACAAGACATGAGTTACTGTGCTATAATTCTCACCTTGCCAGGGTTTCTAGCTTTCATAAAGGAAGCTGTCCCTGGCATCAGTAGGAAATCCCCAGGAGCAGATTGGATCTGTGACAGGACTGCCTCAGAATAATCTGGAATCCAAGTGGTGCTCTTGAGCTTCCCAATTCATTCCCAGCAAGAGCCAGAGGCTGTTGCTGGTATGCCCCATTTATGTAAGAGGTGTGCTTCTGAAAATCAGTGAGTAAATTACACAAACATATACATATATAATGAAGTTTTAAATTAACATAGTATGGTCACTATTGCAGAGCAAGTTTTTATAAAGCAAAACGTCCTTTTGTAATATGAATATCACCACTGATTTTATAATCTTGTGTTTTTGTATATTAAATTTGCTTAAACTGAAATCTATTTGTATGTGAGCCTAGGGAACTAGTAATTGCTGTTTTCATGTGTTCAAGCTGATTGGGTCAATATTTTCATAGGGTCTCTAATTCTTTTTTGTTGGGAGCAGATGGCCCTGTTACATGAATAATAAACTATGAAAATTGAGCATTCAAGAAAAAATTAGTATTATAATCAAATAAAACTTGCAACAAAGTTAAAATGAGACATGTCTAATGATTTGTGTGATAATTGCATCAAAATATTAAGTGGTTTCAAAAAAACCTAAAATATTAAGTGGTTCCTGTAAGTGGCTATAATTAATATGACTCCTGCAGGCCAATGAGACTCAAGAATTTGCATTTCTTTTTTTATATTATTTATTTTTTATTTTTTTTTAAGTAGGCTCCATACCCAGCACAGAACCCAGCATGGGGCTTGAATTCACAACCCTGAGATCAAGACCTGAGCTAAGATCAAGAGTTGGGCGCTTAACCAACTGAGGCACCCAGGCGCCCCCCCCTTTTTTTTTAAGATTTTATTTTCAAGTAATCTCTACACCCAATGTGGGGCTTGAACTCACATTCTTCACTTGGCTATCAAGACACCACACTTTTTGGATTTTCCTCTTCACTTACTAGCCGTTCACTTCTCAGTCTTCATTGCTGGTTCCTCCTCCTCTTCCTGACTTCTAAACATTGGAGTAGCCCTGGATTTAGTCCTTGGCCCTCTTCTCATGTCTACTATGTCCACCTCCTAGGTGATCTCATCTGGCCCGAAGGCTTTAAAAATTTTAAATATACTGATGACTCCAAAGTTACTCTAATGAATGTATAACTGCACACTGTAATCAGTGTACTGAAGAAAATATACACAATATTGTGAGATCATATACCAGGGTTTCTTGCCTCACTCTAGAACAGAGGTCTGCAAACTTTAACCTGAGGGCTTGTATTCAGACTGGGACCTCTTTTTGCCAATAAAGTTTTATTAGAAGTTAACCACACCCATCTATTGGTATCATTCATCTAAGGCTGCCCTTGCACTAAAATGGCAGAGTTGAACTGTTGCCAGAGACTATACACACCTTGCGAACCTGACAGTATTTACTATCTGGCCTTCTGTAAGAAAATCTGTTCATCCCTGGGCTAAGAGATCAAAGCGCAAATGATATTTGAGTTGAGGTCGGAAAGGTGAATATGAGTTATCCAGGCAACCAAGTGGGGAGAGCGTTCTAGAATAGCACTATGTGGGTTTTGTGAAGGAAGGGAGCTTCGGGAATCAGAGGACCCAATGGAAAGCTAGTGTGGCCGGAGAATGAGATCCAGATGAGACTGATCAAAGATGGAGGTAGTTTTGGACTTCACAAACACTGCCTAAAGCAATGCTTCCAAAACTTGATTGTGCATTAACAGATTCTGATTCAACAGGTCTGGGATGGGGCCTGTCATTCTTTTCAAATAAGTTTCCAAGTGATGCCTAAAGGCCAGGTGCCACATGCCACCTAGAAAGTAGAAAGATGTGATCTCATTAAAGTTGAGGGGTCAGGTGGGGGGCATGAAGGGGAGGAAGGAATCAAGAATGATTCCTGGTCTCTGACTTTGAGCAGCCCAGTGGGGCCACTTCCTGGTAAGGGAAGGCTGGGGAGCAAGCAAGTTTGAGTACAGAATTGATGAGTTAATCTTAGATGAGTTGAATTTGTGATGTCCTGGGACATTTACATGCAGAGCAGCAGGTAGCTAAATGTTGAAGGTTGAAGCTAGAGGTGGGGGGAGGGATTAGGATTAAGGAGGGATTTTTCAAAATTAGGTGAGTGAGACTTGTGTATTTTCATAGGCTTAGAGGAAGGTATAAGTGATGAGGCAAGGTCTTATGGGGCTCAATCCAGAGGAATTACTCCCCATGGCCAAGGACAGGTTGGGGTATGACTGGTAAGAATAGGTATTTATGCAGGTGTGTTAGGTGGAGCTTGAGGACACTTACTGCTTGCCTCTGTTTTCTTTGTGAAAAAGGAAGCAAGGCCATCCACTGACACCAAGACAATAGGGTTAAGAAGGGAAGAAGAGCAGGGAGGAATTTATGTACCTGTGTGAATGTAGGTGCAAAATATCAAAAATTTGTGTCTTTTGATAAGATTTTATTCTTTTTTCCTTTAAGTATCGTGGTTAAGTTGTACTTTGGAAAAAGCAGGTAACTTGGAAAGAATCAAGAAAACTGCTGTTGACTTTCTGTCTGACCCTTGACAAATCCTTTCCTTTGTGTGAGCCTCAATTTCCTCACTTGTAAAATGAGAGGGGTTGGAATTGATCCCTAAAGTGTCATCTAGTTTTATGGTTCTGGCTCAGTACAAGAAAGGATTTTTAAATTTAGCATATAGATGAAGAAATATTTAATAGACGTGTTTACATGTTGTCTTGGGTCTAAATGAGGAGTACCTACTCTGTCTAGAATTGGATGAGAGTCAAATAAACATTTCATTTCAAATCATCCTGAAGGTATTCAGTGCATTATAAAGAATAAGAAATATGTAGGGATTTAAGTCTTGCAGAATTTCTGACTGAAGGTACGTGACACTATAAACACTTAGAATTTTCCTAGTGTTGGGTAATCCTGAGTCCATCTTCACCAAATGTGGAAATGGAGGGAAGGGGATTGTGACTTGTCTAGGGCTTGGGAGGGAATCTTGTAATCCTGTTCATTAATGCTAGGGCCTGAAGAAGAGTCATGTTTGGCTGATTTTCTTTACTTGAAGTGGAAGGGCTCTGGGCCACATCACCTTCACCTTCACCTTCACATAATGACATGAAGTGTATCCAATTGGAGAAGCTCCTTAAGAGCTGGGACCACATACAACTTGTCTTGGTATTTCCTACGGTAGTTGAATAGGGATTTATTTTGTTTTAAGCACTGTTTCTTAGAATGAGAAGATTAGATTTTTTCCCAGCTAAGGTCTGGCTCACAATTAGGAAGGTCATGACTGATCCTCGGGTTTGTAGTTTTACTTACAGAGAATGTGATTCACAGCAGAGGCTTTGGTGAAGATAACTTCTGAGTACACTGAGCTCTTGGAAGAAAAGTGTTATATACATATTGCAAAGTATTGTCCTATACATGCTAGATGCTTTATAGCTGAGATAAGTTTTAGAACCAAAATAAAAAGAGTCTGTAGAGTACTACTTAAGAAATATAAATGGATATACTGGCCATATCTGCTTCACAGGGGAGTTGAAAGAACTAATTGATGCTTGTAAGTTCCTTGAAGTCTTTGAATTAAAGAGTCTAGAATCTGCAAGGTATGATTACCTTCTGTATTATAAATGTTATAATTAATACACACATATTTTCCAATTCAGATGCATAGCTAGGACTTGTTCAAAATGCATAAACCCTTTAAAATGAATATTTGGGGGAGTACCTCTTATATCCTCCAGAGTTCTGACTCATTTGGGTAGACACAAATTGATATGGACTCTGGTCTCACCCAGGTACATTTTACCACCTGTGTTTTGTAATTTTAGGAATCTGCCTTGCGTTCGTGGCAGGAAGGACTGAAGCAACCTTGTGTTATGATTTATTCAAGCTTGACAGAAATCAGGAGCCAAATAAAAGGGAGGACAGATATTTCTCTGTCTAACAAGGTTATCTCAGATTGCTTGATATTCTCCATGACATTTGCTTGCAAAACATTCTGCCAGCTTCATTAAACTGTCTTTGGTTAGGTAGCAACTAAATATTCCCTGTAGTCTAGATTTTCATGTTCCCAAATGATTGGCCTTAGGGTTAGAAGGGGAGGAGGGATGCATGAGTGACTGGGTTCGGATGGGGGCAGATAGCGGCGGCGGTAGCAAAGGAGTGGTCTTTAAGCAGCAAAGACCTTTGGGACTTTTTAGAAACATACTGTATTTACCTTCATTTACTGAGAAAATAGACACAGTTAGTTCAGATTACAAAGGAATGTCCCATTTATGTACATACTGTTCAGAGAACAGAGAACAAAATGTCTCTGCCCAAGCCGACCTGGTCAGAGTGTACCAGGGAAAATCAAATGAGACTGTTGTTTTTATAGTTCAAAAACACTTGAATGCTGTTAATGCTAAAGTTCTTCCAAGTTTGCTATAGATTTGAAATTTTTCTAATAAAATGTTTACTCCTATGACATTACCATCTCTCCCTACTTCAGACTTCAGACACAGACAACAGACACAGAATCAGAACGCCCCGGATCTACTTCATTACCTTGTAAGTTACATATTCTAGAATGTCCTTTGCCCTTCCAAAGTGAACATTAGGCATTTCTCTCCCCTCGTATAAAGGGGTGACAATAAGATGATTAGAACCACCTACGCTAACAGGTTCTCAAACACACTGACTCAGACTGGAAATAGGAAAGATGATAATGACAGACCTCACTCACTTATTATTAACACCCAAGTCGCCAGAGGTGATCTGAGATTTTCCTTTACAGAGATGGGTGAGAGGGAGAGGGGCAGGGGAGAACAGTTGACGGTTAGATTAAAAAGGTGATGGTGTTCACGATGTGATGTGCCGAGTAGGTTCTTTAAAAATGTGAATTGACTATCTCCAGAGGGAACTAACCAAATCTCATTAAATGACTGTTGCAATTGCGAGGACTGTATTTTCCAAACTGAAACCTGGGACACATACTTTGAAACTGGGACTGCCTGGAAAATGCAGGATATGCAATATATCCCATGCTCTGGTTCCGGTCTCTATCTTTGTACTCCCAGAGGCTGAAGGAAAACATTTGTGATAAAGTTCTATGATTTGTCATGAATCTCATTTTATGTAAAGGGACAATTGGCATTTGGAATTAGAGTCCTGGGGCTGAAAGCACATGTGCATAATGTAAATATCTTAATTATCATTCATTATGCATCTTTGGGAGGTACATTATTATACATAATTATGCATACGCCTGTAAAGAGGTATGGCTCCTACCTACAGTGGTCACATTTCCCAAATCCCAAACTGAGAAGCATAATGAGAAACGTGGTCTGACAAGGAGATTGGATTTTTAAAAATCGGGGCTGTCTTGGAAAAGCTCAAATGCCCCTCAGCGGTAGCTGTGCCCAATGTGGATGCGCTTTTTAACAAAGTACTAGGAGACTTGAAGCTGGGCCCAAGTCTGTAAGACCCTAAACCATGGCAGCATGGGCCTGTTCTTCAGAGGGGAAGCGCTGGAAGGAGGTCATGACTGGGTGACCTGAGAGCCATTTGGTTGTGTATCTTTGGCATCTGGGAGGAGTGAGGAAGACTTAAAATGGAAGCTTTAGGAACAAGAGAACATGGTCTCCATTTGGCAGGGGGATGGAGGGGGAGAGGAGAAGAAGAAACTAGTATTTCCAAGGGCAAGCAGTACCCCAGCTTGGGCTGGGGGCTGGAGCCACAGGCCCCAGGCTCACTGTGTGTCAGCATGCAAGCCGTTATGGGCTGGTTTGTGTCCCCCCAGATGTGTATGTTGAAGCCCTGACCCCTGGTCCTGCAGAATGTGACTGTATTGGGAGACAGGGTCTTTAACGAAGTAATTATGTTAAAATGAGGTCAGTAGGGTGACCTACTGTGTTCCCTCTCCAATATGATTGGTATTCTTTTTTTTTTAATTTTTTATTGTTATGTTAATATGATTGGTATTCTTATAAGAGGAGGTTAGGGCACAAAGAGAGCCCGGGGAGAAAAGCATGAGAAGACACAGGTAGAAGACAAGGCCAAGCAGAGGGGCCTCGGAAGAAACAAACCCCACCAACATCTCACTCTCAGACTTGATCTCACCTCCAGAACTGTGAGACAACACATTCCTGTCGTGTAAGCCCTCCAGTCTGTGGTACTTGGTTACGAAGCCGTAGCAAACTAACGCCCAAGCATAATGTTGATATGATACAGGGGCTCTGACAGGAAGAGAGCCATGTGGGGGGCTGGGAGAGAGTAGACCCTCTGGGAGTGTCTTGGCCCTGGGATTGAACTCATCTGCTCCTGGAAGCAAGCTTCAAGGAGAAAGGTAGAAAATGTGACACTCTGTGAGGCCTTACAGGCTGTGAGGTTTTTACTCCTGGCTCTAGCATCCCCAGAGGGATTTGAGCATCATGTATATCCAGTATGAAGCTGGACCAGAATTTACAGGAAACCAGTTTGCAAAGACACTGAGAAGGCTTGTGTGTAGTTTCCTTTTTTTTTTTAAGATTTTATTTATTTATTTGACAGAGAGAGACAGAGAGAGAGGGAACACAAGCAGGCGGAGTGGGAGAGGGAGAAGCAGGCTTCCTGCTGAGCAGGGAGCCTGGTGTGGGACTCGATCCCAGGACCCTGGGACCATGACCCAAGCCGAAGGCAGACACTCCACCGACTGAGCCACCGAGGCGCACCTTGTGTGTGGATTCCTGATGCTATTGCTGATGGATGTTATTACCCACTAGTACCACTAAAGAGGGTACAAGATCATGAAACAGCATCGTCTTCAACTGATAACCGCAATAGCTGTGAGAATCTGATGGTACCCAAGGACAATGTTCACGCGCCAAGAGCTTGTTTTCATCTGTTTGCAGCATAGCTGCTTTTTCCCAGACGAAGTGGGACTCGGCTTAGCCACGAAGCCATCCCATCACTTGTGTCTTGACTAGGCACACTGAGAGGGGTCTGGGAGGAGGAATTTCCTCCGCCCTTCCTGGTTCTTCTAGCTGAACTAAGAATCAAATTGACATGAGACAGATGAACAGGAGAAAATCAAATTTAATAGCATACATACAGGGAACCCACACAGACATGGAAATCCCAAAGTCAGTGGGGCAATGTGATGCTTACAGGAGCTGAGGAGAGGGGCAGCGGTCTGAGGGTACAAAGGGGAGAAATACCATTAGCAGGAAGGTGAGAGGAGGTGTTTGGAAAGCAAAGGTTGCCCCTATTATGCAGGTAAGTTTCTTAGGTAAAGAGGAATCTGCTTTAGCTCTCTTCCTGCTACCAGCAAGCAGTTGAGGGGGAGGTCAAGAGCTTTTTCTGAATCTGCTGGGTTCAAATTGCTTTTAAGTCAAAATAACGTTCATGTCAAAGTGGTCCATTGTGGTGTGGCCTGCCCTTGGCCCACACGGACATCTGGACTTAGCTTGGGAAGACAAAGCCTGAGAGGGGGAGGGAACAGGGTGGCTCCTGACACCTCTCTCCCTGCCTCATATCCCCATCCTCTGCACCAAGGATGCTCTAGCTGCTGGACATGTCCTGTTTCATTTCCTTCTCGCATCCAGCACATGAAGAAACAGGGTCAGACAGCCAAAGGGACTTACGTAAAGCTGTAGAGCCAGTGAGCAGCAGGGCCAGGGAGAGAAGCCAGGTCTGCGTGACTCAAAGCTTATGCCCCTGCTTACCCTACATGCCACCTCCCCCACGAAGGGATATAAATAGATCATCCTGGACTTACTCATAAAATCCCAGGATGCTAAAACGAAAGAACAACTTCCTTCCCTGCACACCTTGAACACATCCTGAAACTGAAAGGAGGCACTTGAGAACAAATGGAAGGCGGTTGTTTCCATGTCGGGGAGGGGAGGTTGGGGGAACAAAAATACTACTCTCTTTTTTACCTCAAGTTGTAGAGCCTGGAAAGATTGGCTTGAGAAGGGTTTAGAGCGGTTCCTTAGACACCTGGAGATCTGTAGGGTAGAAATGGGGGTTTTGCTATTCTCCTAGCCAAACAAACAAAAATGCTCTCAACCTGACAGAGAACTGATCTCTGCTCTCCTTAGGACTGTGCAGGCAGCCAAGGCCCCAAGTGCTTTGACCTTGGGCTGGGATTCTGTGGAGACCGTCATTTCTGGCGTAGGACTTGTAACTTAGCCTCATCTTCACATACATAGCTCATCAGGGCCAACCGCTCTCCTACCTCATTCCATCTTCACAGTGGTCCTGAAGTGGTGGCTAGTCTCACCTCCATTTTACAGGTGGGGAACTGGAATCTGGTTCACACTGACAGGAAACTGGAATCACCTGATCCTTTTCATTCACTTTTTGGAAACAAAAAAATGGGGGGGGGGGTTCAATTATTACCTCATAAGTGCAGTTGGTTGAAGAAGGTTATTCAAATAAATAAATGCAGTTTGATATGTCAGAATGTTTCAAGATGTATAGCTCCCGGTGGGGAAAACCTAAAAAAAAAGGTGATTATGAGTAGATGGGGCTGTTTGTTGGCTTACATCATGTCGTGAGTGAGAGCCTCATACTGGGCTATTAGAGAAGTCGGGGAAGTTAAGAATAAACCTTCACCTTTGGGGCCACCTCAAGGAGAGCAGTCTCTGAGCTGGCTGAGTCCCTAGAATAACCTACTTCTTCTGTAAAAGCACAGAACACAAGAAATCAGTCATCTTGTACCACTAAGATAACTCACAAATCCAGAAATATGCACAAAAGCTACACACACATATGCTAAATCCATGGCTTGAGCCCCATTCCTACACTAAAAATGCACCACTCTCGCCTCCTAGTCTCCTTACTGTCGCAGGCTACACTTTGCTCGAGTGCTCAGATCCAGTGGGGTTAGAAATCCCAAGCATAGCAACAGTGTCCAAGCAGAAGCAGCAGTCAAATGTCCCTAACTAGCAGAGGAAAGGCCTGAGTGACGATAATCAAGCTCAGGAGCCAAATCGGAAGTGGGTTCAGTTGTAGCTGGCATAGCGGGGGTGGGGGGGTGGGCAGGCAGCCTCTGGCTTTTAGGTTTTTGCCCCAGACCTATGGAAATCTTGTGCTTCCTGGCAGTCCGGCTGAGGGCATCACAGCTAGTTAGAAGAAAAAGACTGACAAAAGATGCTTGACTTTCCTCAGAAATAACAATAATTGCCATTGAATGATAGCTTACCATATGCCAGCTGCTCTTCTAAGCAGACATTATCTCATTTCATTTTACTGAGTGACCAACAACAACCCTATGTGGCAGGCATACTTATGCCCCATTTTACATGTGGGGAAACAGAGGCTCAGGAAGGCTCAGTAACTTCTGAGGTGACACAATTTCAAAGTAACAGAATTTCTGGTAAGGGTGAGTTCTGAGTCCATGTCTTTACCCACTAGGCCAGGGGATAGAAAAGTTTTCTGTAAAGGGCCAGATAGTAAATATTTTCAGACTTACAGACCACGTGGTCTCTGCCACAATGACTGAACTCTGCCTTCATCCTGCAAAAGCCGTAGATGATATGTAAATAAATGGGTATGCCTGTGTGCCAATAAACCTTTATTTAAAAGACAGACAGTGGGCTGGGTTTGGCTATAGTTTGCTGACCTCTGAACCAGGCTATAATATTTGGTCTTACAATTACATGCCCTGGAACTAGAGCCTGATCTACTGGAAGGAAAGAGAACCAAGGAGCTAGGGTTTGAGCTCGAATCATGTCCCTACATTTCTGTGGGAATTGGGGGAATTCTGCAGTGCCTTTGTGCTGTACTTTTCCTATTTATTATTTTTAAGATTTTATTATTTGAGAGAGGGAGAGAGAACATGAGCAGAGGAGAGGGGCCAGAGGGAGAGGGGGAGAGAGAAGCAGACTCCCCGCTGAGCAGGGAGCCTGATGCGGGGCTCGATGCCAGGACCCTGGGATCATGACCTGAGCCGAAGGCAAATGCTTAACTGACTGAGCCACTCAGGCGCCCCTAGTTTTCCTATTTATGAGAAAAATGAAAATCACTGTGAGATCTACCTCTTTGGGATATATGTTTTCAAGATGACGGGGAAAACATACATGGCCCACATGTTGAAAAGTGAAATTACCGTGCAAATCTGGAGTGCTTGCTTTTGCTTACACCAGGGAGTGGCCGTCTGGAGCCCCGAGCCCTGACTTCCCCACAGACTACAACGTTGGCCGGGCCCTGGTGTCTTTGGACAGAGCAGCCGGTGAGTCGGTAAGTCGGCGGCACTTGCATATCAGTATGAAAGTCGATTCCTATGGCAACAAACAGAATCAGAAGCAGCTCCCTTGCTGTGTGAAAGAACAATGGGAGGATAGTAAACCAGAAAGTGAAAATCAGACAAGATAGGGAATTGCAAGGAGAGTCGGTTAAGCTCAGCTTGAGAGGCTAATGCTGATACCAGAATAAACTGCTGATGTTGATAATATGCCATCTCTCTCAGCAATAAGGGATTGTTTTCATTGGGTGAGAGAAAGCTCTTGCTTTGTGGAAGCATGTGTTCGTGACATTAAGCAGTCAAATAATATACTCCTTCCTGATGAGGAGCTCCTTGGTGCTAGTTGCCAAGAGAAGGCGCTTCCTTTTGCCTTGCTCTCTGTCACATCTGGGCACCAGGGAGAAGATCTTCAGTAGTCCCAGAAAGCTCACCCCTAGAAAGAATCTGCACAGAGGGGCCTGGAGGCACAGCACACTCAGGCAGATGGTTTTATCTAACCATCTGGGTTTCCAGAAGGGCGACTGAGACCCAAAAGGTGGCCAGCAGAAGGCCCTCTGATGGATAGCAAGACCAGCACGTATTATCTATTATAAAATATCTTTTTTTAAAGCTTTCCTTTACTAACAACTGCTAGACCTAACCACTGTGCAGTACCTTTTAACTAATACTCAGCAAATTAGGCCACTGAAGTTACCAAACAAGTATTTTCTAGCAGCTTTGCCAGTCCATGAAGGACTCAAACAACGAAACCTCTTCCTGCCTGGACGTGGCAGGTGGTAAGAGTCAGTTTTGCCCCGGATTAGCTTCTAGACCTATTTGCACAGAGCTGTAGTAGTTTTCTAATATATTTTCTTTTTGAGAGAGAGAGAGAGAGAGAGCTTGCGTACTGCATGCAAGCAGCAGGGAGGGGCAGAGGGAGAGAGAATCCTAAGCAGGCTCCACACCCAGCGTGGAACCCAATGTGGGACTCGATCCTAGGACCCTGAGATCATGACCTGAGCTGAAATCAAGAGTCGGACACTTAACCAAGGTGCCGCAGTTTTCTAATATTTCCAGGTAGAGTATTTCCTCCATGTTGCCAAGGTGTTTATTTATATCCTATGCATTGTACACTTGAGGACATGTGGGGGCGAGAAGAGGTTAAATACAGAGGTTAAGAACTTGGGGTTTGGAGTTGGAGTGGAGTGACGGTGGGAGAATTACCCAAACTCTGTCCTCAGCTTTCTCATTGATAATGTCAGGAAAATAATGGTACCTGTCTCAAAGGACAGAGCTGCAGGTGAAATGAGCTGATGCAGTCAGTACTTGGCAGACATGTGCTTGGAAAGTGTTCACCATTATTTCCTCGGGGAGCCTAAGAAGTTTATACCACTTATTTGCTGTGATGCAGGAAGAAACAGAAAATATTTATTTTGAAGCCGTGAATAATGTGAGATAAAAATACAGAAATGCCAATTGTTAGTGCTGACACACACACCCTCTACGTTAAGCCCACTTAAAGTCAATTTCTCCATCAAAAATTCTGGTGCCGTGAGAGACTTTTTTTCTCTCAGCCAAATGCCTTCCATTTTCGATGTAATGGGTGTGTTTTATTATTGCTACATCATTTCCCACCGAAGCATCTTTCCTCCAGAGCATGTGATGTCATTTATAGCTACTGGCACAAACATTTTTTCCATATTTTGTCAATTAAGCCTGTCACCGAATTTAATATTTACAGTCTTGAATGGTTTACTGAAGTACTTGGAGGAAAAGGGAAATAAGAGCTGAGGGTAGAAACCTACCCTGTTGATTTCATTAGTGAATATTAAATATAATTGGGAGGCTTGTAATGAACATACTGATAACTTTGGTAAGCATTTCAAAGAACAAATTAATATTTAAATATTTAATATTTGGAACTCAAACTTTTACGCTGATGCTTGCCAATTCTCTCATAACAGGCAAGATCCGCCTTAGGAAGCAGATGGCACGGCGGGCTTGTGCAAGGTAAAGTTGCTTATTGCCAAAACCTAGGTAGCACAGAGTTCAACTCATTTGTGTTGGTGAGGCTGGTGTGGTAACACGAGCAGGTCACAGAAATCTTTGGCTTTGGTATAAGTTTATGGTTATATCTGAATTGTGTTGCTCCTAACTTCACATTTTGAAATCCTAACCCCCAGTACCTCAGAATGTGCCTGTATTTGGAGACAGGGTCTTGAAGAGGTGATTGAGTTAAAATGAGGTCAGGCATTGGGCACCACGGAATGGCCAGGAGGTGGGAAAGCTACGCAAACAAGGCACAGCTCAGTGGACATGAAGGTGTCAGGAGTCAGGACGGGCCGATAAGTGAGCTAAGGCTGAGCTGAAAGTGCCAGTGATCAAAATGCCAAGACGCGAACTTGATTCAGAGGCTGAGGTCTCCCTTCTTCTTCCTGCAGCTGCAGGGACTCGTCCTGGGATGGGCAGCATTGAGCTGGAATGAGCAGCAAGTGTCAGTGAAAAGAATATCGGGCCTCCAGTTCGGGAGGCCTGGTCTCATAGTCTTAGATTCCAGTTATTCTGGCAACTCATTGTCCTAGAATGTATTGGGTATTTATTTATATTGATCAGGAGCTGAACAAGGGGTGAGGAACACAAAGGAACTCATGGTCTAGAGGGAGAGAGAGGGAGATAAAGAGGGAAATTGTAGCAGAGGTGGGAGCTTCCACTTAAGCTTAGCCAGAACACCCCCCGACCCGCATGAAAATTTAAAACCCCAGGTAGGACCAATGTGCTCAAACTGCCCAAAAGCAAGAAAGAAATGACAGGCTATTAAAGTACCAGCAGGGCGAAATCGCAGGGAAATGGGAACTGAAGTGTTTTGCCAATCCAGGTGAACTTGGCTTTCAGTTGTGGTGGCCTCACAAGGTGAGGGGGCAGAAGCGAAAACCCAAGGCCTGCCCTCGAGAAAGAGACTAATAAAAGACTCTCTCCCATATTAAACTTGGACCCCAAAGGATTATACTCTGGTAGAAAGTAGGAACCAAAAATATTCTCCTTCAGGGTTGACAAGAGCAGTAGAAATAAAAGAAGAAAATCTTATCACTGAGAATTGTGGCCCTGGGTGTGTCCTCATAGGAAATTGTAGCCTGTGTTAGCATTAATGGGTTGTCAAAGAAACATCAAGCCATGAACTATACTGAAGGTGGTCTTGGACCGGTAATGCCCCCAAGCACCTGGCAGAAGCAAATGCAGATCCTTCTGGAAGAAACTACTTTCATGTTCAGCCTAAAAAAATGCCCGCAAATAATTCTACAACAACGAGACATACACTCCACCTCAGTTTAAAGAAAAACAGTAAAACATTTGGACAACACATTAAATAAATTTGACCTAATAGACTACGTAGAAAATATTAAAATCCACAACTATATTACGCACATTCTCTTCAGGCACATCTGGAACATTCTAAAACTTCGACAACATCTTGGGCCAAAAGCAAGTCTAAACATATTTCAAAGTATTACAGTCAGCTCACTGCAATAAGTAGAAATCAATAGGAAAAATACAACTAACGCAGTCCCATGTATTTCGCTTTTATATTTTTTCATCACTTTATTATTTTTATTTTTTTAAGTAGGCTCTTTGCCCAATGTGGGGCTCGAACTCATGACCCTGTGATCAAGAGTCACACGCTCTACTGACTGAGCCAGCCCGGCACCCCTCACCATTTAACTTTAATTGAAAACGTAGACATAAAAATATGGCACAAGTCTTACATTCTTCTTGATTTCTTCATTTTTCCATTGAGTTACAACATGGAAACAGTAATGTATAAAGTGTACTAATCTTTGGTATCTGGCTTTATTTCTTTATTTTTAGAATTAACATACAGTAAAATCGATTCTTTGCTATATAGGTCTGTGAATTTTATACCATTTGTAAATTCATATAACCACGAGCACAATCAAAATACAGAATTTTTCCATCACCCCACCTTTAACCCCCAGCAACCTCTGATCCATTCTCCATTCTAACAGTTTTAGTTTTGTGTTTTCAAGAACATCGTTAAAGTATAAAAATACGTATATGCAGCCTGTAACCTTTAGAGATTGGCTTTCTTCATTCAGCATAAATTCCTCCCGATCCATCTAAATTATTGTGTGTATCAATAGTTCATTCCTTTTTATTGTGGAAGAATATTCCATGATACGGATGTACCACAGTTTGTTTAATCATTTACTTGTTGAAAGACATGGGCTTTTGCTTCCAGTTTGGGCTGTTATTAATAGAGTCTCTATAAACATCCATATACAGGTTTTCGTGTGGATATACATTTTCTTTTCTCTGGGCTAAATGCCCATGAATGTGATTACTAGGCTGTATGTTTAATGTATATTTAATTTCATGAGAAAATGTCAAACTAATTTCTAGAGGGTCAGTAATATTTTAAATTCTCACCAGCAATATATGAGTGATTTGCCAGCACTTGGTATTTTCAATATGTTTTAAAAAACTTTTTGTTTTGAAATAATTTAATTTTTTATTGTTAAACAGGCAATTAATTAATTAATTGATAAGTAAGTAAGCTCCACGCCCAACATGGGGCTTGAACTCATGGCCCTGAGCTCAAGAGTCACATGTTCTACCAACTTTTGCCATGTCTCATAACTTATCTCCTAACCCCATCATGAAAATTTTCTCCTATATCATCTACTAAAAGTTTTATGGTCTTGACATTATATATTTAAATGTATTATCCATTTGAGGATAATAAGATATGAAGTTTAGATTGAGATTTTATTTTTTTGTCTATGGATGTCCAATTGTGTCAGCACCATTTGTTGAAAAGACTATCCTTCTTCCATTGAATACTTATGTTTCTTTGTTAAAAGTCAGTTGGTCATACTCCTGTATGTCTATTTCTGGGTTCTCTATTCTGTTCCATCGATCTACGTATTTATTCCTCTGCCAGTACCATGCTGTCTTGAGTATTGTAGCATTATGGTAAGTCTTCAAATCAGGTAGAATGATTCCTTCACTTTGCTATTCTTTATAAAAAATTGTTTTGGCTCTTCTAGCTTTTACATTTCCATATATATTTTAAAATCCTCTTGTCTGTAATCTGTAAAATGATCCTACTAGGATTTTGATGGGAATTGGGTTAAACCTGTGTATCAGTTTGGGGATCACTGACATCTTTACTATGTAGAGTTTTCCACTCCATGAACATAGTGTGTCTCTCCATTTATTTAGGTTTTTAAATTTTTTTATTAGCATTTGGTAGTTCTAAAAATATTTAGTGCATTTTTATTGGGTTTATATGTAAGTATAAAAAAAGACCAGGGTAATGAAGGTGGGGGTTGTAATTTCAAGTAGGTTAATCAAGGTAATATTTGAGAAAGGACACGAGGGAGTTAGTCATGCCACTATCTAGGAGAAGGTCATTCCTGGTAGTGCAAAAACCTTACCAGTGCAAAAGCTCTAA
The DNA here is from genome assembly GCF_003265705.2 of Callorhinus ursinus. Classification (NCBI taxonomy): domain Eukaryota; kingdom Metazoa; phylum Chordata; class Mammalia; order Carnivora; family Otariidae; genus Callorhinus; species Callorhinus ursinus. Next base: position 878,857 of record NW_027397153.1, on the reverse strand, counting down.
GTCAGGAGTATTCTAGATATGGCAATATTAAGGAGGCTAATTGATGGGTAGGGCAAATGAAGGGGAGAGTAGTGGGAGAGGCAAGCAGAGAAAGAATGGAGGGACAGGGCTGTATAGGACCTTCTAGTTCAGGCCTTACACAAGACTTTGGCTTTTATGCTGAGTGACTTGCTGAGCTACTGGAGGGATCTGTGCAGAGGAAGGCCATGAGCTGACTTTGGTTTTAAGAGGACCCCTGTGGTAGCTGTGTTGAGAAAAGACTGTAAGTGATACAGGATGGCAGAAGTGAGACCACTTTTCGAGGCTCGGGCAGTAAACCAGAAGTTGTTGGGTTCTGAAGAGTTGGCTCACTCAATAAATGAGCACTGACCAATGGGGAAGGCTATAGGAAGTCGTCAATGATGCCACCAAAACTCAGGTAATGAGCTGGAAAGTGACAACTACGAAACCAAGTTTGGGAAGGAAAAGAACATTACAACACCATGAATAACCATCTAATTACAAGTGTTAAAACCTAATTAGTATTCCGTTTATAACACCTAAGGTGCAAACAGCAGTGTGTGGGAAGTGTAGGATGCTGTCGGGCCTATCCTCTTCGCTTGGACAAACGGCAGAGTCTCTATTGTCTGCAATGGGTCTCCACAGAAATTTCTATGGCATATCTATTAGCTTTGAAAAAGTTATAAGGACTCGGTATTAGAAATTAGGCAATTAACTCAGCTGAAATCATACTGCACCATAGGTTTACTCCTTGAGAAAACCAAAACTTGAATTAAACTGAGTCAATCCTGTTAATCTGAGAAGCCAAGCAGAAATTTACTTAGCTTTGTTTCTGCTACTCAGCCGATGATATGTGACCCCAAATCATACCTCCAGTTTTTGATGTGTGCATTCATAAATGCTTGTCATTGGGCCTGATATAATTAAATGGATTTTGAAATGTTTTTTGAGGTACATTGCCCCTCCATCCTCAGAGTAGTATGGCCATTATACCGTAGATCCTCATTAGGCAAAGGCTTACAAATCTTCAGTGACTTCATAAGGATGGATTATAAAATTAAATCAGGGTTTTTAATGTTGAAACTTATGAGCTGTAATTTTATTAGGGCATATTTTTCTTCCTCTGACTGCACATATCTGCAAATAGCTTATACTCTTTGTGTAATCCCAGTACCAGTTATAGACTATTTACCTGTTTTAAGAAGTAATTTAGACTGGAATGAATAACTATGCCTTAATAGATATAAGTTCAACATATTTTATATGTTGAACTTATCCCTGTGATTAGTTCATCATTTTCAGGAGGGGGAGAGAATTATCCACAAGGTGACTTAAAACCTAGTGGAAGCCTCCTGAAATAATGAAATAATAAATGTGCATTCTCTAGCTTTTTATGGAATCACTGGGTAATGTCATCTTAGAGGTAGAAGGACACTTGGCTGTTATCTAGACCCGTATCTTCCAAAGGAACAAACTCTTTCTCCGGACTCCCTAAGATTTGGTCATCAAGCCTCTGCTTGGACATCTTCATTAATGGGGAGCTCACTACATATTGGAACAACCTAGTCTCATCAAATCTGTCTCCCAAGCCCCTCAGCCTACTAGTCTCATTGGAATAAATCAGAGGTGGTCTACTCCCTCTTCCACTTGAGAACCCTTCAGATACTCGAATCCCACTGTCCCTGACCTCTGGAACTTTCCCCAAGCTGTTTGCCTTCCTATGGATGTATGTATGTTAGTTTCTTCCTCAGTATTGACATCCTTGACTTTGAATACCAGAGATAATTTGGTATCTCAGGTGGACCTTTCCTAGAGCTTCCCGAGGGTTCTGTCTCAGAAGATCATTTACCTTAATAGGAAAAAATATCTCCACAATGTTTCTAGGTCTGTGTGGGCTAGAAGGGGAAGGAAGCCAACCATCTGGAAGCCAAGCTAGCTCAGAGTCATGCAGGATACCCATCAAGTGTGGACAGGAGATCAAAGAATGTAAATACAGTAAAATCTTTGGGTTCCTCTACACAGGTATAACCCTGCTCCCCAGGTACAATCACACAAATGTATTTGCTGGAATTTTCTGAAACCTTGCCATCCATTCTGTCTCCCCATCCTGTAGCTAATCGCTAGCAGTTACATTTCATAGTAGTGAATTAGGCAACTAAATGTCCTATTTGATTAATAAGGTGATATAACTGGCCCACAAATAGGGTAAGTTACCTCAGACTTCTCAGGGGCTGAACTGGATCAATTAATCAAACATTTGATCCACCGTTCAGTGACTGACCCTCAGAAATAAATGCTAATTTGCTTGGTTTGGGTTTATTAATAACAGCTAATATTTATTTATTGCTTAGTATGTGGAAGACAATGTGTTAAGCATTAGGTCATCTAATCCTCATAACAACTTTATTAGGGAAGTCTCATCATCCACATTTTACAGGTTAAAAACTGAATGTTCAGAGGGGTCAAGCAACTTGCCCTGGGTCACACAGCCAATAAATGAGTAGAGACAGAATTCAAATCTTAATCAGTCTCACTGCAAAAACCTAAAGTCTTGATCTTTGCATTATTCTGTAGTGGTCTATGGAATACAGCTCTATAGTTGTAACATCAGATTTAAGGCATATCATGCAAATCTGTGGCAAGGGTAGAGGTAGAGTTCTGGTGAGTAAATTGAATGCTAGACCATTCTAGCAGAGATGTTGTCAGTTTATTACTAACTATACCTCCATTTTCACCCTCAATATCATCATCCAGGACCTGCTGGGTATCCTTTCCACTCCCACCCCCGATTCCTGGATCTCGTCCTTCACAAAAACATTCTCTCTGGATTCTGAAATGTGAAATATATGATAGGATAAACAAATTCCTCCTAGTATGTGAACAAGAGAAGGCTAGAGGACATATGACTCAGCATCTTCCTTTTCCTCTCTGGTAACATGTTCTTACTTAATGGCAGAGTTCTGGATGCACACCTCTGTGTTAGATATTTAACCTTGAACAATGATTAGAATCCTGGGGTTTCAGGTCAGGGAAACTCCCCAGCAAGCAGGGGGAGGAGATCCATTGGATCAGATATGACCTTGGGAGCTTTCATTGATTACAGCTTTTTTTTTTTAATTTTATTTTATTATGTTAAATCACCATACATTACATCATTAGTTTTTGTTGCAGTGTTCAACGATTCATTGTTTGTGTATAACACCCAGTGCTCAATGCAGAACATGCCCGCCTTAATACCCATCACCAGGCTAACCCATCCCCCCACCCCCTCCCCTCTAAAACCCTCAGTTTGTTTCTCAGAGTCCATAGTCTCTCATGGTTCATCTCCCCCTCTGATTTCCTCCCCTTCATTTTTCCCTTCTTACTATCTTCTCCTTTTTTTTATTTAAAGTTTTTATTTATTTATTTGAGAGAGAGAGAATGAGAGATAGCACGAGAGGGAAGAGGGTCAGAGGGAGAAGCAGAACTCCCTGTTGAGCAGGGAGCCCGATGTAGGACTTGATCCCGGGACTCCACGATCATGACCTGAGCCGAAGGCAGTCACTTAACCAACTGAGCCACCCAGGCGCCCGTCCTTTTTTTTTTTTTTTTTTTTTTTTTAACATATAATGTATTATTTGTTTCAGAGGTACAGGTCTATGATTCATCAGTCTTACACAATTCAGAGCACTCACCATAGCACATACCCTCCCCAATGTCTATCACCCAGCTACCCCATCCCTCCCAAACCCCACCACTTCAGCAACACTCAGTTTGTTTCCTGAGATTAAGAATTCCTCATATCGGTGAGATCATATGATACATGTCTTTCTCTGATTGACTTATTTCGCTTAGCATAATACCCTCTAGTTCCATCCACGTCGTTGCAAATGACAAGATTTCGGGTTCTTTGATGGCTGGATAATATTCCGTTGTATATATATACCACATCTTCTTTATCCATTCATCTGTTGATGGACATCTTGGCTCTTTCCACAGTTTGACTATTGTGGACGTTGCTGCTATAAACATTGGGGTGCAGGTACCCCTTCGGATCATTACATTTTTGTCTTCGGGGTAAATACCCAGTAGTGCAATTGCTGGGTCATATGGCAGCTCTATTTTCAACTGTTTGAGGAACCTCCCTACTGTTTTCCAGAGTGGCTGCACCAGCTTGCATTCCCACCAACGGTGTAGGAAGGTTCCCCTTTCTCTACATCCTCGCCAACATATGTCATTTCCTGACTTGTTAATTTTAGCCATTCTGACTGGTGTGAGGTGGTATCTCATTGAGGTTTTGATTTGGATTTCCCTGATGCCAAGTGATGTTGAGCACTTTTTCATGTGTCTCTTGGGCATTTGGATATCTTCTTTGGAAAAATGTCTGTTCATGTCTTCTGCCCATTTCTTGATTGGATTATTTGTTCTTTGGGTGTTAAGTTTGATAAGTTCTTTATAGATTTTGGATACTAGCCCTTTATCTGATATGTCATTTGCAAATATCTTCTCCCATTCTGTCGGTTGTCTTTTGGTTTTTGTCTTTTGGTTTTGTTGACTGTTTCCTTTGCTGTACAAAAGCTTTTTATCTTGATGAAGCCCCAATAGCTCATTTTTGCCCTTGCTTCCCTTGTCTTTGGCAGTGTTTCTAGGAAGAAGTTGCTGCGGCTGAGGTCAAAGAGGTTGCTGCCTGTGTTCTCCTCTAGGATTTTGACGGACTCTGGTCTCACATTTAGGTCTTTCATCCATTTTGCATCTATTTTTGTGTGTGGTGTAAGGAAATGATCCAGTTTCACTCTTCTACACGTGGCTGTCCAATTTTCCCAACACCATTTGTTGAAGAGACTGTCTTTTTTCCATTGGACATTCTTTCCTGCTTTGTCGAAGATTAGTTGACTATAGAGTTGAGGGTCCATTTCTGGGCTCTCTATTCTGTTCCATTGATCTATGTGTCTGTTTTTGTGCCAGTACCATACTGTCTTGATGATTATGGCTCTGTAATAGAGCTTGAAGTCTGGAATTGGGATGCCACCAGCTTTGCTTTGCTTTTTCAACATTCCTGTGGGTATTTGGGGTCTTTTCTGGTTCCATACAAATTTGAGGATTATTTGTTCCATTTCTTTGAAAAAAGTGGATGGTATTTTGATAGGGAATGCATTGCATGTGTAGATTGCTCTAGGTAGCATTGACATCTTCACAATATTTGTTCTTCCAATCCATGAGCATGGGACCTGTTTTCATTTCTTTGTGTCTTCCTCAATTTCTTTCATGAGTATTTTATAGTTTTCTGAGTATAGATTCTTTGCCTCTTTGGTGAGATTTATCCTAGGTATCTTATGGTTTTGGGTGCATTTGTAAATGGGATCGACTCCTTAATTTCTTTTTCTTCTGTCTTGTTGGTGTATATAAATGCAACTGATTTCTGTGCATTGATTTTATATCCTGCCACTTTACTGAATTCCTGTATGATTTCTAGCAGGTTTGGGGTGGAGTCTTTGGGTTTTCCACATAAAATATCATATCTGCAAAGAGTGAGAGTTTGACATCTTCTTTGCTGATTCAGATGCCTTTTATTTCTTTTTGTTGTCTGATTGCTGTGACTAGGATTTCTAGTACTATGTTGAATAGCAGTGGTGATAGTGGACATCACTGCTGTGTTCCTGACCTTAGGGTGAAAGCTCTCAGTTTTTCCCCATTCAGAATGATGTTCGCTGTGGGTTTTTCATAGATGGCTTTTATGATACTGAGGTATGTACCCTTTATTCCTATACTCTGAAGAGTTTTAATCAAGAAAAGATGCTGTACTGTCTCAAATCCTTTTTCTGCAAGGATGCTGTACTTTGTCAAATGCTTTTTATGCATCTATTGATCATATGGTTCTTGTTCTTTCTTTTATTAATGTATTGTATCACATTGATTGATTTGCAAATGTTGAACCAACCTTGCAGCCAAGGTATAAATCCCACTTGGTCGTGGTGAATAAGCCTTTTAATGTGCTGTTGGATCCTGCTGGCTAGTATTTTGGTGAGAATTTTTGCCTCCATGTTCATCATGGATAGTGGTGTTTAATTCTCCTTTTTGATGGTGTCTTTGTCTGATTTGGGGATCAAGGTAATGCTGGCCTCATAAAACGAGTTTGGAAGTTTTCCTTCCATTTCTATTTTTTGGAACAGTTTCAGGAGAATAGGTATTAATTCTTCTTGAAATGTTTGGTAGAATTCCCCTGGGAACCCATCTGGTCCTGGGGTCCTGTTTGTTGGGAGATTTTTGATGACTGTTTCAATTTCCTTAGTAGGTATAGGTCTGTTCAGGTTTTCTACTTCTTCCTGGTTCAGTTTTGGTAGTTGATACATCTCTAGGAATGCATCCATTTCTTCCAGATTATCTAATTTGCTGGCATATAGTTGCTCACAGTATGTTCTTATAATTGTATTTCTTTGGTGTTGGTTGTGATCTCTCCTCTTCCATTCATGATTTTATTTATTTGGGTCCTTTCTCTTTCCTTTTGGTAAGTCTGGCCAGGGGTTTATCAATCTTATTAATTCTTTCAAAGAACCAGCTCCTAGTTTCGTTGATCTATTCTACTGTTCTTTTGGTTTCTATTTCATTGATCTCTGCTCTGATCTTTATTATTTCACTTCTCCTGCTGGGTTTAGTCTTTATTGTTGTTCTTTCTCCAGCTCCTTTAGGCGTAGGGTTAAATTGTGTATTTGAGACCTTTCTTGTTTCTTGAGAAAGGCTTCTATTGCTATATTCTCTGCTCTTAGGACTGCCTTTGCTGCATCCCAAAGATTTTGAACAGTTGTGTTTTCATTTTCATTGGTTTCCATGAATTTTTTTAATTCTTTAATTTCCTGGTTGACCCATTCATTCTTTAGTAGGATGCTTTTTAGCCTCCATGTATTTGAATTCTTTCCGACTTTCCTCTTGTGATTGAGTTCTAGTTTCAAAGCATTGTGGTCTGAAAATATGCAGGGAATGATCCCAATCTTTTGGTACCAGTTGAGACCCGATTTGTGACCTAGGATGTGATCAATTCTGGAGAATGTTCCACGGGCACTAGAGAAGAATGTGTATTCTGTTGCTTTGGGATGGAATGTTCTGAATATATCTGTGAAGCCCATTTAGCCCAGTGTGTCATTTAAAGTCTTTATTTTCTTGTTGATCTTTTGCTTATATGATCTGTCCATTTCAGTGAGGGGGCTGTTCAAGTCCCCCACTATTATTGTATTGTTGTCGATGTGTTTCTTTGATTTTGTTATTAATTTCCTTATATAATTGACTGCTCCCATGTTAGGGGCATAGATATTTACAATTGTTAGATCTTCTTGTTGGATAGACCCTTTAGGTAGGATATAGTGTCCTTCCTCATCTCTTATTATAGTCTTTGGTTTAAAATCTAATTTGTCTGATATAAGGATTGCCACCCCAGCCTTCTTACGGTGTCCATTAACATGGTAAATGGTTTCCACCCCCTCACTTTCAATCTCGAGGTGTCTTTGGATCTAAAATGAGTCTCTTGCGGAGAGCATATCAATGGGTCTCGTTTTTTTATCCAATCTGATAGCCTGTGTCTTTTGATTGGGGCATTTAGCCCACTTACATTCAGGGTAACTATTGAAAGATATGAATTTAATGGCATTGTATTTCCTGTAAGGTGACTGTTACTGTATATTGTCTCTGTTCCTTTCTGGTCAGGCTTTGAGGCTGACTCTTTGAGGCTCTCTCTTTCCTTAGAGGACCCCTTTCAATATTTCTTGTAGGGCTGGTTTTGTGTTTGCAAATTCCTTTAGTTTTTGTTTGGTCTGGAAGCTTTTGATCTCTCCTTCTATTTTCAGTGACAGCCTAGCTGGATATAGTATTCTTGGCTGCATATTTTTCTCGTTTAGTGCTCTGAATATATCATGCCAGTCCCTTCTGGCCTGCCAGGTCTCTGTGGATAGGTCTGTTGCCAATCTAATGTTTCTACCATTGTAGGTTACAGATCTCTTATCCTTAGCTGCCTTCAGGATTTTCTCTTTGTCTCTGAGACTTGTGACTATTAGATGTCGGGGTGTTGACCTATTTTTATTGATTTTGAGGGGGGTTCTCTGTGCCTCCTGGATTTTGATGCCTGTTTCCTTCCCCAAATTAGAGAAGTTCTCTGCTATAATTTGATCCAATATACCTTCTGCCCCTCTCTCTCTTTCTTCTTCTTCTGGGATCCCAATTATTCTAATATTGTTTCGTCTTATGGTATTACTTATCTCACGAATTCTGCCCTCATGATCCAGTAGTTGTTTCTCTCTCTTTTTCTCAGCTTCTTTATTCTCTATCATTTGGTCTTCTATATCACTAATTCTCTCTTTTGCCTCATTCATCCTAGCGGAGCCTCCATTTTTGATTGCACCTCATTAATAACCTTTTTGATTTTGACTTGGTTAGATTTTAGTTCTTTTATTTCTCCAGAAAGGGTTTCTCTAGTATCTTCCATGCTTTTTTCAAGCCCAGCTAGAATCTTTATCATCGTCATTCTGAACTCTAGTTCTGACATCCTACTAAAGTCTGTGTTGATTAGGTCCCTGGCAGTTGGTACTCCCTCTTGGTCTTTTTTTTGAGGTGAGTTTTTCCATCTTGTCATTTTGTCCAGAGGAGAACAAATGAATGAGGGAACAAAATGCTAACAGGGTAACAACGAACCCAAAAAAATATACACTAAACAAATCAGAAGAGACTTCCAACCAGGGGAAAAGAAAGGGACAGAAAAAAGAAAAAAGAAAAAAAAACAATATGATCAAATATGATCAGGCTGGTGAATAGATCAGTGCCACATACTAGATTTGGGGCATATTTTGGTCTGTTAGAAGAAAGTGCTTCCCAAAATTTTAAAGAAAGAAAAACTTATAATATATGTACAAAAATAAGGGTAGACATGATGAAGGGATAGAATATGACTGTAAAGATGAAAATTATAAAAGATTTATAAAAGTTACTAATAAGATAAGAAATTGGTTGAAAAAAGAATGAAGAGAAATTTTAAAAAAAGCAGAGAATGTGATCAGGCAGGAGACTAGAACAAAGCCATACACTAGGGATTTAGCGTCTATTTTGGTGTGTTAGAAGAAACTGTATCCCAAAATTTTAAAGAGAGAACAACTTATATATATATATATATATATATATATATATATATATATATGCCAAAAATAAGGTTAACTACTATGAAGTGATAGAATATGACTCTAAAAATGAAAAATAAAATAGGTTTTTAAAAAGGGATTGACAAGATGTTGGTTGAAAAAGGGAGAAAGAAAAATTCAAAAGAAAAAGAAAAAAAAGAAAATTAAAAAAATTAACTTTGAAAGACTAAAGAATCATGGGGAAAAAGCCATGAATTCTATATGCAGTATTCCCCTAGCGCTGGAGTTCTGCAGTTCTCATTGATCAGTAAACTTGGTCTTGGCTGGCTGTTCTTGCTGATCTTCTGGGGGAGGGGCCTGTTGCCGTGGTTCCCAAATGTCTTTGCTGAAGCGGAATTGCCCCGCCCTTGCCTGGTCCGGGCTAAGTAATCTGCTCGGGCTTGCTCTCGGGAGCTTTTGTTCCCTGCAAGCTTTCCGTACAGCTTTGGAGGACGAGAGTGAAAATGGCAGCCTCCCAATCTCTGCCCCAGAGGAGCTGAGAACTCGGGGCCCCACTCCTCAGTGCGCCCCTAGAGAAAAGCAGTCAGTCACTCCTGTCTCCCCGGTCTCCAGCCGTACTCTGTGCTCACCCGGCCTGTGACCGAGCGTTTCTATCTCTGGCACCCGACTCGATGTGGAGTCTCCAATCCCAGCAAATCCCTGTGGGTGCACTCCTGCACCACCCCTCCCAGTGGAGGAACGTGAGTCTCCCTGGATCTGATGCTTGTTGGGTCCCTGCTGGAAGAGTAGTGGCCCGACTATGCCAACGGGTCACAGTTTATGGCCACCCCGAACTGAGAGCCCACACCTCGGCTCTGTCTCTGCAGCTTCCCCGCTCCGATACCTGGGAGCTCTGCTGCACTCAGGCACCCCTGGTCTTTCTGTGACCCCGAGGGTCCTGAGACCACACTGTCCCACGAGGGTTCCACCCCCCGCTTAGCCACTGGAGTAACGTCCCTCAGCGGAGCAGACTTCTAGAAGTTCCGATTTTGTGCTCCGCGGCTCTATCCCTTGCCGGTAGCAACTGACGGAGACTCCCTTCCCCCGCCTTCTATCCTCCCGAATATCACCTCGGATTCACTTCTCAGCACGTCCCACCTTCCAGAACGTGGTCGCTTTTCTGTTCAGAGAGTTGCTGCTATTCTTTTCTTCGATCTCCTGTTGAGTTCATAGGTGTTCAGAATGGTTTGATCCCTATCTAGCTGAATTCCTGGGACCAGACGAAATTTAGGTCTCCTACTCCTCAGCCATCTTGCTCCTCCTCTGATTACAGCTTTGTGTAGAGCTAATTCTATGGATAACTGATGAAAGTCATCAGTTAAGAGCTCTGATATCACATCCACTTTGCATAAGAACATATGCTTCTGGGTGGCTCAGTTGGTTGAGCGTCCGGCTCTTGATTTTGGCTCAGGTCATAATTTCAGGGCTCTGGGATTGAGCTCACAGTCAGGGTCTGCACTCAGTGGGGAGTCTGCTTGAGATTCTCTCTCTCCCTCCCTTTCTCTCTAGAATAAATAAAATCTTTTAAAAAAGCACATACACTTCATGGGCAGAGTTTGGGCAATGTTTTCATCTTTGGAAGAGCCACTGATCAAGCCACTTAACCAGGTTAATCAGGTTCTTTGGTTTCCTAACACAAAAAGTTGTACTGAATAATAAAGCTAGCTTTTTTGGCTGCAAAATAAAAGATAAGGTGGTGCATGTGTGTTTAAATACATTTCAGGTAATAGCCAGATTACAATCACAAAATTCTAGGGTCTATTGGCTATAAAGTGATATACTAAATATTGCTTTCCAATTTTTAGTTGTAATGTGTGAAATAGATAAGCACATCCTTTTATCCACAGCAATAGGAAATGCAAATCTATTGGAATAGTGATGTGAGCTATTTGGTGTTAATGAAGAGAGAAATTTTTAAAGGAAATAATAGGTGTATGGGACTCTTTATCACTAAAAATCAGTTTCAGAAGTTAGAGGTTGTTTTTTGCTATTGACTCCATGTGGATAACTGTCTTCCAGGAGTTGCTCTCATATTGTTCCAAAGTGAGCGAAGGGGGGAATGTAGAAACTAGAAATCTAAAGAAGCAGAGCAATTAAAAATGATAAATCAAGTGAGGTATTTGTGGAATTAATTTAGCAAACAACAAATGCTTTAGTTTGAAGGTCCAGTCTGCACAGTGGCTATCTATAGTTTATTATGAATAAACAGTATAGCACAATTAAAGCTTCACCCTAGTGTTCTTGAAAAATGGTAGAGATGGGGTGCCTGGGTGGCTCAGTCAGTTAAGCATCCGACTGGTGCCTTTGGCTCGGGTCATGACCTCAAGGTTGTGGGATCAAGCCCTGAATCGGGCTCCAGGCGCTGCAGGGAGTCTGCTTGAGATTCTCGCCCTCTGCCCCTCCCCCCCATTGGCACACATTCTCTTTCTCTCTCTCTCAAATAAATAAATAAATCTCCAAAAAGAAAAGTGGTATAGTTAGCCATTTGGGGTACCCATCCAGAGTAGATTAGTTTTAGCATTCCATTCTTAAGATAAGCAAAAGAGCCAAAATAATTTTTGTTCAATGGGAGACTGACTGTTCCTTAAGGCAAGCCAAAGCAATAGTGTCCGTATTCGTTCCCCAGGGTTGTTGTAACAAACTGCCACAAACATGGTGACTTTACACAACAGAAATGTATTGTCTCCCAGTTCTGGAGCCTAGAAGTCTGAAATCAAGGTTTTGGCAGGGCTGTGCTCCTCTGAAGGCACTAGGGGAAGAAAAACACATGCCTCTTCCAGCTTCCAGTGGTGCCAGCATCTTTGGCTTGCATATACATCATGCCAACCTCTGTCTCCACCTTCACATGGCCTTCTGTGTGCCTGAATCTCTGTGTCTACATTCCCTTCTTCTTATAAAGACACCAGTCACTGGATTAGGGCCCACACGCATGCAATAGGGCCCCATCTTCAATTGGTTACGTCCGCAAAGACTCTATTTCCAAATGGGGTCACCTTCATAGGTATGAGGGGTTAGGACTTCACCTGCCTTTTGGAGAGACACAGTTCAATCCACAGCAGTAGCCTATAAATCAATCGCTCTATTTTTGAAAATCTCTATTCAAGAAAGCGATTCCAATCAACTGCATTTCAAGAGTGGAATCTCTGCAAGATGGACTTTGGAAACTTGAATGAGAAATTAACAAAAGGTAGAACCAAGAACTGGAAGACTCTCTCCTAACCCTGAGAAGCCCTCTTCCCACCCACCACCTCTGCTGCCCAGGGTACCTCTTAGGGCTTGTGGGGAGGGGGGGGGAGTATCTTCTGAGTGACTGCGCACCCCAGCCCTAAGCTTTATCTGATCCCCATTTCTCACAGTATCCCTGGTTAAGAGCACAGGGCCTAGAGCCTGATGGTTTAGGCTTAAATTTCAGTGCCCTGCTTCTGAACTGTGTGTCCCTCAGTACCAACTACCAGGCAAATTGGAGGGGCTGCCACAATTCCTTTAATTGAGTTTCTTACAGTGAAGTTGTTTAGTGACTTCTATCATGCGGTGTCAAACTCATTGCTCCAACTCTTATCTTTGGGACACTTTATTTTTTTATGGTTTCATCAAAAGAAAAATATACTTCTTGATGCATTCCATTCTTTTATTCGTATACAACTGGATGCCTAGCTCTCTATTCTGAACCTACTGCTCAACGTGGGGTCTGGCCCATTGACCTTTCCAGTCTAGTGGAAATGAGCACAAAAATATTTTCTGCGAGTTCTTTTTTCTAAATATTATTTTTGACAAGTGCTGGATATTTTAACTGATCTTTGACTTAAACCCTGGCAGTCTTATCTTTTATGTCCTCCTTTACTCTTGTGGATGCGTTTGGGTAATTATTCTGAAAAGAATGTCAAAACACAGCAAATGGTTTAGAATAACTCTGTTTATATCCCTTAGAGTGAGAGGGGAAAGGTCTTGGGAGAGAATTAATAATGTCCTATAGCTGCTTGCAGGGGACATCAAACAAATTGATAGTGATCTTGTTTGTACTGTAAGATAGTACTGAAATTCATAAAGATGAACTAAAGCTGCAGAGCCAAAGGCCTGGACCAGATGGAGAGGGTGTTTCTCTGTGGGTCTGGGTTGCTCATTAGCGTAGGAAGGAAAATCAGAGACAAGATGGGTGGTCAGTAAGCCCATTGGAGAAATGTCTTTGTGGGTGCAATGAGGGTATGATTATTTATAGCCAGCAGCAGAGTATATTTGCTTTTGTCTACATTGTGAAATTACTCAGAACAATTTTGAGAATCACTGGCTTCCATCTGCATCTCAAGGGAATCCTTCCAGGCCACTTTGAAAGGAGCTTTATCTTTTTCTTCTCCCAGGTCAGTGAGTATTAATGGGACAAATCATCACTCCATGGCACCAGCATGTGTAGCAGGAAAGAGCAAGTTGCCCTTTAATAAAACTAGAAAACAGCAATATTTTCTCAGAAGAAATCGCAATTTTCATTTTTAATGTGTTCTGATAAAGTCGCGGAAGATTCAGGGCTTTCTTTGCTGCTCTCAGGTCAGTAGGGGTCCTTGACTATTATTTCCAGGCCTTCAGTCGAGCCCCCCTCCACCTCCTGGCCTCCCAAAGAACCCAATCCACACCCAGGGAATTCCATTTCACTTATAAAGCACAACGTGCAAGGAAGGCACGACCTCTAGGGCGGGAAGTTGCATGAATGTACCTGCAGCTCATTGTAGATATTCTAGGAGGAAAATAGTTCCCATTTCCAAACAAAACTTGTACCCACAAAGGGCAAAAATTTCCAGAGCTCCAGGTAGGAAGGCGGGTGGCCAGGGTTTCTGCCCCAGCTCTCTCCCCCTGATTCCCTGTGTGGCCGTGAGCAGGCGGGTCTCAGTGTTTCCATCTCGAACATGGTCAGGTTGGACTACATGAAATCTAAGGGGCTTTTCTTGCTCTGAAGCTGACATGCTTCCCAGCACTCTGCAGCTGGTATCCCCATGTGGCTCCTTGGACCCATCTCTGTGGCCAGGATCTTCCCCACCCTGTTTCGGACCAGCTCTGTTTCTTCCCCTCCTCTGCTCCTTCCCTTTCTCATCATTTTGCCTTTTGTCTTTCTTTTTGCTGATCCATCTTATCTTTCCCCTCGGCCCAAATTAGGCACACGTAAATTTCCTTTGGGCTCTGCTTAATGTGCAGGTGGCATTTGGCTCTAACAAGGCTGTCAACCTCTGTTCTGTAGACGAAGCAGACTTTTTATTTCAAGTCAAGTTCTAAAATATATTCAGGGGACTCTTCATACCACTAGAGGAGGATGAAGCATCCTAAAGATACTGCAGAAGCCCTGTTTTCAGTCTAGCACTCGGGGGCCCCTTCACGAGGCTGCTGACATCATGTCTACAGTCCGCAGTCTCCCTAACTTCAAGCACCCCGCCCCCCAACTTCAGGGAGTTTCCCAGGCCTGGAGAGACAGGCTGATTTTATGGGACTCTTCTCTGAAAGCAAGATGCTCTAACTGCAAAAGTACAGACGTTGGTCTGGAAGCTCTATGGAGCCTGTCTGCCTCGGGAGCCACTGAGACATGGTCATGAGGGGCGTCTCCATAAGCTGGCCCTCACAGCCTTGTTGGAGCCACTGCTGTGAAGAATTTGCAATCCTCCCCCTCCACCAAGCAAATAGAGCTCTGATTTATTTCATTGTTTGTAGAGCAGACTTTCGTAGCCTTTTAGGTTTTCAGCAATCGCAAAATACTCTCTCCGCTCTGATGTGGGAACTTGGAAATGAATAGAAGCTAACATGTATTTGCCAGGCACTCAGTGGCCCCTGGCCACCACTCCACAGGGCAGACACTGTGATTATCAGTCCTATCCTGCGGCCGAGGAAGTCGCAGCATGGCGATGTTATGCAATTTATACAGCATGTCCAGCTAAGAAGGAGTTGGACTGGGTGTCAAACGCAGTTAGCCTGGGCAAAAGGATTGACATGCAACCACCATGCCTCACTCACGCGTGCTTTCTCATAGGGCCACACCTGGGCAGTGCCCGTCTGGGGCCAGAGACCATGTCCTCAGCTACCATGTCCTACTGGGGCATGGCAGAGACAGGAAGGGGCTCAGCCATGCTCTGCCCTCTCTCTCTTGATTCTGTTGTTGCAGTAATTGAAGTGTCGGGGGCACCTGGGTGGCTCAGTGGGTTAAGGGTCTGACTCCTGATTTCGGCTCGCTCATGATCTCAGGGTCCTGGGATCCAGCCTCACATGGGGCTCCATGCGCAGCAGGGAGTCTGCTTGAGATTCTCTCTCTCCCTCTGCCCCTACCTCCACCCCTGCTCGCGCTCTCACACGCTCACTCTCTCTCTCTCACACATTGATAAATCAATCTTTTTTTAAAAAAAATAAAGAATTGAAGTGTGGGGAAAATTCGCCACCAGTGGCAGGTTGCCAGGCTTTGCAGCGTCACTTTGTAAAGCAGAAACCTGAAAGTAAATGCGTACCTTGAGAATTACAGAACTGCCAAACTAAAATGGCAGGTAAATTGTGACACCTAAAACCTGGACTTGAGGCAGAAACCAAGGGGGGGAAGCAGGCAACTCCGTAAAATAGATTTTTAGCATTCATACAATAAACTATCTAATAAACTTGGCAATTGTCATAATATTTGGTTTCATTGAGAACACAGCCTGTTAGCAATAGGGAATAATTTAATCTGTTAATTAAATACAAAATTCAGTTCTCATGAAAACATCATAATTAGCCTTTTCTTACCTTAGGATATCTGCATCAGCAGATACGGGATTTTCTCAAGAAGGGAAATGAGGGGCTTCTTACGTCTGTGATGCTCACCGTGCCTTTGCCACTGTAGCTTTGCAAGTTCAGCACTCAGGAGACTCCTCTTCCCTTCTAGATGATTTTCTCGCAATTAGGGTATGCTACTATCCAGCGACAGCAGATGACTCAGTTAAATTCGTGTTGCTTGAACTACAAAAGATTCATATATTATAAGCATGAGTCTTGCTGTGAATTTCCACTGCTTTAAACCCAACTAAACCCTGCCTCCTCCCCCTCCCACTCAAAAAACACCTCCTTTTAACAGTTTTAAGAAAACAAATCAGCTAACCATTGATTGGTAAAGTTGATCACTGTATGGAACAAGATCAAAGGGTCAAACACTTGAAGATGTGGATAATCGTAAGCGTCTGTGCGGGTCAGATGGCAAAGTGGTGAGGTACCCAGGGACTCTGCAGGACCTGGTTTCACAGTCCCACTCTTTTCTGTGTTTAGCCACAGGATCATTGGTAGGCCAAATATTTAACATCTCAAAGCCTCCTTCTCTTGTCTGGAGTTCATTATGTGTACCTATTGTAGTTTCATTGTTGTGAAGATTAAGCAAGGTAGTTCTGTGACTGGAGCATGGCTGTGGCCTTCTCCTGGCTTACCTGTACATGTCCTCTAGGCATGCATTCAGAAGTCACCTTCCTTAAGAAGTCTTCCTTACTGTGAATTCTGTTAGGTGTGACAGAGGTTATGTTTTTTTCTTAAGTCCTTATAATAAGTTACAGAAGCATCATAGAGTATTTATAGGTGAAATGATAGAAGGTCTGTGATATGGTCTGAAATACTTCAGGAAGAAAACAAGGGGAAGGGAATAAAGGAAAGAAGGTTGGCAACCATTATGTCGAGGCTGGGCTATGGATATACAGAGGTTTTGTGTGCATTTCCTTTTACTTTTGGATACATTTACCATTTTCCATAAAAAGCAAACAAATCTTCCTTGCCCTCCCTCCAGTGGATTAGGTGTTTTTCTTAGATACTCCTTAACAGCGCCATTCTGTTATCCCTTAACTGCTCTCCGAATCACCTGGTTCCTGGATAGTCTCTACTATTAGACCATGAACTCCTTCAGGGCGGAGACCTCCGCCTTATTCCTGTATGTGTCACCATGCCTGGCACAAAACATCAAAATGTGGAAGGATGGCTTGGGAGCAAATTATCCATTGAATTGAATATACATTTTGTTTGGAATGTCGCTTTTATGTTTTGAAGCCTCCTCCTCTGAGGAGCTTGTTTTCAGGAACTTCCCAAGGTAATTTTAGGAGCTGGTAACCCTCTCCTATTTCAGCCACTGGCTTTGAGAATTAATTAAAGAAAAAAGCCATTATAACACATCTTGCACTAAGAAACGAAAACTCTCCACCACCAGTTGTCTTTAATTAGAAGGAGGTGATTTTCCACTTTACTCAAAGAATGAAACATCCACCTTCTCCCAACAGCTTCAAGCTGCAACTTTGATTTAACACATGTGAAGAGAACACTTCCTTAACCATTCCCCCGTAATGGCCATGGCCTCCAAAACCATCATTTTCTAGGTCGTGAACATAGACTGAAGGCACATTTATGACGGTGTTGGTGCTGCCTTATGGGTCTCCCACACGCCCACCTGCCTGGCCCTTTAGAACATATGGTATGTTCCTGAAGATCAAACTTCTGATGTTAGGATATGTTCCATTTAATTGCCAAAAGTCTAGAGTCCTATTTTGCCCATCTTGAAGCACTGGGGCCTTTCATCATCAAACAATTAGAAGCAAATTAGTCATTCCTTCAACAAATATCCGTGAGGTGCTTACCATGCGTGCCAGGCCCTGTTCTACGTGCTGGGAACACAGCAAAGGACAAACCACACAAAGGCCTCTGCCCTTATGGAGTTGACACCTTAGAAAGGTCCACTAGTCTCATTTTAGGGATGCAAACAACTAGTATTGGAAGTGCTTATTGGGGCTGCCAGTGAGAGTTACTCATTTCTCCCTTCTCACTTACTAGTCAAGGACCTTAGGTAGTCATTCTCCTCTCTCCCTCCTGCATCAGAAACCAAGATATGGTTTCTTTTATCTGAGGGATCATTTCCGTCAGCCTACACACATGTCATGGTTTCTCCCAATTAAGGAAAAACCATTCCTCTCTAGCAAACCCCTGCTTTCTTTGCCCCTCTGTACAGTAAAAACTCCTAGGAAACATTGCCTTTACACACATGTCCACTTTCTCTCCTCTCGTTCTCCACTCATATCAGCTGTTCCCTTCCACTGGAAAGGCTTTTGTCAAGGTCACCGATGACCTTCCCTTTGTCCAACCCAATGATCAACTCCTAGTCTCCTGCCTTTCCTCTTCCCTGACTAGCCATTCCTTCTCAGTCTCCTGTGCTGGTTCACCTCTTCCCTCCATCCTGTATCTTTACTCCACCTGCATTCCTCCCTGTGCTCTTGTCATCAAATCGCATGGCTTTATTTTTTAATTAAAGATTTTATTTATTTATTTGACAGAGAGAGAGAGAGTGAGAACATGAGTGGGGGGAGAAGCAGGCTCCCTGCTCAGCAGGGAGCCTGATGTGGGGCTCAATTCCAGGACCCTGGGACCATGACCTGACCCAAAGGCAGATGCTTAACAGACTGAGCCACCCAGGCGCCCTAAATCTCATGGCTTTAAAGACCATCTGTATGCCAACCACTCCTGAATATCTCTCTCCATGCTAGACCTCTTCCCTGAGCTCTGGGCTCACACGTCCACCTGCCTGCTCAATATTCCCACTTGGGTGTCTAGTAGACATCTTAAACTTCACATAGTCCAAATTGACCTCCTGATCCTTCACTCCCCTCCAATGGCTTCCTATCTCCTTTAGAGTAAAACTCAAGTTTCTATAATCACCTGTAAGACTCTCTATGCTTGTTCCCTCTGCCGGGAATACCTTTCCCACAGATATCCTCATGGCTTCCTCTTGCCCTTCTTTCTGCTCTTTGCTCAAATGTCACCTTCTCACTAAGACCTTCCCTGATAACCCTGTTGAAAACTACAACCTGGGGCAAGTGGGTGGCTCAGTCGGTTAAGCGTCCGACTCTTGATTTTGGCTCAGGTCATGATCTCAGGGTCCAGGATTGAGGCCTGCATCAGGCTCTGTGCTCAGCGGGAAGTCGTCTTCTCTCTCTCTCTCTCTCTCTCTCTCTCTCTCTCTCTCTCTCCCCCCCCTCTGCCCCTCCTCCCCTCCTGAAATCAATCAATCAATCAATCAAACTGCAACCTTCCTCTGCCCCACACTCCCTATCCCCTTCATTTTTATCCATAGCTCTTGCCATAATTTAACATGCTACATATTTTATTTGCTTGTTTTCTACTCCCCCCACCTACCCACACACTGAGAATGTAAACACCAGAAGAGTCAGGGCTTTATTCTTTTATCTGTTTTATTCATTGCTGAATCTCCAGTGCATAGAACAATGTCAGGCACATGGTAGGCACTCAGTAACTACTTATTGATTTCTTGAATGAATGAATGAATGAATGAACACTTCTTAGCCAGGCGCAGGAGATACAGTAATCAACAAGATATGGTTCTTACCCTGAGAAGCTCACAGTGTAAAGAGGCGAAATAGAAAAGTTAACAGAATTTCTATTCAATGTGTTAATTGCAGTACTAGGGATGCATGTCAAGAGGGCTACGGGACCACACAACAGACACTTAGTAAATGCTTGGTAAATGTTGAATGAATGATTTCTGGTTAGTTTTATTAATAACAACAGAAATACTTTGCTTGAAACATTGACAGCCTCTTAACGACTCTTGTCCTTTTCAGCCCTTGGGGAATGACTGAAGCTAAAAGAGACCCTGTTGATAGAACACTGTCCAGTTCTACCCTGCAAAACCTAAAGCACCGATCTTTGTTACTTGCTAAAATCACAAGGTGAAAATAGTGTTAAACTGAAAGCAAAAAACAAAAACATGCCAGGATACATAGTTCCTGAGAGAACTATAATAAGACTTATTACTCTGCATTAAATTGTAAATTGCATAGTCTTTTGAGTCGATATTTGTCAATTTTATATTTCTGTTAGCCAAAGGTGAGTCAGTTTGAGGTGGGGAAAAGAGAAAATAACAGAAGCATGAGTTGCTGAAATGGAACCTTCCTCCTGCTGCTAAAACTTTGCACTGAAGCTGTGTCTGACAACAAAGCAATAGATTGAAAAATGAAAAATTGAGTCAACCAATTGTTCTGTCCACATGACCTGTATTCTTTGACTTCTTTCCCTGCTGAATTGATATTGTGTATTTGTGGTTTGAAGGGTTGAAACTGGGCCAGTGGCAGGGAGGGTAATATGAGAGGCATTTGGCTTTTCTTGGTTGGTGGGAGCTTAGGAGTCAGCATAAACCATTCTGCAGCTATCCCAAACACAGTGTGCATATCAGGGTTCCCAATACTCCTATTTCCCTTTTTTTTCGCATGCTGAGAATAATATCCCTTGATCTGTACTAGAAACAGATGAAGTTTTCACAGGGGCCATTGGTAGTTGGTACGGTGGGTTAAAGACACAGAGAATGAGAAAAGAGGACAAAGGCCAGTCTCATGGGAACCCCTTCATTGAAGGGGCCCATTAGAGAGAGGACGTGAAGAGAACAAGTCAGAGAAGCTGGAAGAGTGGTTCATTTTAGTAGTCAAGGAAAGAAAGGATTTATGATAGAGGTGAGCAGCATCACATGTCTCCAAAATGTCAAATAAGATGGGCACTAGCCATAAGTTTGGATCAACCTAAATACCCACCAACTTATGAAAAGATAAGCAAAAAGTGGTATATCCATGCAGAGGAATATTATTTAATCTTCAAAAGTAACAAAGCAGTGATCTGTGCTATGGTGTGAATCAACCTTGACAACATCATTCTAAGTGAAAGAAGCCGGTCATGAAAAGACCACATATTGTATGATCCTGTTTATATGAAATATATAGAATAGGCAAATCCTCCAAATAGGAGGATTTACCTATTCTGCACTAACCTAGCAGGTTAGTGGTTGCCAGGGGCTGAGGGGGAAAGAGTAGTGACTGATTAATAGGTACAGGATCTCCTTTTAGGGTAATGGAAAATGTTCTGGAACCCGAGGCAGTGGTTGTATATGTGAATGTACTAAATGCCACTGAATTGTACAGTTTGAAATGATGAACTTTATGTTAATGTGAATTTCACCTCAATTGAAAAAATACGATTAGGCCTGAGAAGTGGTCATGGGATCAGAAACCAAACTCCAGTCAGTGAAGCCATGACTGACTGTTGAGAAAGGGGAATGCAAGGAGCATAGAGAAATCTTTCAAGAAGTAGCAAAACAGGGTTAATCTGGGAGGGTTAAAGGAGGGTGTTGTTCATTCACTGTTAGATGTGAGAGACCCGAGCCTCTGTATTAGCCAAGGAGAAGGAACCAGTGGAGAGAGTGGGGTTGAGGATCCAGGGAGACGTTGGCTGTCTGATGGAGCAATGTCCCTGTGGAAGAGATGGTGATGGGAGCCAAAGCAAAGGCAAAGCAAAAGGGTGAGTCTTAAATAAAAGACAGAACCATTCCTCCACTCATTTTGGAGGCAGGAGGAAAGGATGCCAGGGCAGATAAGAATGGTGAGAAGAAGATGTGAACATTCCCATCTATTGGCATTGTCTCTATGAGATGGGAAGGAAGGGCAATACATAGAGGAATGATGAAGACTGGTCACTTGAAATGGTCCCATGTGGTTACTGGAAGCTAGCTGACTTCCTTTCCTGCAACTTTTAATGAGGGAACAAAGATTGGTCTCAGGAATCTTTCAATTTTATTTATTTCAATTGTCTAAAAATGGTCCTAGTTTTTCACCTTAAAACTTTTTATCCCCAACACACATGAATTTAAGTTTTGAATTCTATTTGTCTAATGAGTAAATATAATGGTAATGATAAAACAACAGTAAATTCAGCAAGTACTCCAATTGTAATAACCTGCAAGTACAGTGTCTGAGGCATCGAAAGTTCAACGCCTTAGAGAGTTAAGTCAAGTTAATTGGAAAAGATCTAATCTCCAGATAGGTAACATGGTTGATTATCTTATTTATGCTTAAACAGAGTAACAGAGGTCATGACAAGACTTTTTAGAAGATTATTGATTGATATATAATTTCTTAATTAATTTTGATTGACAATATCTCTTGCTACTTGAATTCGCCCTCCCCCTCTTTGGAATCTCCTCAGCACAGTTGATTTATTGAAATCATGATGATTTAGCAAATGTTTTTTTTTTTTTTGTATAACCTAGTTTTAACAGAAAAAAATCCCCTGCCACTTGGCATTTTACTGTGACTCTCTACAAACCAAACATGTGTGGCATGCAGCCAAGGGCAGAACTGGGAAGAGGGAAGTTTCTGGGAGCATTGGAGGTACTAATGCATGGTTTAGCCTCCTTTGATCTTCCTAACTTTTTCCCACTCCCAAACTATGTGAAATAAACACACACCCCAGGTAAAAACCATGTGCTTGCTAGGCAAATGCAATTTCAAGACAAGCCTACTAATCCCTCTTCCTAACCAGTCTGCAACCTTCAGGTTCCTGCTCCATAGAAATGCCAGCACAGGGGCGCCTGGGTGGCTCAGTCGGTTAAGCATTGACTCTTGGTTTTGGCTCAGCTCACGATCCCAGGGTCGTGAGATCCAGCCCCCCCGCCCCCCATTCAGGCTCCACACTCAGTGTGGAGTCTGCTTAAGACTCTTCTTCTCCCTCTGCCCCTCCCCCCTCAAATAAAGAAATAAATCTTAAAAAAAAGAGGGGTGCCTGGGTGGCTCCGTCGGTTAAGCATCTGCCTTCAGCTCAGGTCATGATCCTGGGGTCCTGGGATCGAGCCCTGCATCAGGTTCCTTGC
The DNA here is from genome assembly GCF_003265705.2 of Callorhinus ursinus. Taxonomy (NCBI): domain Eukaryota; kingdom Metazoa; phylum Chordata; class Mammalia; order Carnivora; family Otariidae; genus Callorhinus; species Callorhinus ursinus. The sequence continues at coordinate 856,054 of NW_027397153.1, read as the reverse complement.
TCTGTGGAGAGCCTGCTTCTCCCTCTCACTCTGCCTGCCGCTCCCCCTGCTTTTGCTCTCTCTCTCTCTGACAAATAAATAAATAAATTCTTAAAAAAAAAAATGCTAGAGTCACTTCCGACCATTCTGCTTAAAGTAACCATTTCTAACAATGGAGCTGGAACTGACTGCTTTGTCACTGGAAGGCACTGCAAGCAGGAGAGAGCATCTGCTTGAGAGGCTGTAGAAGGAGTTTCTAGTTTGGATAGTGTAGACTAATGCGATCTTCTGGGTGCATTTAATGATAAATTCTTTCATTACAGGATCTACAATAAGGTTGAACCAAAGAGATCTTGAAATCATTCAAGTATAACTATCTATGTATCTGTGTATATTTCACTGAGATTTCTGTGGTATAATATTACAACTATTAAAATACTTGTTTATCTAGGGGTGCCTGGCTGGCTCAGTCAGTAGGGCACACAACTCTTGATCTCAGGGTTGTGAGTTCGAGCCCCGTGCTGGTATAGAGAGTACTTAAAAATAAAATCTTAAAAAAAAAAGATACTTGTTTATCTAGATCTCTCTACTTCCTCCAAAATACTAATTATCATAAAATGCATTTCCTATCTTTCCTTACAACAGTAGTAGTTTCTAAAAATATTCCCAAAATACATTCTGAAGGCAAATTAAGCTTCTTTTCTGCAATATCCCGTATATTAACACGAAAGATTTCAGAGCATCTATCTGGGCTTTTGGAGAAAAGGAGCTCACGTGGATTCTAACTCACTTTAAAGTGTTTGCGTCCACATTTGCAAGTTACCTTCACCAAATGTCTGCTATTCTGACCATTTTAGAAGCATAAAAGATGGAGTCCAAATGATCAAATTGAAAAGAATGGAGAAAATTGACAATAATACATAAAGCAGCTGTGTTTAAAAGAAACCTTTGAGTATTCCCCACCTCATCACTGGCACAGCTGGAGGGGAAACTGCCGTAAATGAGCATGTTTTACATTTGGACAGTATAATGAATTTTCCCATAACACTTAAGCAATTAGCTAAGCATTGGTGTTTTGCATAGAATTTTGTCCTTGTTATAATAATTTCTTACATGTTTATATCACTTTAGGGTTTACGAACGTGCTTCGGTATACATCGTCTTACTTTTAACAAGTTTCTGCGCCAGCCACTTGACGCACTCTGTGAGCCATCTCATTTAGCCCTCACGATGGTCGCAGACGGTAGGGCCCGTGATCGCAGTTTATAAATGAGCAGACTGAGGCATGGCTCGGGTTGGTGCCTTGGGCCTGCTGATAACAGTTAGGAAGCAGAGCCCAGCTTCTCACTCCAATCCAAGTGACCCAGAACCCACGCTCTTTGGCACCGTGCCGTGTGGCCTCTGAGCTTTGCTTTTCCCTTCTGCATGTTTTACTCCCTCTCTTACTAACCTGTGCTCCCTTTTTGTGCAAAAGCTCTATTGCAAGTCACTACAGAGGAGTAGTCGTATAAGAAAGAAGTGCTGAGCACTGACAACCATTATTACGACAGTAATAACAGTAATTGCTAGTATTTATTGGGCTCAGCTGACTCTCTGGCACCGATCGGGGGCTTGAGATTCCTTATCTCATCGAATGCCCACATCGTACCTGTGTTGCATTTGAACCTGACCCAGTTCTGGGAGGCTCGCCGTGCTAGTGTCATTCTTCACTTTACAGATAAGACCTCGGGTTCCTTGAGCTTAAAGGACATGTCTAAGGTCACAGTGCTTAGCAGTATGGATTCAAGAGTCCAGGTCATCTGTCTTCTCGTCACATACCCTGACTCTCTCCACTACACCTCACAAATACCAGCCCTTGGCCACTCTGCCCCACAGATGATACTCTATGTTTGTTTTACCATTTTATTTCCACAACAGGCACCAATACTGCAGTAAAATTAATGTTTGTGTCCTTCTTTAGTGCTCCTTTATCCAAATTGCTTTATGCCTCAAGGATAAGCAAGTGATGGCCTCTCTGTGCATCTGTCTCTCTTTTTCATTTCGTCTTGTTCCTGACAACAAATTGAACTTCTGATGGGGATAGATAAGACTCTGACTCATTGAGCTGCAAGGGCAAGAATGACTCAATAGAATGAATGTGTTCTCTGGGAAGTCTACAGAAGTGATCTTAAAGAAGAAGAGTATTATCAAGAAAACTGTGTCTCTCCACAGGATAAGTGACTGAGTCAGTGCCCCAAAGCATATAACCCATTTTGTTCAGACTTCTGTGAGACATCGAGCTACTCTGCTTCCATTGTCTAGGAGGAAGCGAGCCTAGGGAACAGGAGAACTTGGTTCTAGACCCAGCTCTAGCCCTAAGCCTAGGTCTCTTCATTGGTGAAAGGAGGATGTTGTACTAAATCATCTCTGAATGAATGCCTTCCTTCAAAGTGCCATGCTTCAAAAATAATGATGGCTAAGTTTGGTAGAAGACTTTATGAACCACTTTTATGAACACCATCCCATTTGCTCATCATTACAAGCCTGCTAAGTGGGTGTTTGTCTTTCCATTTTACGGATGAGGAAAGGACGAGGGCTCAAGAGCATAAGTGACAACCTTTTTAGAAAGTGGTGGAACTAGAACAAACTCAGGGCTCTTTGATCTTGAACTCCATCTTCTTTTTTACTAGCACGCATTTATATTTGCTTATTCTATGTCTGGGCAATTGTGCTAAACATTGATCTGGATCTTACTAATTGATGTGACAGTCCCAACAGTTGATTCAGTTGTTTGCTTAGATATTTTTTTCTAAATGGCCAACCATTACCTTAATTTGCTGACTTCCGAGGTTGAGCAGAGTATGCTACCATTTTGTGGGAGAATAACCTCTTTAGAAAGTAAATAACCTCCTGAATAGAAGTTGATATTTACAAACATTTCCCTATATTTAGGGCTTAAACTTACTCAGAACTCAATAAATCTCAAAGAGACTTGCTCTTCCTGCAAGGCCAGCCAAGATCTGCTTCTGAACCTCTCACAACTTCTGCTTTCCACACAGAAGTCCGAGGTAGAGACTCTGATTAATTCAATCATTTGCTTGTGGGGGTGATGAAGAAAGATATCTGGGATGACTTCCAGGTTTGGGGCCTTGGGAACTGGGTCAATGGCTCCCTTCCACCAATAAGTCAGTTAGAGGTGCAGTCAGTTAAGCATCCGACTCTTAGTTTTGGTTCAGGTTGTGGTCAGGGGGTTGTGAGATTGAGCCGCGCATTGGGCTCCACACTCAGCGTGGCATCTGCTTGGGATTCTCTCTGTCCCTCTCCCTCTGCCCTTCCTGCTTGTGCACTCTCTCTCTCAAATAAATAAATAAATCTTTAAAAATAATTAAAAAACACAAAACTTGCATGGCACTTACGATGAAGCAGGCCCTGTTCTAAGTGCTGTCTGTAGATGAACTCGTTTAATCCTCACAGCAGCCTTTATAAGGTAGAACCTCTGACCATCCCCACTGTAAAACAGGAAGAAATTGAGGCAGAGGAAGGTATGCACACAGATAGTGTTGTGGTAAACTTGACATTGGAACCCAGGCACTTTGGCTCTTGAAACCCGGGCTTTTTAAAACTTTCAAAAGTATAAATTTCATGTCCCTTGCTTTAAACCCTTAGGTCGATCCGTCCCCACTGCCTTCAGGAGACATTTATGCCTCCTCATAAGTTATCCAAGCCTCTCTGTGGCCTGCCCTGGTCTGGTCCACCTACCTTTCCAGTAATGTCTCTTGCTACTCACCCATGTGGATTCAACATTGGAGCCAGACCAACCATTCATATTTCTCATAGCACAATGTGCATGCTCATGCCCTGGCACATATTGCACTCTGAATAGGCTTTCTCTCCTTTTCCACTTCCACCTGGGGAACTACCCTTCGGGTTTTAGCTCCTCGACCCTTCCCTGAAGTCTTCCTTGAGTGTCCCAGGCAGCTTTTCCATGCCTTTCTTTTTGTCCCCACACCACACCATGTATATACTCCCATTATTGCCATTGCCATGCAGAAATGTCATTGTTCCTCTACACCAGTTAGTGGTTGAGATGGACTTTAGAACTAGACAGACCTGGGTTTATACCAACACAACCACTTGCTATTTGTGTGACCTTCGCAAGGGCACATTACACCCCTATGGATAAGAGTAAATATTCCACAGGGCAACTGTGAGGATTACTTTGGACAATGTGTGCAAAGTAGAGAGCCCAGGGCCAGGCACATGGTAGATGCTCGGTATTTTTTTAAATTAACAGTGTAGAAGATGAGAAGAGGGGAGACTAACCAGATGGTGTGGGCTTCAGGGACAGAGGTGTTGCTAAGGAGAATTTAGGGAAGTTACACTGCAGAGCAGGGAGGGGGATGACTTATCTCCGGGCCATGATGTATGAGGGCTATGGGAAAATGAGCACCTTCCCCTGAAGAGTATTGCTAGATGATGACATTTTAAGGGAGATTCGAGTTTCCGTTAAGGCAACGGAAGCTGCAGAGGGAATGTTTAAGGTTTCCACCGGGAGTTGCATGTGATGTTGTACCTGGGAACCCTCACTCCTCCTACACCAGAGACCAAGTTGGCCTACCAGTCTGAGATAAAAATGGAGTCATAGTGGTGAGTCTTGGGACGGAGGCCAGATGTGGATCCACCATACGTGCTAGTCAGGTTGGGAGTGACAAGAGTCTTATTTTACTAGCTGCTCAGGGTTCTGACAATCCTGAGGCCCAAAACTGCCTGAGGCTTCCTTCTGAGTCAAGTACAGAAAACCAGTCCAAAGCCCTGTCTCATGACATGATTTCTGCCAGCCCTCTATCTGATAACCTTATTTCCAACTCCAGGAACCAAAAGCCCTCTAATTACTTTGTACCCCTTTCTCTTGGGATCATCTGTATGGCTTTGGTTATTTGTCAGCTTCAATGCCATGATGATGGGGAAAGAACACCATTATCCTCTGCTATGGTCTCTGGCCCTCGGGCATCCTCCGCCTGGGAAGGCCTTTCTTTAAGGTTTGGCTGGTATCTTCCTTCTGGTGGAATATACACCCTGATGCTGTGATGTCTAGACCCAAGGCAGGCCTGGACTGGGGAGTTGACCATTTCCTTGCAAAGAGTTTTGCTTTTGTTTGTGTAGCTCCAATCTTTGCTCTGCTCAGGGAAGAGATGAGGACGAGAGCGAGAGTGAGTGAGCAAGACAGACTTCCACCGAGACAGAGACAGAGAAAACAAGGGAGGGAGGGGCCAAAACAATTCCCTGTGTCTTTTGTTTGAAGAGCTAAGTCAGTCAAGATGCAGGTGTTGGAGACAGACAGATGCAGATATAGCCTCAGCTTCACTACTTTTTAGGTCTCTGGCGTGGGCCTGGTTATTTAATCTTTCTGAGCTCCAGTTTGTCCATCTGTAAAATGAAGATATTGCATGAGCATGAGCATCAGGAAATAAACAAAGAAACTGCAGCTTTTTTTCATCTACTTAGAAATTTTTTACAAAGCAAAAACTGGCCCAGAAATTGTCTGGTTGAGAGCACCGTGGACTCAGGATGCACCCAGACCTGGGCTGGAATCCTGGCCGGTGTGACACTGAGAAAGTCAAATCGCATTTCAGAGCCTCGGGGATGTTGTGAGTGTTAAACTCCTTAAATTGAATTGAAGTCTAGGTAACGTGTACATGAAATACCTAGTGCAGTTTCTGGAATACAGCAGGGCCTTAGCAATTGTTAGCTCTTACTGTTGTCGTCATCACCTTCCTCCTCCTCCTCATCATTGTTTTGTGAAAGGTGACCCAAGCAGGGAGATGATGATTTGGGGGATGTATACTAAGCAGGTCTGCTTTTCCGGTTTGTGTGTCAATAGCAGCAGCAAACGTTCGTTATCCCACTGGTTTATTAAATGTTGAACCGTCTCGAGTAATGGAAACAAAAGCTGTGTGGTGGTTTGGCTCATGTCTGGTCATCACCTATCAGGACACAGGACAACATACCGTCTACGGAAAGTCACCAGAAGTTCTTTGTCCTCCAAACTATGAACGCTCCCATCATGGCGGGGATCAGGTAGTAGCTCCGCGTCCTGAAGCAGTAGCTATCTATTTCTAGTCCCCACACTAAAGAATTTTTTCCCTCTTTTGTGTGCATATGTGTGATGAGTGGGGGTGTTGAAGGAAACTGGCTAGAGCATGGAAATGGGCCAGATTTTTTCCCTCTTTGTCATTTAAGAAAATGATTCAGCTTTCCTTTTGGGGAGTTCCTAAGGGTCACCTTCATCCAGTTGACTCATTTTCTGTTTTTGTGTTATATTCTTAGACTTAAAAACTCATACAAATGGGATTTTTTTATATACGTTTTCTTAATAGTGGAAGTGACTAAAACTCACTAAAAATCAGCGATCTTTGTGAAGGTGTCACTTAAAATTGGGAAAAGAAATCCGTTTTTGAAAAAGAAACTCTTTTATAGGTAGTAGTAATTCCTTCTTCTCTAACAATGCCAAGGTGGTGAAAAAATTATTTCAGCTATTTTTTAAAAATGGATGGATTTAATTTATCACATCCTGAATTATTAACAAAAGAACAATAGCAAAATATTTCAGTAGGCAGACATGGACACACACCTGGGACCAATTAAATATTTTTCCTTCATCTTAATCAGAATGCTCAGGCTTTTTTCATAGTAGGGCTATGTTCCCCAATTTTGAGGGTTTTTTTAATGTTATTTTTAACAAGCCAAATTCAGTGATATTATTTGGGGATTTATTTAAATCAAATAAATGGCTAGATCTAATGGTAGTTATAATACCTCACATGTGAATTGATTTTATGGATTTTAAATGCCTTTCATATATTTTTTTCATTTGATTCTCACACTAGATAACAGATAACAGTCAACAGTCTTGAAAGGTAAGCTGGCCAGGCAGTATTTTTTTGCTGTTTTACAGATGAGGACTCTGACTTTTCTACCAGTTTAGGATCACACAGGATTACACATCAGCCCCAGAGCCAGCCTCAAACTCAGGTCATCTGACTGCCTAACCCAGTGCTCCTCCAAATGTCCTACCCTGAGACTTGATCTCTCTTCGTTTCATTTCCATTCCTTTAAAATGCTGTAACAAAGTCCACAAACTCGGTGGCTTACAATAATACTTTATTTCCTCATAGTTCTGGAAGCCAGAAGTCCAAAATCAAGGGTTTAGCGGGGCCATGCTTCCTCTGAAAGCCCTAGGGGTATATACTTTCTTTCTTCTTCCTAGATTTTGGTGATTGCTGGCAATCCTTGGCATTCCTTAGCTTGTAGCTACATCACTCCAGTCTCTGCCTCCGTTGTCACGTGGCCTTCTCACTGTGTGTCTCTGTGTCTGTGTACAAATTTCTTTTAAGGGCACCAATGATATTGGATGAGGGCTCACCCTACTCCAGTATGACCCCATCTTAACTAATTGCATGTGTAATGTTCTTTCCAAGTAAGTTCACATTCTGAGGTACTAAGGGTTAGGACTTGAACTTCAAACTTTTGGGGAGACACAATTCAGCCCACAACACGAATGAATTATAGCTCTCTCTTTTTTTTTTTTTTTGGAGTGTAATTTGATAAATCATGCTAAAGACCATAAAATATGATCACACCAAGAATCAAAGGACATATGTAAATACTGACAAAAACACATACAAGTAATTTAATCCAGGCGTTGTCTTGCACGTGGGCATGTTTTCTCCCGTAACTGACCTTTCTTCTTTGAGGGATACCAAAACCTTTTAGTTCCCAAGGGGAAGGAAGATTACTAAAGTTGGATATTTTTTAAAAAATGTCTTCAAGTATTTATTTGCATCCTTCATAATGTGGATCTAGATACCAGAAGAACTGGAATTGAATTCATGTTTAAGTGTGATTCTCATGAGCAGTTGCTTTGGGAGGGTGTTTGAAGAGATTTTATCATTAGAGAGGAGTCGTCAGAAGGTATTTCCTTCCAATTTGGGCAGGAGTGTAAGTTTAGCTTTGAGGGATGGCCTGGATCAGTGCCTTGTAGTGCAAATCTCCATTACCTTCATGACCACAGGCCTTGCAGAAGGCTTCTAAATAAATCGTGGGGATTCAATGAAAGGGACATTTATCGGGATGCCTGGGTGGCTCAGTCGTTAAGCATCTGCCTTTAGCTCAGTCATGATCCCGGGGTCCTGGGATCGAGCCCCACATCAGGCTTCCAGCTCAGCGAGAAAGCCTGCTTCTCCCTCTCCCACTCCCCCTGCCTGTGTTCCCTCTCTCGCTGTCTCTCTCTGTCAAATAAATAAAATCTTAAAAAAAAAAAAAAAGAAATGGGCATTTATCGAGCGGTGAGTCTGTGCAAGGCTTTTTACTGTGGTGGACACAGAAAGGAGTCAACCATGCCCAACAGAAGGTGGAGCAAGGAGAGATCTACCACTGAGAGGGCCCTCAGTCACATACCTTGCAATGTGTGGGTTTCTGCTTCCAGGAGGAGGTGCTGCCTGAGTGGATCAGATGATGAATTAGACTCAGCCCAACAGAAGGTGGAGCAAGGGGAGATCCGCCACTAGTTCATGCTACTCTGCAAATTATCCCCTTTCTCTAGGTATGTGCAGCCTGGCAAATGGCACATAGAAGTCTCCATCTGAGTCTGCCAGCAGGGTGGGGGCACAGCCCTGACAATACTGGGAAGAGCAAGAACTTTAGATAGATTGTCCCGGCAGCAAGACAAAGACCAGTGGAGCAGGGAGAGTGTGGAGGCCATGAAGCCAGTTAGAGACTGTTTGTCGCCAGGGTCTGTTTATAGGGGAATGCCATCATTTCTGGTCAGGCCAGTAGCTTGGTCTCCCCACTCCTCGTCTGGCCCTGCTACAACCCATTCCCCTCCCAGCAGCTAAATTCAGTGGTTTAAAGTGTTAAGTCAAATCATGTCACTCCCTCCTTACTGCCTGTCGGTGGCCTCCTCTTGTCTCTTAACGTGGCTGACCTTGGTGTCCAAGGCTTGGGGATGGCCCAGCCTCTATCTTCAAATTCTTCCCATTTCTCTCATCCCTTTCATTTTCTGCTCTCTGGCCAAACTGCTTTCCCTTCAGGACTTGAAACGCAAAGCTCTTATCGGCTTTAAAACCTTTGCACTGGGTATTCTGTCTACTTGGAGAGTTTTCCCCCAGATCTTGTTATTATCCTAATCTGCCAGATTTCAGATAAAATGTCATCTACTCTCAGAGAGGTCTTTACCTCACCACCTTATCTAAAGTATCCTCCTTATTGCCCTATCTCTTCATCCTACACACTGGACATTGCTGATTGCCTGGCCAGCAGGAATCCTCCAGCCTTTCCCCCTTCCTTCCAGAAAACTCATTTTGTTCATGTACTGATCCCTTCCCCATTCAACCCTAAGTCTTGAGGGAAGCTGATGTCGCCACAGGTCCAGGAATAGACATGCTTGGTCTATAGATTATTGTAGCTCGCTTGCTGGTTTTGGGTTGAGGAATGGGCACATGACCCAACTCTGGACAATTTCTTCACTCAAACAGAAATGTTCTGGACACTGTTCTGTGTCCTGAGGATGCTGCAGGAAACAAAACATCGAAAATATCTTCCTTCATGAAGCTCGCATTCTGGTAGGCAGACAGGCAAGGGGCTAGGGCAGAAATATGCAGTGTGCCTAGAAGATTATTGCAATAATCCAGTCAAGAGATGGTGACTGCAGCAACAGTGAAGGGGTGTGAAGTTGTAGATTCTGGATATGTTTTTAAGGTATAGTTGATAGAATTTCCTGATATATTGAAAAGAGGGAAGTCGAGGATGATACCAAGATTATTTTGCCTGAGAAACTGAAAGAATGGAGTCGCTATCAACTAGATGAGGCAGATGGCAGGTGCTATATGGTCTGAATGTTTGTCTCCCCCACCCCCCCACCCCCACCCAAAAATCTGTATGTTGAAATCCTAACCTTCACGGTGATGGCATTAGGAGGTGGGGCCTTTGGGAGATGATTAGGTCAGGACTGGGATTAGGACCCTTCTAAAAGAGAGCCCAGAGAGCTAGCTTGTCCCTTCTGCCATGTGAGGTTTAATGAAGGCAGTCATCTATGACGAAGCAGGTCTCGCCAGACACCAAACCTACCAGTGTCATGATCTTGCACTTCCCAGCCTCTAGAATTGTGAGAAGTAAACGTTTGTTGTTTATAAACCCCCCCCCCCCAGTTTATGGTATTTTTGTCATAGCAACCTGAACAGACTAAGACAGCAAGATAAGCTGGATTTGGGGAGAAGGGTAGGACACGGTGGTCAGGAGTTGTTTGGGACAGTTAAGTTGGAAATGCCTTTTAGACATACAGGTAGAGATATCAAATTGTCAGTTGGTTATCAAGATTCAAAGGAGAAGTTCATATTGGAGATATAAATTTGAGAGTCATAAGCATATAGATGATGATTTAAGTCTTGAGACTGGATGATCTGACCATGAGACTGATGGTAGTAGAAGAGAAAAGGAATAAGAAATGAGCCCTTAATCTCAGGTGTGTGGCGGATGAGAAGAACCAGCGAAGGAGACAGGAAAGAATGGTTAGAAAGGTAAAAAGAAAACGATACGCTTGTGGTTTCATGCAAGTCAAGTGAGGAAGGGTTTCAGGGAGGACAAAGTAAGTGATCGATCAATTGTGTCACAGGCTACAGAAAGATCAAGCAAAGTGAAAATGGAGAAATGACCATTGGATTTAGCCACATGGCAGTCCTCGTTGACCTGGACAAGAGCAGTTGGGTTACAGAGAGGGTGAGCTTGATGGGAATGGATGGAAAGAGAAGTTAAAGAAAAAAATCAAGGACTGGGTTCATAGGCTATTCTTGCAGGAGTTTTGCTGAGCAAGGAAGGAGAGAAATTTGGGTAGCACCTGGAGGGGAAATCAGAGTCAAAAGAAGGTTTAGTGTTTTAAAATTTCTGTCAAGACAGAAGAAATAATGGCATATTTTTATGCTCATGAGAATGATCCATGAAAGAAGGAGAACTTGAGATGGAGAAGAGATGGGAAATTTATTGGAACAAAGTTCTTGGTTCAGTGAGAGGGCGTGGAGTCTACTGCACAGTTCATCTATTGTATCTGGGCAGAGTATTGTGGGTGCAAATGTAAGCAGGTGGGAGTTTGTGGGAGTTCTCTTCTGTTTTCTCATTGAAATGGGAAGCAAGGTCACCAGCTGGAGGGGAGTAGAAGTGTTGGAGGTATGACAAGAGAAAGGAAAATATCGGAGTTTTCCAGGACAGAGGAAGAGAAAATGGACTGAGAAAATATGATTGCAAGGCAGTATTAACAGTTCACCTAAGGTAGTGACCATTAATCTCAAGTGAGACCAGTCATTCTGGCCGTATGATTTTCTCTGAGCACATTCAGCCAAATGGGTAGAGTGTGAGTAAGAGAGAAGATGGATGCAATGAGATGGGGAAGAAGCCTACTATGGAATTTCTGGGAAAACTTTTCCTCTCCTTTGAGTAGGAGTAGATCCAGATTGTGTGGAAACTGCAGCCTTTATAGTTTGAGAAAAATAATAATACAAAATTGCAAATATAAAATTATTTACAAAACTTGATATTTAGAATGAGAAAATACATGTTGGGTTGTGACTTTTAGAAATCTGACCTCACAAGTTCAGCAAAACAGCACATTATTTTTATTAACTGCCTGGCAGACCACTAGAATGTTTTTCCCCCTGCATTTTTGGTGGAATACTCTTTGATCACCTCTTTTAATAACAATGATTGTGTAATATTTTCCATAGAAAGATAAACTAGTCCTTCCTCTAATGTGATTGATTAAAAATTTATTTTTTATCATTGATAACTTACAACCAGTACTTTTATATAATTTAGAAACAATTCAAGGCTTTTCATTGGATGTTTTTAATTAGTGAAAACTTCCATTTTGATAGGTGTGAATGAAAAGCAAATTTTCTCCTTATGGTTTTACATGTTTGATGGTTGAAAGGATGTTCCACAGACTAGCTTCTGGCTTTGGATGTTTGAAACCTTGTTTTTTTCTTCAATATTCACATATTCCTGGGGCTGGGCATGGTAGGACATATACTAAAATTTGGGCCCAGCACCTTCATTTTGTGATACAAGGTGAGTCACCACAACGGGCAGTGGAAGTATTCCTGAAAGCCATTGCTACTCTGGAATGGCTGGCGATAACTTAAGTTTGTGTAGAAGTAACCAAGAAACATAAAAATATATTACTAGATCTGTACTAAATGAATCTGCAACTCAGGTCTCCCTTAGCTGGATCCCTAAAATTCCCCTGGTCATTCTAGCGCCTTCGGTCACAAGGGAAGTGTGACAGGAGATGCCAGAGTGGAGACAGAGGCCTAAATGAAAGTAGTTAAAATACTTTATCTTTGCAAGTTTCACAAAACCCTAAGGCCATGTGATTGCTAAGCTGTCCCCAGAGCTTTGAAGGAGTTTGTGCAAGAAAAGGACCCTGAGGCTTAACTGAGCTTTATTAGCATCACAATAAGCCTTTCTCTGTTCTTGGGACGCCCACCCCCAAGAATGTCTCTCTTGCTCTTCTGGAAGTTGTAGTCTTTTCCGGTGATACTTAGAATTGCTGCAGCATCTTGCTCCCAGTCCAAGGATGAAGCCCATTTTAAGATGACAGCATGGAGATGGATACTTGTTGGATCCTTGATGATATTGTTGAGCCATTGATGAACCAACCCTGGAACCTACCTTACCTTTGGACTTCCTGTTACACAAGATAATAAATTACCCTTCTCTTCAAACCATTTTGAGTTGGAGCTTCTACTACACATAGCTGAAAGCATCCTTATTCCCTTTGTTTGTTTTCCTCTAAGCGTTTATTTTCCCTAAAATTATATTTTGAGTTTACTCCCTTTTTGGGGGGTCTATCTAAATGTAAGTTCCACAAGACTTTATCTTGTCCAATGTGGTATCTACAAAACCCCAAACAGTGCTCATTTCATAGTAGATGTTCAATAAGTATCTGTTGAACTGGACAAATGAATGAAGTATGGCAATGACAGTGAGTGAGGCTGGCAATGAGTCTTCACTTTGATTATGCTTTACACTCCCAGCTGCGCACCCTCACAGAAAGAAGCTCATTTCGGTAAAAATATTCTCCTGATAATTTGAGATTGCTGTTCTGAGGCACTGCCATTGCAGACGTTTCTCTGTCCCTCTCAAGACAAGTGACCCACTGCTTTTATCCTGTCTACAAGGTCGGTCTGGGAAATGGATATGTAAGCCCAAAGTTTGCATTGTCTTGTTTCCAAGTGAGTACTAAATTATGGGCTCTATAACAGTTTAAAAAGCTAGACCTCTTGGTGGGGAAAAGAAAGAAATTTTCTTTGGAGAGTAACTTTTGGCTCCTCAGTATGCTTTGTTCCTCGCATTCCATCTGTCATCATGTTCTGACATTTCCCCGAACAGAACATCATCTGTGTTTGCCCTCTTCTCTTTATTCCCTGAGTTGGCTCCTTCTTGGAGTTATCTAGTGCCCTCAGCACTTTCACAAATGTTCTCCACCAACCCACTCTCCATCTCTGGCCAGTTTCATCCTTAATTCCCTACGTTGGTAATTGCTTTCTGCCAAAGAGTCTTTAGTGGCCCCCTGGAGTCTTGGGGGTTAAGGCCACATTTGTTTCCTCTCAGTTTTAAGAAAAAGTTATTGGATTCCCTGGAGACAATGATTGGGGACTTGTAGAATTAGCACTAGTGACTTCAGCCGATTCCGATTAGAGGATTAGCAAGGCACAGACAGAACCATTCTGGAAATTAAGAGAATACTGCCTAGGTGTGAATCTTTTCTTTCTTTCTTCCTTTTCTCTTTCTTTCCTTCCTTCCTTTCTTCTCCCCTTCTTTCTTCTCTCTTACTCTCTCTTTCTTTCTCTCACTTATTAAGTTCCAGACACTGAGACACTGTGGTCAAAGCTGGGGATACAGGAGAGAATAAGACACAGTTCTTGTCTCAGGTTGCTCACTGTGTAGTTGAGGAGACAGCAAGCTGCTGTTGGCAGAGCAGTGTGGTGAGCGTATGCATTCAGTGTTATGAGAGCCTTTGGAAGGGACATCAAGCCCACTCCTGGTGACTCAAGGAATGCATAGAGGAGGTGAATCCTGTGGTCATCTACCAAGGATGAATATGAATTAGCTCAGTTTTGGTAGAGTATTGATGGAAGATATTCCAAGGGTAGGGAACAGCATGCACAAAGGTCTAAAAGCACAAAAGTACATGGCACATTCAAGGCAGTTTGGCTGGTAGAGTGGCATTAGATAAAACAAGTAAGAAGGAGTCATGGCATGAAAGACTCCAAGAGAAATGTTTAGGCATTGATGGGTTTTCAGCAAGGAAATGACATGGTCAGATTCACATTTCAGAAATGTCACTATAGCTTCATTGTAGAAAATGGACTGGAGAGGATTCTCATAGTAGGGAGATCAGTTAGGAGGCTGGTGCAGTAGCTTAGGTGAGAGATAATGGTAGCTTGACCTGGGATGTTAGCAGTGATTGTGGAAAACACTGAACATATGTGGAATATATTTTGAAGGTATGGTTACAGGAATTGGTGACTAATCAGTTATTGGGAAGTTGAAGGATAGGGAGAAGTCAAAATAAGGATGGGGATAGGCAAGGATTTCTTAAACAGGACACATATTTAAAAAAAAAACATGAAAATGAAAGTTTGCTGTATTAACCTCATTGAAATTAAGAACTTCTGTTCATCAAAAGATGCCTTTCAGAGAGTGAAAAGGCAAGCCACAGATGAGGAGAAGAGATTCACTTACACATATCTGTCAGAGAACTCATGTCTAGACTATATAAAGAAATTCTACCCATCAAGAAGAAAAAGGCAACCCAGTTTAAAGTCTGAGTAAGATACTATATGTGAAATTCAGCTTGGACTTTTCCCTAAATGCAAGATAAGGCCATGTGTAATATTTTCCCTAAAACTAAAATATATTTATGCATGTTTGAGAATTTTAAAACACCATGGTCAATACCAAAAGCTATATTTTGCATATTTGGACTCAGTCATCCATTAAGAACCTATGTTGTCCTCTGGGCATATGTATCAAAATAATTTTGTTCTAAATAGTATAAAATAGAAAATTTGTGATCAATATAATTTATGTATAACCTTCATTTTTGTAAATTTAAGGGGAAATGAATCATACAATTATGATTTTTTTCTTTGCACTAGTGGAACAATAAAGTTGCTATTAACAAACACACACACACACACACACACACACACACACACACACACACACACCCCTTAGTCATTTTATAAGAGGACTTCCATAGGGCCAATAAGCACATGAAAAGGTGCTCAACATCATTAGTCACTAGGGAAATACACATTAAAACCACAATGAGATACCACTATACACCCACCAGAATGGCTGAAATTTAAGTCTGACAATATCAAGTGCTGACAAGGATGTGCAACAATTAGCACTTGTATACTGCTGGTAGGAGTGTAAATTGGTATGACCACTTTGGAAAATTGTTTGGCAGCATCTACTAAAATTAAATATACCTATTCTGTGACTCAACAGTGCCACTTCTGGGTATATACCTGAGATAAATGAATGGCCATGCCTACCAAAAACATGTATAAATATGTTATTATCATTGTTATTCCTAAAAGCCCCAACTGGAAACAACCCAAATGTCCATCGTAGAATGGATAAATGAACCGTGGTATATTCATACAATGGAGTGTTGCACAGCAATAAAAAGAACAAACTATTAATATATGCAATGACATGGATGAATCTTATGGATACAATATTTGTAAAAGACAAAAGAGTACCTACAGTATGAACCTATTGATGTGAGCAGGCAAAACAGATCAAAGCTGATAGATGCCAAATAGTGGTTATCTTTGGGTGTTGGTACTGACCAGGAAGGGGCACTCAGGAACATTCTAGGTACAAAAAATATTCCGTACCTTGATATGGGTGGGGGTTACATGGGTGTATACATATGTAAATATTCACTGAACTTTGTACTTAAGTTGATTGTACTTTACTATGTGTGTATAATACTTTAGAAATAATGAAATAGGAGTCAAGGATGATTTTTAGATTTCTAACTTGAGCAACTGGGTGGATGGTGGTACCATCAGCTGAGCTGAGGAATATCATTGCGGTAGGCTGGGCCAGGCATAGGGGTTGTAGGGAGAGGATGAGATCAGATTTGGACATTCTGAGTTACAGGTGCTTAAACACACTGAGATATATCAGACTAAGCCTTGCAAAAGAGATCCAGACTGCATTTTTCAAATTAGTGGCTATTTTCCACTAATTGTACATTGTGGCCATAAAATAAGATAAAAGCATGAGGCCATAAGATTCACAATCATGAATGATCTTGCTTTTAGAAACCCTCATGCAGAAAACAGTGTGGAGTAATGAGTAACATTGGTGAAAAACAGACCAGTTGATGAAGGGTCTTAAATCTTCATCTGAAGAGTTGGGGACTGATTCAATATGTAGTTGAAAGCTATTATGGGTTCTTGAGCCTGAGAGGAACCTAATAAAAATACTCCTTAAAGTAGATTATTCTTGCAGCCATGTGAAAGATGCACAGGAGCAGGCCACAGCTGGCATGGGAAAGAACAACGAGGAGGTCAGCTGCAGCACTCAGGCTTGAGGTCAGAAAGATCTGGCAGAGTAGTGCCACTGGGCATGAAGAGGAGAAGATGCAAGGCCAAGGAACGGTGAGGGAAAAACAGTACTTGTTGGCTGATGATACAAAAGTGTGAGGGAGAAAGAACACTGAAGTCTAGCTCCAGCTGAAATAATATGAGTTAGCAGACTTCTTCAAACCAGTACTTGAATCTGTTTCATAGTTATTGAGCACATTTAATGAGGTAACATGTGTAAAGTGATTAGCACAATGCCTGACACACTCTTTAAGTATTCAATTAAGTTAGCTGCTATTATTCTATCCACAACTGCTCACTGCTGGAGAATTTCACACAAGCAGCCAGGATGGTTCCACTTTAAATTCATGTTTACCCACCTCAAGTGGGTCCTTAACACCGCTTACTCTTTCACTTGCTGTACCCGCTGGTACAAATCTTTTCCACCTTCCTCAAGTACCTTGCCTCGCTCCTCCTTTCACTCTCAGTATATGACCTAGCCCCTTGCATTACGGAGAAAATAGATGCCATCAGAAACCCTGTCAACATTTGACCCACCCAGCCCACGTGTTTGTGTCTGCCCCATTGTCTCCTCCTCACCTGCTGCTACCATGCAGATGTGTGCTATACCAAAGACTAGGACCCTAGACAGCACCACTTCCTGTCTACTCTGGACCTTTAGGAAACGTGGGGGAAACCCATCACCAGCCTCTTCCACCTCTTCATCTCTAGAGCACAGCAAGTAAATGCAGGGCTCTTACTGCTTAGATTCACACTCTGGCTTTTTCACTTACCAGCCATGGGCAAGTCTCTTCACATTTCGGCACCACCAGGTCCTCAACTGTGAAGAGTCCTTAGCTGTGAATAAAGACCATCTTTTTGGGTTCATGTGAGCCTTTAGTGAGATCATGCATGAAAAGTGCTTAGCCAGTGCCTAGTATGTGTATTATCTATTACTTCTTGAGTCTTTCTATCAGCATTTAAATATTCTCAATTCTAAAAAAAAGAGAGAGAGAGAGAAAGAGAGCCGTTATGGAGCCCAAGGCCTCCTCCAACTATTGCTTCATTTATTTGCTGCAATATAAGAAACGAACAAATATTCTGTGCACGTTGTACTCAGTTCCACCCTTCCCATTCACTCTTCAAATCTTTCCAATCTTGTCAAGGTCACCAGTGACTGAAATGTTGCAGGATCCACCAGACACTCTTCTATTCTCATCTTATTTAACCTTTCTGCAGAATTTCCATGTTTCTGAGCATGCCCTCATGTTTTAACGCTTCACTGACCTTGATTTCAGGACCCCCACAATTTAATTTTCCTCCTGCCATCCTGGCAGATCCTGTACAGTCTTTGCCATCCAATCCTCCTTTACCCAAACTTGAGCTATTGGGATATGCTTAAAGCTCTGTTCTAGACCGTCCTGTGACTTCAATTACAGCATTAGTCAGTGTGGGCTGTGTTATGCCGTGGTCACCAATTAGTCCTGATATCCCAGGGATTGAACACACAACAATGGTTTCTTTCTCACTCATGGCCAATGCAGGGACTCTGGCTGACACCTTGTCACGTCATCATTTCATGACATGGCTTCAGTTGACCACCACATCAGGAAGACAGGATGTGGAAAACTTCCACTCCCCCTTAATCGCTTCCGACTTTATAGTGACACATGTCACTTCCACAGCCAGGACTAGACACATAGCTCAAACCAACTTCAAAGGAAACTGTACGTTATGTTATGTGCCTAAGAAGGAGAAAAGAGCCAAATATGGTGAGTTCTATCAATTTCTAATACACTGTTTATATGCCAATGATTCACCAGATGATTTGTCTAGCTCAGACTTCTCTTCTGACCTCCAAATCTGTTTTAAGTTGGGACTCCTGGTTGCAAGTGATAGAAATCTAACTCAAATTATTTGTGGGGATAGAGGCACCTGGGTGGCTCAGTCATTAAGCATCTGCCTTCGGCTCAGGTCATGGTCCCGGGGTCCTGGGATCAAGCCCCGCATTGGGCTTCCTGCTCCACAGGAGGCCTGCTTCTCCCTCTAACTCTCCCACTCCCCCTGCTTGTGTTCTCTCTCTTGCTGTGTCTCTCTCTGTCAAATAAATAATCTTAAAAAATTATTTATGGGGATAAAATAATTTGTTTGAAAGATTATTAGATTGTCTTGAGAAATCTAGAGTCTGATATATCTATCTGATATATCTGCCAGGAATGAACTGGAGCCATGGAAACTAGAACCTAAGGATGACTCTGTCCATCTACCACCTTATTCCTGTGTGTGTGTGTGTGTGTGTGTGTGTGTGTGTGTGTGTGTGTCTAGGTCATGATTTTCTTTTGCTTCTTTCTACCTGAATGTTTCTGTCCCCAGTTAACATGGCAGAACATGATCACTGCCAGCGCCTCAGTTTCTAAGTCATGTTTCAACCAGTAAAAGAGATTATGATTCCTTTTCTTCAGTCCCATGTCCCAAATGCTGACGAAGAATGTATATTGTCTAGCCCGGGGTAGGTGCCAGCTCCCTGGTTAATTCACTGTGTCCAGAGTGTCTGTCAACCAAGTTAGTGATGAAGGGTGGGGTGGACAGCAGGAAGACAATCCCCAGAAATTGAAGGCCATTTGGGAATAAACAAAACAGTAGATGTCAAATAGAAAGTAGTTATACATTTAGCAAATAGTTAATGAATGCCTACTCTATTCCAGCCCCATCATGGGCACTGGGCATACGTTATTGAACACGACAGAGCCCCTGCCTTCAAGGAGCTATATTCCGGTGGAAGGAAACTGGGTAAAGAAATCATGATATAATTTGAGGTGATGATAAATATTAGGAACCTGACCCTGCCTGGTGTTTTTTTTAGGTCCAGAGGGGAGAGTCTGTGGTGTGTTCAAGAAAATGAAAGAAGGCGGGTGTGACAGGAGCGGAGTGTGCCAGGAAAGAGGCCCATTGTCTACTCTGGAAATAAATTGATTAAAGAGTGACAAGGAGTGACGTTCCAGCTGGGATGATCAGGGATCTGCCAGGATGATCTGAAGTGGTACTTTTTGAACAGAGACCTGGATGAAATGTGAGAGCAATTCATGAGAATATCTGGGAGAGAGAGTGTTCCAGGCAGAGAGAAGAGCAAATATAAAGGCTCTGCAGCAGGACTGAGTGTGACATGCCCTAGTAGGAGCCAGAATGCCCGAGTGGCTGAAGTGGTATGAGCTGAGGGCAGAGTGATCAGCACTGAGCTTGGAGAAGCAGGCAGGGTCAGGTCATGGAGGGACTGGTTGGCTCTCTAAGGAATTAGATTATAATCAGAGCATACTGGGAAGACTTTGAAGAGGTTAGAGAAGCAGCTTGGCATGATCTGATGTATATTTTTTAAAGATTGTTCTGGCTGCTGTGTTGGTAATAATCCCTAGCAGGGTGAGAGTAGAAGCAGGGAGCCCGGGAGGAGACTGAGAGACCGTGGCAGCGTCCAAAGGAGAGAGGACAGTGACTAGAACTAGGATGGTCACAGTGGGGGCGAAGAAAAGAAGTGGTTAGACTGTGGATGTATTTTTTTTTTTAAGTAAACTCTCCACCCCACATGGGGCTTGAACTCACGACCCCAAGATTAAGAGTTGCATGCGCTATGGACTGAGCCAGCCAAGTGCCCCGAATGTGCATATATTTTGAAGATAGAGCTGCCAGAGCTTCTGGTAGATTAGATGTGAGTGAGAGAAAGGGAGGAATCCGGTGAGACGCCTGCGTTTTTGGCTGGAGCCCTCCGATAGATGGTGTTAACCAGTTACTGAGATGTGGAAGATGGGGAGAAGCAGCCTTTAGTGTCGGGGGGGCGGTGAGCAGGATTCAGGTCATGTTTTTTTGGACGAATTAAATTTGAACTGACAGATGTCCATAAAGTGCAAGCCATTGGCAGATAGATGACACAAATCCAGGGGGCTGAAAGTATCATAGGCACTTTAGACAGAGCATGCTTGAAACCAAGCTCACCAGCTTCCCGCATTCTCCTCCTCGACCTGTACCTTCTCCCTGGAGGAGAACAAGTTACAATTTATTTCAAAGCCATAATAGTCCTTGAATCTGACCACTTCTCATGGAAATGATCATGCCACCCCCCGCTCAAAACTATTCAAGAGCTTCTCTCATTGCTTCAGGATAAAACCAAACTCTTTCCCAAACCCCGTAAGACTTTGAGCGACTGACCCTGCAGTCTTCTCAAGTTTTCTCCCCCATCTTGGATGCCTCTTTCCTGGCACACTCCGCTCCTGTCACACCGGTCTTCTTTCAGTTTCTTGAACACGTCACAGACTCTCCCCTCTGGACCTTGTTTGTTGTTCCAGAAATACTCTTTCTCCACCTCTGCAATTTAATTTCAATAAGCAGTACAGCATCAGGGAGCCAAGGGCAGGCTCTGCAGCAGCAGGATCTATGAGAACCACCTAAATTTACTGTGTGCCTCAGTTTTTCCATTTGTGCAATGAAGATACATGGCTTTTGTGAGGACTAAATGTGTCTGATCATGTAAAGCCCTTCAAGTAATACCTGGCACAGAGCAAGTGCCCAATAAACAGATACTCTTCTTTTTTTTTTTTTTAAGTAATCTCTGTGGCCAACCTGGGGCTCGAACTCATGACCCTGAGATCAAGAGTCACATGCTCTGCCAACTGAGCCAGCCAGGCGCCCCCAGATGCTGTCCTTAAATTGGTTCTTCTGGGTCCATTTTCAATATCCTCTCCTAGATGTGTCCACGGTCCATTTTACACATCCTCGCCTCCCTGACCATGGTGGTAATTTCATGTGACCTTGAAGTTCCAGTTCATTCTTTCCCAGTCATTGGCTTCTGGCAGTTAAACACAGTGTTTGAATATATATCACAAACAAAGTCGTTCGGTATAGCACACCACTAAACATCACGTTCCACCAAGATATCATACTCACTAACACATGCATCCAACTCTGTTAACAGAGTTTCAACGTTCATCCTTCAAGAAAGTAGTACACTGTAAAAACAGCTAGTACCCCAGTCAACATGAGGTGTCACGGGGATATTCCAACAGTGAGTCACTCGTGCACCTAGCTCTGTGGAAAACAGTTTCAACATATGCCCCTCAAGAAGTATACATGTAGCATGTGTCGTTAAACGGTGTTTCAAACCACTGTCACTATAGTGAGTAACACATGCACCTAGCTGTGTTAAACACCATTTCAACAGATGTCGCTAAAGAAAGGAGTGCGGGTACCACACACCGCTATACACACTATTTCACAGAAATGGCGCCATACCAGTAGCTCGCACATCTAGCTCTGTTAAGTAGAACATCTTTGGGGGCATAGTTGGGAAGGAGGAGTGGGTCCAAGTCTATTCCTGAGGCCATGGCTTCTGTCTTGCTTGTTCCTTCTCACCAATCCCATTTCTGCCTTATTGCTCAGCCTGCGATTCCCATAGAACTGCTAAGCATTGTCCAAAGTATGAATGTGATCATACAAGCTTTCACAGGAAATCCACTTAAGGGTTCACTCCAGTACTTAGAGATGTCTTATTGTCATTGGGCTGGAGTCCTGTTCAGCCCTCGGATCCACAGAGCATGTCCCTACCTTCAGACCTCCTCTACAGAGTCCCACACAGCTTTCGGGAGGGACTGGGCCGCCATCGGTAGGATCTGTGCTTTCCCTGCTGGGCCACAGTGATTTCCCACAGCCCACGTCCCAAACTCAGGTCTAGGTTAGAGTGACTCCTGGAGCATAGGTCGGGAGGCTTCAGTGGGACCTTGAAATAGGCTTCAGCACTCCTATCCCAGTCCATTCCACGCCTCCCCACTGCAGTGGTGGGCTCCCTCACATGCCTCCTCCTTCCGGGTGACCCAGTCCCTACTTACTGGAAAGAGACAGAAGCATACACACACACATATGCACTTCCCCAAAGGACGCGTCAAGATTTGCCAAACAGGGCTGTCTGAACCCTTATTAAGGAAGAGAAACAATTCCTGACTCCACAGTGATCAGCCCAGCTGACCCAGGATTGCTCTGGAGGTAACATTTTCCTCTATTATATGCGGAGCAATGCCAACCCCGCTTTGTTCACTTTAGTGCTTTCTAGACTGTGCCCCGGGGCCTGTAGGTGCAAAGAAATGGAAGCCATTACCGGGCTGCTTACCTCTTAATGGCCACCACTTAACTACACAAACACCTGGCAGAAGCTTTGAAATGAAAGGGTTTCCTTTGTCTTGCCTTTTTTTTAATTTCATAAATTTGACATATTACATTTTGTAAATTTAAGGCATATGGCATGTTACTTTGATATATTTATATATTGTAATATGATTGCCATTGAAGCAAATTTATCACATCACATCATTCTAGTGCAATATTAGTGTCTATATGCATTACAATGTACATTATATCTCTGTGGCTTATTTACTACTCCTTACAAGTTTATACCCTTAAACACCATCAATCTTATCCCCCACTACCCCCCATCTTCTGGTAACCACCATTTTACTTTCAGTTTTTTGTGGGTTTTTCTTTTGCTGGTTTGAATTTTAGATTCCACATGTAAGTGATATCCTACAGTCCTTGTTTTTCCCTGACTTAGCTCGCTTAGGATGATGTGCTCAAGGTCCATCTGTGCTGTACCAAATGGCAGGCTGTCCTCCTTTCTCATGGCTCAATAATATTCCTACATAAATATATATGTGTATATATATATATATGTATGTGTATGTGTGTATGTGTATATATATATATATACTTTCAGACACACACTGTATTATGTATATATATTATATACTACAAGGTGTGTGTGTGTGTGTGTGTGTGTGTGTGTGTGTGTGTGTGTGTGTATACTTATCCATTCATCTACTAATGGGCATCTAGGTTATTTCCATATCTTGGCTATTGTGAATAATGCTGCAATAAATGTGGGTGGGCATATATCTTATCGAAATTCTGTTTTCATTTCCTTTGGGTATATTCCCAGAACTGGAATTGCTGTTTGTATGGTAAATCTATTTTCAATTTTTTGAGGAACCTCCATATTGTTTTCCATAGCGGTTGGACAAACTTACATTCTCATCAGCAGTGTTATGTTTTCCCTTTTCACCACACCCTTGCCAGCACTTGTGGTCTCTTGTCTTCTTGGTGATAGCCATCTTAACAGGTATGAGGTGATATCTCACTGTGGTTTGGATTTGTGTTGTCCTGAAGATGTGTGACGGTGAGCATTTTCTCATGTGTTTGTTGACCATTTTGATGTCCTCTTTGGAAAAATGTCTGTTTAGTTCTTCTGCCCATTTTTTAACCAGATTTTTTTTTATTAAGTTGTGTGAGTTTTTTATATGTTTTGGATATTACCCCTTATCTGATACATGGTATACAAAAACTTTCTCCCATTCTGTAGCCTGTCATTTCATTTTGTTGCTTCTTTTGCTGTGCAGAAGCTTTTGAGTTTGATGTAGCAACAAAAGCAAAAATCAACAAATGGGACTACATCAATGTCTTGCTTTTTGGAATGCGGTTACTTTGCTGAACAGGGTGCTCAGCTGTAATCTCAGTGGGCCAGAGGGGGTCCAAAGGGAAGCTCTAATATCCTCTAGTCGAAGTTACTGTCTGGGTTAGAGATGCTGATAGGGCACCAACGTGCTGCCCTTGTGGTTACCTATGATTTGAATGATTATGTAGCATCTATCTTTGCCCCAGACTGGATTCTCCATGTTTGATTCCATATCCTAGTGCCTGGCACATAGTAAGTGCTTAATGAATATTTAGTCAGTGAATGGATCTTCTGGAAGTATGAGTAGGTCATTATACTTTTAGAGACAAGTGATGAGGGTGGTGGAGGATACAAAGGAGCAGAAAGGAGACTGGCCAAATTCACTTGGTATTAAGGAGTAGAGGACTTTATCTAGGAGGTAAATCGGTATAGAATTTGTATTGCTAGTTACCACTGGTCCAGGTCGGGGGGTCATGTCTAGAGGCCCAGGGCTGGAACACAGAACTCAGCATCATGGAGTGACAGCTTTTCCAGGGAGCAGGCAAATGCGGGGGGAAATGGATGACTTCCAGACGCCCGAGCAAGCACCCTTGGCTGGGGAGGGGAACAGTGCCGGATAATACAAAGGCTGGATACTGGCAATTGGAACCTTAGTGTGGGGCAGCTGGGCAGTAGGAAGGGAATCCACAGTCCCAGGTGGACTCATCAACAGAAGTCGCCAGTTCACACACCCAGAATATGGATCTTAAGCATAGAAGTATCAGGTCTGAGCAGCAGGCCCTGAACTAACAACAAAATTTGAGTCTGTATCACTGTAAAACATCCTGTCTGAGGCCAGAACTAGGTTCCAAGTGTTGGCAGGATAGAACTGCCAAGTGCAAACTGACTTGGGTGTGGGAAAGTTTACAAACTGAGGGAACCAGGCAGCTCCTGAAAGCAGAGGATTATGGGAGAAAAAGGGTGCCTGAATTATCCTGACCTCCTGGGCATGGTCCCTTCATTACTATTCATGTTCCTTTGGTTTTGCTGTTCTCTTTCTTTCTGTCAATTTCATTCTGTTACTTTTATTGTTATTAATTATTATTATTAAACAGGTAATATACAAATACTTTTTTATATTCATTTGTATAAGATTCTGATGTTACTATTACTTCTCTGAAGTCCAGTATGTTCCAAGAAGTCTTTCTGACCCTGACCCCATTCTGATGTTTTAATGTGTCTCTTTGGAACTTGTTTTTTTGTTTGTTTGTTTGTTTGTTTGTTTGTTTCTTTTTCTCTCCTTGGAACTTCTGATTCTGTTTTGTTGTTGTTTTGTTTTGTTTTGTTTTGTTCTGTGTCCCATTACTATGGCCTCAATTTTGTCACTGTGAAAACTTTCTAGAATTTCATTTATGGCTGTTGTAAGCTTTTAAAGACAGGATCTATTTCCTTGGTAAACCCTGTTGTCATCAATTCATTCATTCAAAGCACCTGTTGAGGGCCTCATCTGTACTAGGTGCTTATTTAATCTACAGACTCATTGCTTTCAGAAGGAGAAGCTACTGGCCAATATAGAAAATATATTTATTGTCGGAGATCTTTTTTTAAAAAATAATAAAAGAGGAAAGCAATTAATATTGTGAATGCTGAGTAAGCAACCAAACTTAGTCCAATTTTATTTTAGGACTAATAGTTGGTCTAGCCTAACTGGATTGGCCTTTTGCTAGCTCTTTCTGCCCAGCCCCAAATGTAGCCTTCTGATACCTGTTCCACTGACAGGGACGTTAGCTGTTCTTGCTAAAGGTCATCATTATTGCAGGCTGCTGGAGTTTATTGCTCCTAACCTGAGAGAATTCCCTTTAATGGGTTCAATTTTCATAAAGTCTTTTCTGCTCTTTGGAGCAGCCGTAATTTAGTGCCCCCAATTAATTGAGGGAGCTAAAATTTCATACATAGTTAACTATGCCTTCAATCAGTATTTGGTGCCTAGAAAATAAGTCCCCAATGGACATTTGCCCCTACAAGTCATGCTGCACTGAAAAATTGGTGCCTGTTTGCAGACTGTTTCTCCTTCAAATGTTCAAGTTCGACAACGATAGCAGTCGGCCGAGTGGAGAGTGTTTCGAAGAAAAAGAGCACTCAATGCTACTCTAGGGTATCTGAGAGAGAAATGGAAGTGACTTTAACTTCCTCCAGGTAGATGAGTCAATGGTTATATTATCCACTCTTCAACCCATGCTAAATGAGTGAGGGTCCCCAAGAAGCAATCCATTCTCTTCCAATGGGTTGTAACTGTTTGGTAGAAGCAGTTACTCAACCTGGTGGCTGACAGGACCTCACCAATTATGGATTGTTCAGATATGGCAGCTCAACCTATACACTCCTTCAAACCCCTGGGAAAAAAATATATTTAAAAGGTTCACACAAGGGGCGCCTGGCTAGTTCAGTCAGAAGAGCCTGCGACTCTTGATCTCGGGGTTGTGAGTTCGAACCCCATGTTGAGTGTAGAGACAACTAAGAAAAATAAATGAACTTAAAAAAAAAAAAGGTTCACACAGATTTCTCCTTGGGATGACCACTGTGGGGAAGGGACTCTGATCGTTGCCAACTGTCTCTACACACTGCAAGACAATTGTAAAGAGGTGTCCTCACAATGATTTCTCATAGCAGCATTATTCATAAGAGTCCCAAAATCGAAACAACCCAAATGTTCATCAGCTGGCAAATGGTTAAACAAAATGCAGTCTGTCCACACAATGGAATACTACTCAGCCATGAAGAGGAATGGAGCACTGAGACACATAACAACATAGATGAACCTTGAGTATGTCTTGCTAATTGAAAGAAGCCAGATATAAAAGGCTGCACATCATGTGCATGTTCTAGAATTGAATGGTGGTGGTGGTTGCACAACTCTGAGAATATACTAAAAGTCACTAAATTGTATACTTTAAAAGAATCACCAGAGTGGCTTGTTTAAAATATGGATTCCATTCCCCTCCCTTATAGATCTGGCAATCAGGGAGTCAGGGGTGGGTGCTGGATAATCCATATTTTTTTAACAAGTGGCCAGGTAACTCTAATTGTAAGAGAAATTTATAGAACACTGCTGTAATAGTTCCCTAAGAGTTCTTCCAGGTCTCTACTATTTGACTTCTTTGCTCTTCATGTTACTCATTTGTTTATCTGCACACCATGCACTGTGCACTGGGGAAATAGAGATGGGTAGGTGGGTGGTATAGATGGTCCTCGCCCCAGTGGAACTCACAGGTGGTACTTTGGATACAGGGGATGCTTCTAAATGCCTTTTAAATTCTGATTCACATTCTCTTAAACAACCAACCAATCTAAAGAGAGGGTCCAGGACATCTACCTAATAAAATCTTTTTTAGGTGGAAAAGAAATATCAAGATCTCAAAGTGTGGCTTTCGACCAAATTACACTCCTTCGGTCTCATCCTGCAGAGTCCACGGCCGACTTCCACAGTTCCTTTGGTTAAATTAATAACCAAGACACCCGATGGATGGTTTTCAGAGGAGTGCGATAATATGGAAGACTCCACACTGAGATATCGCTTCTGAGGGAGCTTTGGTCCATGGCAGCACAGAAGGCTGAATATAGTCGAGGTCTGGGACAGGGGGGGAGGCCTTCCTAACTGACCAGTGGGAGGGGGCCTTGCAGCAGATGTCTCTCTTGGCACTTGGAAAGAGCTGCTTCTCTCACTCTTTGTTGCTGTCACAAAGCCTTGAAAATTCTGCGGTTGACCTTGTAAAAAACTGAAACCGCTACACAGTGGTGAGATGGCTGCACTAATTAATGCTGAAGGTTTGGAGACAAATTGTCTGAAATGATGCTGATGTTTCTGAATGCAATAGAAACATGGAGATTGTCTTTTTTAAAACGATTTATTTATTTATTTGAGAGAGAGAGAATGTGCAAGCAGGGGAGGGGCAGAGGGAGAGGGAGAGAGAGAATCCTCAAGCTGACTCCCTGCTGAGCACAGAGCCTGACTCGGGACTCAATCTCAGGACCCTGAGATCATGACCTGAGCAGACATCAAGAGCCGAAGGCGTAACTGACTGAGCCACCCAGGCGCCCCTGGTTATTTTCAACGAATAACAGGCCGTCAGTAAGTTTTTAGAATTGAATTGAGGAAGAAGAAAGCATAGCAGAAGGCTTAAGAAGGGGAGGGGGTACACCAAAAGAATTCACAGAGTTTCGGAATTCCTGGTTAATTCTGCTCCTGCCCATCTTCTCTGCGTCTTGGGGGCTCCAAGGGTCTTCAAGGAGGGCTCTGGGTGGCCGGAGGAGTGAGGGTAGAGGAGGAGGAAAGATGATGCCACCAAAGCCCTTGCTTTTCCTGCACAAATATTGCCACTCTGGATTAGAGTGGTCATAGACCATCTTTTTCTTTTCTCTTTTTTTAACTAGAATGCTGGAAAGCTCATGAAGCTTCTGGTTCAAGTCCCTCTGCCCCTTGAGAGAACCAGGCATGGCAAACTGGAACCAGAAGCCCCAAGGTGGGACTTCCCTCCATCTGGCTGGCTGCCACGGGGACCCACACTTATTTCTCCCCTCCGCTCTTCCCCTCCTTTCCCTTCTCCTTCCTCTCTTCTCTTTCTCCACCTCTTATCCACCCTTCCTTGGGCCCTGGTCCATGTTCTAAGGAACCAGGCATGAGTTAGCCTTGGGCCCTGCCTGCAGGGAGCTCAGAGCCTCTGGGGAGACACGGGCAGCCATCAAGTGAATAGGAGGCAAAATGACACCTGCTGTACCAGACACGTGGACAGGAACCCGGGCCCGCATGCACCATACACCGTCGGTATGAGCCTTGCCAGGAATGTTCTCAGATGGAAAGGAAGCTGACTTGCTGGTTTTCGCTGGGGACTCGTGGGGTTACGTCCTTCTCCTTCTTGCCACTTAAGCCACAGCAAACATCCTAGGAGGCACTGCTTGTGGGAGATGTAGTAAATATTTCAAACTAAATGCAGTCGGTGTGGAGGAGGAGAGAAAGTTTGTTTGCTTCAAGGAGCAGGGGAGTCTTTTGTTTGTTTGTTTCTAAGGGAAAGACTGCCCTGAATTCCTGGAGCACCATGAACTAAGGGCACCCATCTCCTTCCTTGGAGGAAATGCTTTGAAAACGCCAGACCTCTTCCAGATTCCCGAAGGCTCCTGGGTTCCCGGATGGTTGCGCAATACACATTGTCAGGATGGAAATGTGCCTACTACAAATCGCAGAATAAGAAGGCCTCTCTCTGACTACTAAATACCCAGGCTGTGGGCTGTCCAGTGTGACAAGCTAGAATTAAGGCCAGGAGTCTCCTTCTGTCTTTTGTGCTGTGGGATATAAATAACAGTGCTGGAGCTCGGTCACTCACATGCAGCCGCTATACCGCACCTGCGTCTGGGAGCGTCCCTCAAGGGTGACCCAGAGTTCACACTGATTAATATTTGTTCGACTGGTATCCGATGGAATCCTTGATTGCACAGAACTGGGAAAATGAGAGCTGGACCAACCCTGGCATGCCTTCTTCCTGGAACTGAGACTCTTAAATAGGTCCTTGACATCTAGCGTCAGTTCACCAAGCATTGCTTGTATATATGCTCTTATTTTCCTCTTTAAACTCTAAAATCTGAAGAAATGGTAATACAGTCAGAAGATATTGCAAGTAATCCGATGATGAGAAAAACAGAGACATATTGCTTATTTCTCTCCTCTAGTGGTTTCCTTGTGATTCTGTGCCACAGTTTAACACTGCACATGTCCTAATTCTGCAATACAGTTTGCCGGGTATCTCTAGGCGTGGAGACTAGAGCTGAAATAAAATGTATTTTTAGCCCATAATTAACTCCTGATTGCCCATGCACACGGATGCTGTGTTGCAAAGGATGCAGGCTTTGGAGGGCGCGGGAGCTGCCATTTTGCACTTACTCAGTGTGTCAACTTGGGTAACATCTTCACCTGTAAGATGGGAATAATAGCTACCACTTCCTCCGTGCTGGGGATTGTTCTGAGTGCCTTACGCATATAACTCCCTTAGGCATCAAAACAACCCTATTCCTATTTTAACAGAGGAAGAAACCAGAACGCAAAGAAGCTAAGTAACTTACCCAGGTTCGTAAATTATTTAATCTCCCTGGGCTTCAGTTTCCTCATCTGTAAAATGTGAGAGTAATAGTACCAACTTTATAAGATTATTGTAATGTTTAAGTAGGCTACATAGATAAAACCACTTAGAAAATTGCTTGGTACAGAATAAGTCCTCTCAATTTCCATGTTGTTGTCTTTAAGGCACTTGGCCCTTTCAGAAGTCACCTTCTGTATGTGCTTACTTGCTTATTTTCAGCCTCTCTCACTAGATTCAGTCTCTCTCCCATCAGATCAGGGCATCTGTCTGGGTTTTTCCCTGTTATATCTTTTAAATGCCTATAACAGTGACTGTACATAGAAGGCAGTTGCTAATTATTTTGTGAATAAATGCATGACCATGTTAATGACTTCTACAATGATCTGCCAGGGAAAATGACAAGTTCACCATGTTTCCATTTATTTCCTCCACCACAGCTAGTTCCCACAGAGCAGTGACTTGATTTGCCATACACTGAACAGCCCTATATTCTTTTTCTAAAAAGATTTTATTTACTTGAGAGAGAGAAAAAAAAAGCATAAGCAGGGGGATGGAGGGCCGAGGAACAAGCCAACTCTCCGCTGAGTGGGGAGCCTGACGTGGGGCTACATCCCAGGACCCTGAGATCATGACCTGAGCCGAAATGAAGAGTCGGGTGCTTAACAGACTAAGTCACTCCGGTGCCCAATGCAGAGTTTTTGTTTAAAGCTTTCCATCCCATGCCAGAAGACAATATCTTCCCCGTATCACACTGTTATTCTCTGCTACCAGGTCTTGGGGCAACTTCCCGCGTGTCCTTTTTCTTTTTTGGTGATTTTTAGCCCTGGCTCATGGTCACTCTCTCTGGTACTACTCCTGTATTAATTCTTGGTGATTTCAGTGCTGACATAGATGGTCCTCCCAACACCCTGGCTTCTCAGTTCCTTGACCTCTTCCCTTTGTCCAGTCGACTCATTCTCCCCCCTTCAGCCAGGCACCCCCAGGGTCATGCCCGAGTTCTTGTCATTGCCAATAATTGCAACCCGCACAACTTCAGTTTCATGCATCCTAGTCTCTTTCCGCTACTTCCTGTCTTTCGTGTCACTCTCTCTAATGTCCAGTTTCCAGCCGCCCCTTTAACCGTAGCAGACCCTATAGTCCTCTGATCCTACACACTTTTCACTGTCTTTCTTCCCCCTGATGTCCTCTCTCTCCTATACACATCCTCAACTCCTTTGCTCCCCTTTCGGCATGCGTAGCAACACCAGAATGGTACCTGTGCAACTGCACAGGAGTGAGGAAAACCCCGCAAAGATGCTGGCTGGTGTGACTTGAAATTCACAACCAGGACCCTGACGTAGATCCTTAGTGTGGCTCAGCAGCCACACACTATTTGCCAGGTCCTTATACTTTCCCACTCTAGAAGATGACGATTTTGTACCTTCTCCTCACTCCCCAAACTTCCACCTCCTCCTCTCCATCTTCATTTCAGCAGATAACTGTGCTTCTTCTTCACTGAGGAAATAGAAGCAATTGGAACAGTTTCCTCAGACTCCCACCATGACATCTACCTGCCTGTCTTCCCTCCTATTAAACTGATGAACTGTGCTAAATAGAATGGTCAAGTTTTAGTTCTCCACGTACTTGACTTAGCAACAGCTTGTTGACACAGTTGAGCATTCGCTTCTCCTGGAAATGCTTTCTCAACCGTCAGGATGCCCCAACTCTGGCTTTTCTTCTCTTGCTACCTGTTCCTCTTCAATCTCCTTGGCTGACTCCACTCGCCTCCCCAGTCTCTAAACACCGGAGTTGCCCTGAGTCAGCTCTACACTCTTTTCTCTGGTGTTCTCAGCCAGTCCCATAGCTTTAAATACCATCTACACGTTGACGACTCCCAATTTATATCTCCAACCCAGACTTAATCGTCCTGTATGAGATAATGCAACCCACCCACATCCCCGACACTTGCTACTTCCATTTAGTAGATTTTGTCCATACAAACTGTAGCAATATCAAACATGCTAAGTGATTCTTAAAAATGTTTGTTTTCTGTCTTCCCTTGTTAGAATAATCCCCAATGAGACAGAATTTTTTGTCTGTGTGCTTCTTTCATCGATGTGTCCTTAGTACTCAAAATGGAACCTTTCATGAAGTAGGTGTTGAGACTATGAGATCAGAATTTCCACAGGAAAAGCCCTGGCAATTGGTATATTTAACATGGACGCAAGGTGACTGCTGCATATCAGGGAAGTTGGGGGAGGTCTGGCCTAATCAAACCTGCTATTAGCTAGCCCTTCCTTACCTCCCTGACTTAACTTTGTTCATTCTCCACCTTACTCCTATTGCTCTACCTCATTGGTATTTGATTTGTTTTTCTTTTTTTTTTTTTTTTGAGGTATATCAACATAATATGACTTTAGTTTCACGGTTTCAGGTGCACAATGTATTGATTTAATATTTGTATCTATATATTGCCAAAGGATCACCACAGTAAGTCCAATTAACATCCATCACCATACATAGTTACAGCAAAATTTTGTTTCTCATGATAAGAAATTTTGAGGTCCACTACACTGCTCTTGTATTTTTATTTTTTAATTAACATATAATGTCTTATTTGTTTCAGGGGTACAGGTCTGTGATTCATCAGTCTTGCACAATTCACAGCGCTCACCATAGCACATACCCTCCCCAGTGTCCATCACCCTACACTGCTCTTTTTATGGTTCAGATAACATGCCAAACATCCTCCAACCCCAGGGCCTTTGCA
Source organism: Callorhinus ursinus (assembly GCF_003265705.2). Taxonomy (NCBI): domain Eukaryota; kingdom Metazoa; phylum Chordata; class Mammalia; order Carnivora; family Otariidae; genus Callorhinus; species Callorhinus ursinus. The sequence goes on along the minus strand of NW_027397153.1, from coordinate 823,099 downwards.
ATTTGATGTTCTCTCTGCTAGGAATGTTTTCTGCATGACTTGTTTGCTCACTTTATTCAGGACAATAATTGAGTTTATGCAGTTTAATTCACTTTATTCAGAGCTAATAAGTATTCAGGACTATGCTTAAAAGACACCCTAAGAGGTCTTTCCCGTCCCCATCCTTCTCAATCCCCCACCTGCTTTATTGTTCTTCATAGCACTTACTACTTCCTGGAATTAGGTAATATGTTTCTTTTTTGTCAGTGTAGACTACAATGTAAACATAATTAATAGCTAAGGCTTGCTATCTTCCGGGCATATTTTAAGTACTTTACATATAATAATTTTTTCAATCTTCACAACAGCTCTAATGTTACTATTACTTTGCTCTCTTTGTAGAGGCACAGAGAGGTTAAGTAGCTAGCGCGGGGTCACACCACCAGTACGTAGTAGAGCCTGGGTAGGTTGGTTTCTGAGACGGCCTCTTGTGAGGTGACCTGAAAATAAAGATTGGTGTCTGTTTTACTTCCCACTCTATCTCTAGGGCTGAAACATGCTGGGCACATAGTAGGTGCTCAATAAATAAGAGTTAAGTGTTGAATCATTTGGGGCTTTTATAAGTCTGTTAGGACTGCTATAACAAAATGCCACAGACTGGGTGTCTTAAGCAACAGGAATCTGTGTTTCTCATACTCCTGGAGCCTGGAAGTCCAAGGTCAAGGTGTCAGCAGGTGTGGTTTCTCCTGAGGCCTCCCTCCTCGGCTTGCAGGTGGCCACCTTCTTTCTGTGTCTTCACATGGCCTTGACTCTGTGTGTATAGCCCTGGTATCTCTTCCTCTTATCCTAAGGACACCTGCCCTACTGGATTAGGGCCCCTCCCTTATAAACTCATTTAACCTTAGTTACCTCTTTTAAAGGCTTTAACAAGACATGGCAAGGTAAAGAGAAACTGATACACCATATAGTACATTGGTTTTCAAACTCTTTTTTTTCTTTTAGTAACTGTGAAGCCCTTTCTCAAAAGTAATCTCCCAAGGAAGTCTACTACAGCAAGCCTGCAAACAGGGGCTTCACATTTGAGAGCTGAGTTAAAGGCCGTGTGGACCCCTAGTGAGTACTGCCCCGAAAGGCTCCTGGACCAAATCCTAGCACCTCACTTTACAGAAAAGACTGTTGAGTCTAGAAAGCAGCTCAAACACTTTCTACCTTCTCCATGTCTCTCAACAGGCTTGGTCTCAGCTTGGAGAGAGGGTGACTGAATCTCTGGCTCAGGAATCATGGGCTCTGGGTGGAAGCCTGGAGACCTAGGCCACAGGGATCTCGGTGGGCCTTAAGCCTAAACCAAGGGAGGGAGACAAGCTCCCATCACAACCACAGCAGGTATAGCTGGGGAGGCCTGACCTCACCCCAATCAGAATCACGACCAGGCTGTATTAGTAGCAGCCCCTCATTTTTATGAAAGGCTTAGGCCAAGTTTGAGTGAGACAAAACCTGGCAGTTAAAGTTCTCCGACTGCATAGATCTCTATCACCTTCATTCTAAAGCACAGGAACTGCTGAAAATATTATAAATCACTCCCAGGTGCCTCAGTTCAAATATTATTTCAGTATGCAAATTACAGTCATAAAGCATAATGAAGCACATTTGAATATCTAGTACAAAAGTCACCATATAAATATAAAATAGGAGTGAATGAATGTGGTCAACGTTTTATTTTATAAATGTAATTTGCCTCCTGAAGCTTTTAAAGAGCTCCTGGCCAATACTTGGAGGACCCCTCTAATCTATGACCAGGAATTTCATTGTTTTAATTTTGAAAGAAGCAAGAATGTGAATATATATATGTGCACGTGTGCATATAGGTATAAATACTGATGTAGGTAGAGACAGAGATGGAGATAGCTATAATGTCATCTTCTTCTCTCTATTTCCTACCGATGCCCAGGTTTTGAGTAGCTTCTCTGGTGTGGCCATTCATTGCCTCTGAGATTCTTATAGGTCAGAAATCAGAAGTACGCCTTGGACCGCCTTGCCGGCAGGGCTGGAACATGAAAAGAACTCAGGGAGGATTGACTGGAGGAAAGTATGAACAAGCCAAGCATTAGGCTGCCTTGCTGAAGGGTCAGGGTCCCAGGTAACAGAGCTACAGTACTGAAGAACTCACGGGAACTGAAATGACTTTTGTCCCAGAAAATGATAGCGTCATGACCTAGAGGCCTGCTCAATGTTTTGGTGTGACCTGAGTCCCTGGGATTTTTGTTTAATCACAAGTGGTAGAGTCCCTACAGATGGCCGAGTTAGTATAGCTTACCGTTCCAGGAGTGTAGGACCTCAGAAGTGGAATTCAGATGGTTTAAAGAGAATATTACAAAGATAATACAAAGAAAAGTCTTTCTTATACTCCAACCCAAACCTGTATCCATCTCCAAACATAAATGGGAAGGAAGGTCTCATCCTTAGCCCTGTGCTTTCCTTCCTTCTCTTTGTCCATTACATCCCATTACATCTTTTATATTACATAGGTAATTCAAGAGTACATCCATGTCGTATAAGATTCTGGTTACTCTTGCTTCTGTCAAGACCCAGCACCAGATTGATGTTTTCTAAGAAATCTTTCCTACTCTGATACCTATCTTATAGTTTCATGACTGCCTCCTTGGAACTTTAGATGTTACTTTGTTCCCCATTACCAGAATTCATTGTCTATCAGTTGGAAATGATTCTAGAGTTTTACTTACATGTTTTTCTCTCTGAGTAGATTACCATCTTCTCAAGCAAAGGGCCTCTTATTTCTTTGATAATGTCCCATGTTTAATCTAATAATTTGAAGTATTTGTGGTGTGCCCGCTCTGTGCAAAACAATGTATCGGGTACTTTTTACATTAATGAATGGATTAATAGCTTTTGGAAGGAGAAGCTTCTGATTAGATTTAGAAGAGGCGAGCCTCAAAGATCTAAGCACCCAAGCTTCATGACCTTCACTGACCTCATATAGTCACTTCCTTTGCCCCTAGATTGGGAAGATTCTGTGGTTCTTGGCTTGAGGCACCCTATCCTTGTCCCTGAACTATTCTTTGTCCTTTTCTATTTGTTGGAAGCTGAGTTTCTGTTCACTGTCAAAGCCAGACTATCCAATACAAAGGCCTCTTCAATCTTTGTTCTAGACTATTGTTTGGGTCAGTCTCTCTAGTGGGAGTTTTCTCAGTCTGTGGCCCAGTCCCCTAGTGTGCTTGATAAAATGTACATTCCTAAGCCCAAGCCTAGACCTTCAAAATAAGGTCTGTCATGGGGTCTGGGAATCTGCATCTTAACATATTTACCCCAAGTGTTTCTGAAGTGCATCAGGGTTTGACAGCCCTATTTCTAGTAGCTCATCGGCCACTGTGGTAAAGTCTGTTTTGATCCTCAGTGTCTACTTTGCCTCATCTTCCTCCACCCACACAGAGAAGACTGCCTCCTCTCTCTGAATGGCTGTTTATAGTCTGTGAAGTCAGCTCTTGCTTAGATGCAAAGCAGATATGCCTACCAAGTACTGAGCTCAGAGGCCAATGAAACCCATCGTTTACATAGCACTTCTATTGTCCTTTTCTTTAACTATTTCCCACTAATTTCAGAACCCAGGTGCCTTCAGGGGTGTGGTCTTCCAGGAGCTTTCATAATTTGTTTTCATAATTTGAGCCATACCATAATATTTTAAGTGAACATTGATCATGGTGTAGGCAACAATCCCACCAAGGAAAGGGGAAGCTCTGTGTATATTCAAAGTCATGTGCTCACACAGAAGCCATTTTCAACATATTCAAAATACTGTATGTTTGCTTTAACTCCAGTACTATTTATTGTGCATGGTTTATGTCCTGGATATTACACTAGGCAATATGGAGCTAAGAACAAATATTAATGATCAATTCTTACACATGGTCTGTATCTTCACATTCTGATTGGTATTTGGCTGCTCAGCTTCCTAGGCAGTTGAGTCAAAATGAAAGAAATCACTTATTCAGCAAATATTTAATGAACACCATGCACTGTGCCACGTCCTGGAGACACAGTGGTAACCAAGACAAACATGGTTGTTGCCCTCTTGGAAATGACAGTCTAATAGGGGATAGAGGCAATAAATAGATAAATAAATAGATGAAACAATTACTATTGTGAAATGCATAACTCAACAGAAACCATGGCTTGGTATATTCTAGGGGATAGAGCAGAGATGAAGAGATGTGGATGGGTTCAAGATATAATTTAGGCATGCAGCCATCTAGACACGCTGATGGATTGGATGTAAAGGGATGAAAGACCAAAAGTGACCAAAGAGGGTTTCTAGATTTCTGTCTTGACAACTGAGTGGATGGTGGTGTCATTTACTCATATGGGAAAGACAAGGCTTATGATATTTGGCCGATAGATGGGTGGGAGCTAAAAGCTCTAAATTAGATATGTTATAATTGAGATGTTTTATGAAAAATGCAAGAGTATATTTGGATATGTGCACATAGAATGCAGCAAAGGGTCAGGGCTAAAAATGTACAATTGGGTAGAGAATGTGGAGAGAGACGAGAGAAGCCAAAAAGCTAGAAAGTATTTGAAGACATGCTCAAACTCACTAGTTACCTGAGAAATATAAATTAAAACTATAATGGGATCACTCAGTGGAAAGACGAAGTTTGAAAAGTGGAAAATGACAAATGTGGATGAGGATGTGGGATCAAGGAGCCCTCATGTAATATTGGCAGGAGTGGAGACCAGAGCAGCCATTCCAGGAGGCAATCTGGTTAGTACACGATCACATTCAACACATACTCCATGACATAGTAATTCAGTCCCTGGGTGTGCAGCTCAAAGGGTCAATGGGGGACACTAGCAAGGATGTTCATGGCAGCACTGACAATCATAATGGTTGTGAGGAGCTGGAGATGATCCGTGTGTCTACCTCTGGGGGAGTGGATAGGCAGGATGTGGTGTAAGTGAGCACACCATGGGATATTATGTAACAATAAGTAACAGATCAGATGGGTCTAACTAATGTTGAGTAAACAAATGCAAAACAGCATGGCGCATATAATGCAGTACCTTTGAAGAAGTTAAAATATGTGCATACAAAAGGACTCTCTGTATTTTATAAGAACATATACAAACAAAAGGATACACATGGAATACATTAGAATGGTTATCCACAAGGCCACGGGGAAATGAGATTGGGAGGTGGTGATGAAAGGGAGTAAACACATAAATAAAACAAGAGAAGGGCTTTGTGCAGGCCCAAGATAATGGGCTGTGATCTGAGGACTAATAAAACCCAGTCCTCCAGAGGCCCAAATCAAAAGGAAATAAAAGATGGGGAAAGAAGTATGTGCCAGACTGAAGAGCACCAGCACTCAGAGGTTGGGAGAGGTGAATGAATGAATTCATTGGGTAGGTATCATGTTTGCCATGCCCTGAGACTACATACAAGATGCACACAGATGTTGGTTCGCTGCTGGAGGTAAGGGGTTTCTCCCTTCTCATTTTCTAGAACTCCAACTCATCCCCACTCCACCAAGGTTTTTATGTTTTTAATTCTGGAGATAAATGATACACAAGTCATAATGACCATTTCTGATTTCTCTCAGGTGATACTATGCTTCAGTGATTTAAGAGTAAATGGGGCAACAAAAAAGTGTTGTGTCTCAGTTTTCTCAGATATGAAATGATGATCATATGGCCCTCATTATCTCTTGCTGGTTTATACCAACAGCCTCCTAATTGATCCCCTTGCCTGAGAGTTCTCCTCCAATCTACCTTCTATGTCGCCAGGATGATATTTCTAAAATACAAATGTTATCAAGTCATTCCCTTCATTAAACATGCTGTGTGACTCACCGGTGTGTTCAGAAAAAAAATATCCTCTTCCAGGAGCAAGGCAGCATGATATTGGAAGAAGATCAGGGGTTTGGGGGTTAGACATATCAACTTGATCATTAATTGGCTATGTGACCTTATGTAAGTTACTGTACCTCTCTGAATTTAATTTCTTTTTTTTTTAAGATTTATTTATTTATTTGACAAAGAGAGAGATAGTACAAACAGGTGGAGTGACAGGCAAAAGGAGAGGGAGAAGCGGGCTCCCTGCTCAGCAGGGAGCCCGATGTGGGGCTTAATCCCAGGACCCTGGGATCATGACCTGAGCCAAAGGCAGATGCTTAACCAACTGAGCCACCCAGCCCCCCCCTTTTTTAAGAATTTTAATTTCTATACCTGTAAAATATGGGATAAGAATTCTTAACTTATAGGGCAGTGGTTCTCATACTTTAGTGTGTGTTAGAATCCCCTGGAGGGCTTGTTAAAATACAGAGTGCTAGGACCCATCCAGCAAGCTACTGACTCTGTAGGTCTGGGAGGGACTTAAGAAGCTGCATTTCTAGTAAGTTCCTAGGTGATATTGATGCTAATGCTGCTGGTCCTAGGACCACACTTGCCACGCCACTGTTACAGGTTCTTGTGAGGACCAGAAATGATGCATGTCAAGAGCTTCCCTGCTATGCCAAGCATAAATGGGCATTACTGTTGTTGCTTTCATGTCCTGCCATCTCTGGTTCTCTACTTCTCAAGTTTCATTGCACACCACCAGCCTGCACACATCCTGTGTGCCAACCACAGCCAACCACTCACTGTTCCCTGAACTTTCTGTGCAGTTTTTGTCCTTGGGGGCTTTATGCCTGTTCTTGCCTTTCTTCCAAGCATGTCCCTGTCCTTCCTCCCACCTATACTACAATCCTACCTTGGAAGAACCTCCTCCTTTTCGAGGCCTAGCTCAAATTCCCAGGAAGTTTTTGCTTATCTTCTTCAGTTGGGATTAATTGGTCTTTCCTAATAACACTTCATCCATCTGTTCATTTATTGATTCATTTCATAAATATTTATTGAGCATCACTATATGCCAGACTCTGTGCTAGTTGTTGGGAGTATGGTGGTGAGCAAAAACAGATACTGTCCCTGCTCTTAAGGACTTCAAAGCCTTAGAGGAGAAAAGAGATGACACTCAAATAAACACAAATGAATGTAAAATTACAATTGTGACAAGCAGTAAGGGGGGGGTGCTACTTTAAGCTCTATATAACAGAGGAAGATTCACAGAGGTTTAAAGTGGCCCCTTTTCTATAGGAATCATTGAACTCTGTAAGGTTGGAATGGGGAACAATGCAAAAATGACTTGGGTATGCATAGTGCCTTGTATACCATGAACTTATTTTCTGGCTCGTTACAAGATTATTTCATTAATTCTCATAACAGCATGATATATAATTTCCTAGCTAACACTTGTTGAGCACGTACTATGTCCTTGCCAGTATTCTAGTTGGTATCAGAGGTGTCAAGATAATAAGATGTTATGTTTAATTTATCCCCCATGCCACAGTAAAAAAAGAAAAAAATCCCCAAAACACAACCACATAACTCCCTATTTAAAACCTTTTAGTGGTTCCCTCTGTGCTCTTGGGAAAAGTCCAGACTCTTTACACGAGCAATACAATAAAGCCCTTTGTGATCTGGATCTGGTATATATCTTCTGTTTCGGCTGCTGTCCAACACCGGTGACCCCCATGTGGTCTAGCCAGAGTTGTGGTTCCTTGAATGTGCCAGACTCTTTCCTGGAAACTCCACTCCTTTCTCCTGTTTCCATTGACCACTGCCAGTGAATATAAGCTAAAAGTTGAATTTCCCCACATTGGCATAAACCTGCCAAAAGACTTCCTTATATCCTTTCAATGGGGGGTGGGGTGGGAAGATGGAGTTATTTATGATGTCATTAACAATTGAAAGATAATTCAATGGTCTTATAGTACCCCAGACACTTGTAGCTCCTGATTTAGCAACCCCATTTTCAAATTATTTTCAGATAAATATGTGATGGTTTAATGAATCAACACAGCAGTTTCTACAGAAAGAGAGGTAAGTAATAGTGACCCTGTCCTTCAAGAGAACCTCCCCTATTTTATGAATCAATGAGGGACCAAGAATGTTGTTCCTTGTGGCTCTGCTGGGGACAGAGCATATCTCTGCATTTCAATTGTCTTAACCTATAAATGGAAAATCAAACCGTGTCCTTATCTGCAGAGTGCTTCAGGATCCCAAATGGGTCTGCCCCACAAATTCAAAGCATACCATAGAAAAAAAGGCAGACACAAAGGTCGTGCCTGGGTCATGTGGCTGCTCCTCGAGGGAAGGTTTAGTCTCTTAGGAATGTCTGCGTCCTCTTCCTGCCATGTTGTTGACTGTTAACACCTGGCCTTTCCGTGCCATAAGAAGAAACTTTATTAAAATATTTTGGCACTTCTGCTTTTAGTAGAACTAGGAAGCCATGAAGCATGCAAACAGGGCATGAAAATGAAACACATCCTGAGGATAGTTATGAAACTTTTTCAGACCCAAGAAAAGTTTCACTTTAGGCTATATGTCAGCTTGGGTGGGAGTCGGCATGATTTCCTTCATGTAAGCCAGCAGATCCACGGCTATTTCTGACTGTTCACTTCTTGACTAAAATGGCCTACTGGCCTCCTAGGGGCAGACGTGGACAATTCTAACAAGGTCAGGGAGTGGAAACTTCCAGGTAGAGAAGGGCCTCTGCTATCCATTGCTCCCATCCTAAAAAGTCAGAAAGTCAAGGTTGACTCACAGACTTCTGAGTCAATACTCCATGAGCTGAACCAAACTCAGTCAGTTGATCTCATAATATGGTTACTTGTGTGCCTCCTTTCTCCGCTAGCGCGTGAGCCTCTGGAAGCAAGGATTCCAATCAATCTTTTGTATTCTCCTCTTACAACCTCCCTTTACTGCTCCCACCCCACTCCACACCCCCCCACCCCTTGCTTCTTGCACAGTGCCTTATGGGCCTTCATAAAATTTACTGAATCAAAAAGTTGCCTATATTCATGTTAGTATGCTGACCTCTCACCACAGACCAAGCTGTATTTGCTATAGAGTTGAATGCAATGCGCCAAGGGGCCATCTGGGACCTCACTCTTCCGGTGGGTTCCAGGAAGACTTCCCAAAGCACAGGTCCTGAGTCCAACACTGTGGGGAGTCTTCCAAGGAGCAAAATTATGCCTTTTCCTTTCACGATTTTCCTTTCACTTAATGAGTGAAAAAAATCAAGGAATTTTTCTTTCTCCACCTGATGAGAAATGTGGCAGTCATGCCATCCATTTATAAATATATCGCCAGTGAAATATCGTGATGCTTAATTTTCCTACCCTCTGTCATACCTGAATCCTATTCATGAAGTTAACTCACTTAAAAAAGAAATGGTCCCTGCCACTCCTCTGTTTCTGCCGGTCTGGCAGGTGACACATACTTTCCTGGACACAGCCAGGTGGGACCTGGAGGCATAAAATATTCCAGGATTGTAACTGATGCTGCAAAGCCATTCTGCCACAGCCAATTGGGAGAACGAAGTAAAAGGAGCTCTGGCCACTGCATTCTGGTAAAGCTGCTGGCAACTGAAATGTATGCAGCATTCTTTTGTCCTCTCTGTTTCTAAGAAAGGAATGGTAATTATGAAAGGGCAAACCACAACATTTGGATGCTTAGATAACTGTATCTTTAATGAGAATCCATGCTGTCTCAATGTGGGCTGGTAGCCCGGCTAGATGAAAAGAGTTGAGAGATTCCCATTCGAGAACCATTTTGGAAGTTAGCTTGGGCTATCCCTGGGAGTGACAGTGTGAGTAATTTTCGTGTTAACTATTTATTGTTGCTCTGGACACCAATAGCTATCAGTAAAAACTAACACAGAAATACATTTCTCAATCAGAAAGTTGAGAAATTGTCAGCTCAGGTCTGAGCTGATGGTTCTGATTCCAACTGGGCCCCTTTCAAATGAGAGTCATTTGCCGTATTTCAGTCTTCCAGGTCCTCTGGCCAAAAACCATGGAGTGATCCTTGAATCCTTTCACACTTCAAATTCAAACCATCGGGGAATCCTATTGGCTCCACCCTCAAAACATGTCCAGAATGAGACCAATTCTAAACACTTCCTCTGCTATTACCCTGATTTACACCAATAAATTGGATTACTCAGTAGTAGCTCCTTTCTTGGATCTGTGGTTTATACTTTTAACCAAAATTGGAAATCTCCTTACCATTAATTCATCATTTTTTCTTCCCCCTCTCTTCTCCTTCTGGGACTCCAGTTACACATATATCAGGCAGCTTGAAGCTAACTTACTGCTCATCAATGCTTTTGTTTATTTTTGTGGCGGGATTCCTTCCTCACTCTGTTTCATTTTGGATGATTCCTATTTCTGTGTCTAACAAATGTATTAACCTTCTCCCACGCAATGTTGAATCTGTTGCTAATCCTAATCCAGGGTGTATTTCTTTTCAGATATCCTTATTTTCATCCCTGGAAGTTCAGTTTGGATCTTTTTTGTATGTCTTCCATGTCTCTGTGGAATGTTTAGTGTTTCCCCTAGCTTCCTGAATATATGGAATACAGTTTTACTGTTCTTATTTCCTAATTCTATTATCTGTGTGAATTCCAGGTCCATTTCAACTGATTGGCTTTTCTCCTTATTATGGGAAGTATTTTTCTCCTTCTTTGTATGCTTGATAATTTTCGATGGGATGCCAGAATTTGTGATTATTTATTTATTTATTTTTACTTCGTAGGGTGCCGTGTCATTTTTTTACTCTCTATGGATATTGTTGAGCTTTGTAATGACCGCATTTCAGCTTTTGGGGGGGCTAACTCGGTGGCCTTCTCTATGGTACCCTTAACCTTTTCTATTAGATAATCAGTGTTACTGTGGTGTTTGGTCCTTTGACAGGAACAACTATCTACAAACTACCCTGTGAAGTTTCCTTTGAACTAAAATTCTCACTTATAGGGTTCCTTTGTCACTTTTCACATTTTGAGGGGGATTTTATACTGCCATTGGCACTACTTTATTCATCTTCTCCCCACCTTTGCTTCTTCCCTATGCAGCTATCCCCCTACCATCCTTTTTTTTTTTAAGATTTTATTTATTTATTTGACAGAGAGAGAGATAGCAAGAGAGGGAACACAAGCAGGGGGAGCGGGAGGGGGAGAAGCAGGCTTCCCACTGAGCAGGGAGCCTGATGCGGGGCTCGATCCCAGGACCCTGAGATCATGACCTGAGCCGAAGGCAGATGCTTGAGGACTGAGCCACCCAGGCGCCCCTACCCCCTACCATCCTTATAGCTTTTAAGGGTCCTGGCCTCTGGCTGTTAATGAGCATGGCTAAGGGCCTGTCCAGATTCAAACTCCGTATCCTCTTCAGTTGGAACATTTAAGGCATCATTGAGCAAATAAAAACTGGATGTGGATAGGTTAATCCAAAGAACATGATTATAAGCTGGATTTTCCAAATTTCTTGAGAAAATCTACCCTACTTGCTTCTGATGCATCTGTAATATATCATAATCAATATATTTACTAAGGGTTACACCTTAAGTATATGTCATTTTCAAGTAGATGCAGATCATGTTTGTTAAGGGAGGACTGAATGATGACAAATGGAATGGAACCATAGCATTTCCTGACCAGTCTATTGAAATAGAGTGTAAAAAATTAGGTGGCACAAATGTATTCCCTCCTGAAAGGCTTTTGTTGTATAATTTCTGTGTGGGGAAAAAAGAAGGATAGATGACAGTTAATAGTTTTTGTAAATGGGAACAGCACTAAGAGTCTGCCTGAGGAGAAATTGTCTATGAAGATCATATTTCTGAATAAAAACAGGATTTCCTTTGTGGCTTAATTCAATGAGCAATTATGGGAAAACATTATTAATTCAGATATACTCATTTTCACAGTGGACTGAAGCTTACTCTTGTCTCACAAGTTTCTTCTTTATGTTTGGCTATTATCTGTAACTTTGTCTTATTAGGCCCCCATCCTTCTTAATTCTGCTCTGCTTTTCATCATTCTAGCTACCTACCCTTCCACACAGTTCATCTGTGGCTCGTGTTCTCATCTTGATCTCAAAGCAAAGACCCCATGAGCTACCTTGATAATGGTCCTTTAGATGTGTAGAGCGCTTTTCATTTTACAAAGACTTAATTTGTATTTCTTTTGATCTTCACAAGAGGTGATTTTTCTCCCCATTTTACAGATAGGAACATTGAAGTTCAGTGTGAACTCCTACAATATTAATACTGCTCACCAACTGTTTGCACTTCTCCCTCCTCCCATGCAGATGCTAGGATGGCACTCCCTGGCTCCTTTATAGTTGTGTGAAGCCAGATGACTGGTACTCACCAATGAATGGCTAGTGGAAGAGACATGCATCACTTCTAGGCTGATCACTCAGTTATCAACATCATACCCTCCAGAGTGCTCCTTTCCCTTGCTACAGTGACTGGCAATATTTGTGACAGTGGCTAATAATAGCATGACCTATTGGGATTTGGGGGTTGTAAGTTTATTGTAGGCATCCTGAGTGCTGCATTCGGTAATACATATAAGCTGGACTCTAATGCAAGTCTCCTCACCCATCTCACTTTCCACTGCCCTGGTGTTTCCAGAAGGCAAAAATGTCTTCCAGCAAACAGAGTTCAACAGTGTTCTATTTAACTTGGTTTGTCCAGGTCTCTAAATACTAAGATGCACTGTGAAGCTCCAGAAGGTGAATAGGTGTGAAGAGTATATGACACTTTCCAAAATTACTTGACCGGGAAAACCTATCTTTTCGTGCATAAGAATTGCAGGATTAGCATTGTGCGTACCACACTTTGGAGAGCATTGCCCTAGACACCCTGTGCTTCTTCTCTTCATGTACCTTTTTTCATCTTCCTGGGGTTAAGAACTTTGGTTAGAGATGCGGTTAGGGAAGTTAGGTGGAGGTCTTGAGGAAGATTAGGGTTAGACTTGAAGAGACCACTTATCAGCAAGATCAGCCCAAGTTGGGGAGTGTGGTGGCCAGGAGGGATATGTAAAGAAGTAAGACGAAGACAAGCTGTGGGTACAAGCACAGTGTGAACATGAAGAGGGAGAGAAAGGCAGCTGCCTAGAGAAAGCTACAGATGACGAACAACCCAATGCACCTCCAAAAGACGTGGTTGGGGAAGATGGGGCAGAAGGCCGGTCTGGCAGTGAGCATGAGAAAGGCAGGGTCAGAGGTGTAGCCTTGCAGACAGCTGTGATACCAACTAGGAAAGCCTGTAGTTAGGGAACCAACCAAGTGCTAGGGACTTTGATTAATCTTTACCCATTTCCTCACTTAATCCTACAGGCGTTGTTAGTGTCCCTGCTTTGCAGACGAGGAACTTAGCCATTGTTACCCAAACAGTAAGAAAGCAAGTTGGGATTTGCATCCTTATAAGTCTAATTTCACCACCAGGTGTTTAGCCATGATGACCTACCACCTCCCCATAGTTCATGAAGTCCAGTTCTTACCAAAGATACCTCCTGCTACATTGGCTTTTCTCTCTAATAGCTTAATTAGTGGACTTTGAGTGTATTGTCAATGGAGAATCCAGACCACTGGACCCATGGAATATACTGAAGGGGACTTTCATGTTTGGGCAACCAAGTATTCTGGTTTTCTTTTCAAAAGTCAATCTTACAGATAAATCATCTTCCAAAGTTGTGATAGTCAGTAAACAAAATGCTTTCCAAACACCTTGATGAAGAGAATTTACTTTCTAATTTAAGGCAACATCATTTTCATGTCAAAAAGAAACTGGTTACAAACTGATCTCTTCTATGGATAGTTTCAGTCATTTGGTTTTAAATTGCTAAGCCTCTAAAAGAAGGTGACTTCTTCTAATTCCAAAAGTTTCTTTTTCTTCTTGCATTGCTAAAAGATGGGATCTGGATCATTTTGTTCCTCCTACAATATTTAGTTTCTGTGATTAAGTCCACAGAGATCAAGAAACATGAGTCATAAATTTTGAAACTAAAAGGCTTCTGATTCATCTAGAATTTGTTGAGTAGATGAGTCAGTGTATTGATTAACTTGAGTGGTTATGACATTTTTTCCTTTCATTTCTAATCATCCAACCCAGAATTGGTAGTGAGATACTGTTTTATGTTTTTTGATTCTCAGACTTAGTTTGCTGTGGTTTAGTTAGTGGGTTTTTTTTGTTTTGTTTTGTTTTGTTTTTTTGTTTTGTTTTTTAATTTCTTAGTTGTCTCTTCAGGGCTGAAAATCAAGCTATAAACAAAGGCATTGATTGACTCAGTGAGTTGAATCACTTGGTGTTTAATTATGAACTACTTGGAGATTGTTAAAAATTCATGCAGTTTTGTATTTGTGGTGGTACAGGTTTAAAAGTCATTAAGAAACAGCATGACTAGCTTAGATAATTAATATTTGGCTTGAAAAATAAAAACATTGCAATTATGAACAGCATGACCCATGGTCAATTATCTATCCCATTTTTTTCAAGTAAACTCCACAATTCAAATGGATTCATTATGAAATTAGCCATTCATTCATTCATTCATCCAACGAGCATTTTTTATGATTATTAACTACTAGGTGACAGGAACTATGCTGGAAACTGTCAAGGTTTCAGAGATGAACAAAATCCTTTCCTGTCCTCTTAGAGCTTATAGTCTAGTAGAGGATTTAATACCTCTGCACACAAAATATCCAATTAATATGAGATACATGTAGAATATGAGTAATAGAAGGAAAATACCAAAGTAATTCAGAGAAGAGATATCTTACTTTCAGGGGGGAATATAGGAAAATCTTCAGAGGACATATGGGATTCTGAGAACCAATAGTGGACAAAGGAGGTATGATTAGAAAGCCAAAAAATATGAAAGATAAGGAACATTCAGGGACTGAAACTAAGATATTTTAACAACTACGAATGCATGGTGTGAGGCAGTACCTCCCAAACTCTATCATTTGTAAGAGATGTGAAGGTGTTGTTAAAATGCATATTTCTTTCTTTGGTACGTCCAGGGTCGGGGATGTGATCTGCATTTCTAACCAGCTCCCAAGTGACATCCATGCTGTTGGTCTGTAGACCACATTTTGGGCAGCGAGGTCCTAGGGCACTGCATTAGGAGTCAAAGACCAAGGTGTGCTAACGGTCAACAGTATGATACAGACTGGATTTTATGAGAAGTTGAGGTCAGTGAGCACTGGAGTGGTTAGAGGATCTTTCAGAGGAGAAGCAGAGCTACAACTAGGTTGTGGAATGGTAGAGGACTCAATCAAACCTGTGTGAAGAGGCAGAGATTCTAGTAAGGTAAAATATGGTGAACAAAGGTGTAGAGGAAGGAG
Source organism: Callorhinus ursinus (assembly GCF_003265705.2). Classification (NCBI taxonomy): domain Eukaryota; kingdom Metazoa; phylum Chordata; class Mammalia; order Carnivora; family Otariidae; genus Callorhinus; species Callorhinus ursinus. The sequence continues at coordinate 807,878 of NW_027397153.1, read as the reverse complement.
TGCATCGGGTATCCCCAGGCAACAATGAGCAGACCAGTCTGGCTGGAGTAGAGTCATTGTGGAGGGGATTAGTGGGTTATAATGCTAAAAGCATAAGGGTAGGACCACATCAGGAGGGCCTCGGTAATGAGACTAAGATGCCTGGGTATCAGCTTGTCTACAAGCATGGCATGATGGGAGTACACATTGAAAAGTTAACAAGAAACACAAAAGTAGTGTCCTATTACTAAATCATGTACCAACTGCACTGGGCCTGCCTGGAGGGGATGCTTTTCCCATTTAGTACAGAGCTCCATATGGGTACCTGGGAAAGAACGCTGGTAAGGCGAGTGTCTGGCTGGTTTGGGCTTCCACAGAGGATATATTTCCTAATGCTTAGTACTCCTGTAAACCAGGAGGAAACATCAAGACTCAGCTAGCCTTAAAGGACTGAAGATAGGGAGGAAGGCAATCATTTCAGCCTTGGGGGATGATGAAATTGCCCAAGGAAGAAGTCTAGAACAGGAGTTCTTAACGATTCCTGCAGGATCATGGACCCCTTTGAAATCTGATCAAAGTTATGGACGCTTTCACCCAAGTGAACGCACAGATGCACATGCAAACACAATCTGGCATAAACGTACAGAGGTTTCCTGGAAGTCTCTGGAGCCTGTCCATTTATTCGGAGGTTTGGAAACTCTTCCTTCTGGAGAGGAAAAGAGAAGAGGTAGAAGTACAAAGCCTTGGAAGAGGAAGCAGTAAAGACCAACAAGCAGCCCTCAGTGAGTAAGAGGAGAGTCTAAACACTTCAACCTAGGATTGCCTGCACCAAGGGAAAAGAGAGTTCCTGGGGGGACAGCATATGTCAACATTTTCATAGGTCAATGAGGGAAAACATACTAGTCAGGCAAAGTCAAGGGTGACGGGCAGAAAAAATTGTAGTAGCATGTTGAGAACACAAAACCCTACAAAGACAGTTGAGGCGTAGGTCAGCAGTGAGAGAGTGAAGCTGGAGACAAAGAAGGACTTTAAACAAGGGAGAGAGATGACGGAAAATAAGGGTAAGGCAGAGAGGAAATCTAGGATGAATATGAAGAGAGTTCAGGAAGCTCATGTCAGTAAGTTAGGGCATGAGGTCATTGACCACAGAGGGCGTGACCAAAGAGGGCAGTTTGAGAAAATGCTGGAATTAGCCTTGTGAACATAGGGAATCCATCAAAGATGAAATCAAGATTTGTGATCCATACCTGACATAGTACTAATGATGAAATGGATGGTGCTTTTGAGTTTGCTATATTTCTCTGTGCCAAGTGTCCCCAAGGATTGACCATAGATATCTGACACGGTCACCTGCGGGGCTAAATACTTGGGGCAAAATGCTGGTCGTACAGGTTCCAAGCTATAATCATCTCATGTTGCTGCGAGTTTGTTTTCTGTAAACAACTTTCCAAGAGTGGTTATTTCACCCATCTAGCCAAATTCTTCCCGTGGAGAGGCAGTGTCATCTGTAGAGCCGATCCATTGGAGAGGCAGCCATTGACAGTGAAATAAATTAAATACTGCACCTATTGTACCTAATCCACTTAATGGAAACTACTGTATACACATGCAGATGGGGTACAATTTCATATTAAAATGTGAATATAAATCATGAGTATCAGATAGCCTATCAGCAGGAATTTGGAATATATAATGGTTATTGGCATCCTACCCAGTGTAGTGATACAGTCCAATTTGGAGCAGACTGAATACAGGCAGATTTGGGTTTCCTCTGCTTCTTCCTGGCGAAGGGTCTAAAGGTCCTGAGGGGGAAGTTGTGCAGATCAGGAGGGATAGAGACTGATCCAGGCTAACATGGTGAGGCACACACATGTTTTGCGGACAAATTATAAGTTGTTTGTGCCTGCCAAAATTGTGAGTAGGTTTGCAAGATTGATTAAAATGATTGCCTGCAGTGTAGACGGTCTGAAGTCACCACATTCCCCTTCTATCCACTCTGACATAGGCACCCACTGAGATAGCATGCAGACAGCACCTCGCACAGGGCCTGCTAGGCACAGTGGATTCTTGATGAAGGGCAATTTCTCCTTTTTAACAGGTGATTGCAGGAAGGAAGCCCTGCTGTTTTGATAACAGCACAGTGAATCTGGCTTTAGCAATTAAGGCTTCTACCCGTGGCAAAACTTAAGTTTAATTTTAATTCATAAATAGTTAGATTTTTGAGGCTCCACATGAATTTTGTCGACATTTGTCCACATTACAGAAACGCAACACCAGATGACACATTTTGGCACTGCATTTAATCTCCATTTGAGAGACAGAGAATGGTAATGGGGACTTGGCAGAGGTGTGTATCTGTATTTCTAGCTGGTTGTAGCATTCCGTTCCTCTTTGAAGCTCTAAAAGTTCTCCCTTCTCCTGAGCTGTGAGAAAATGGCTGGACACTCCGAGATGCCAATATTTTACCATCATCAATTCATCTGGTGCCCTAGAACACACTCATCAGTCATCTACTGTGTTCTAACGAAATAACCAAAATGGAGCATTGTAAAATTTGGGGTTGCAGCCTACCAGCCACTCAGCTGTTATGTGTAATATAAGCACAACACTGCCTTCATCAAAAAACACTTGCTAAAAACCTAATTATCATTTTGGGGTATTCTAGGAAGAGAAGGACATCAAACGCAAGCCTTCAGAGGAAGACATGGACCCAGGGCCTTCAGAGGTCACAAATGCTACACAGGGCCAGTGGAGCACGCATATGGAGAACAGAATAAACATGCGCGGCCCGCATGACCGTCCAGTCAGGCATATGGCAGGTAGGCTGTCCTCATCTGGCGTCTTTCCTCTGTTTTGGTATCTCGCAACCAGTGAATGTCTATTTTTGAGGGTCTACTATGCGTAGACCCTCATTTTTTATGTCTGTGGTGATCTACCCAACTGACTGGACTCGGAAAAGACCATGTAGTGGCCTTAGTTGTAAGTCACCCTCCTTTCTCCAGAATTTTCTAGGCTTTTGATGAAGTGTGAAGGGGTGGTAATGGGGGCATGAACTCGATGTTTTCTTTAATTGAAAGACACACATAAGGCCAGCAGAATCTTTTCAGTAAAATATCAAATATTAATGTGAAATCATTTGAGGTAGAATGGAGTTAGTTTTGTGTAGAGCGAGTTTCTGTTCTGAGGGTAAACTCCATGACAGAGCATTTAAAGAAGGGATGGGAGCAGGAGTTACTGAGATACTTGGTATCTGCGCTTGAAAAGGGCAGAGAATACCGATTGTGAAGTGTCATGGTGCTGTACCGTGCCCCTAGGCAGCCCTCTTCATTACCACAGGGAAAGCATGCTACCCCCCACTCCTTGGGTCAGTGCTCTCTGAGAGGCAGAGCATGATTGTTGGAGACAGGCCACAGGAGTTCAAATCCCAACCCTGCCACCTTCTAGCTGCATGACCTTGGGCCAGGCCCTTAATGTCTCAGTGCCTCAGTTTCCCCATCTGCAAAATGGTGACGATAACTAGTACCTGCCTCACTGGCTATTCTGAGGACTAAGTTTGTAAAGTGTTTAGAACAGTGCCTGGCCTATCATAATAGCAATCACCGTGTAAGTGTAGTTGGTGGTGGGGGGGGGCAGTGAGGGGAACGGGGACTGAGTGGGGGGAAGCAAGAGGGTATGTCCCTGAGGCACAGACCCCCACCCCCTGTTTGGAGGGATGTGGGAACTGCAGGCAGGTTCTGGGATTCCAAGAACAAATGTGACCTGGGCAGTAGCAAGCCTCAGAGTGATTTCCCTGCAAGCCCAGCGTGGTTCAGGAGCAAAAGATTAGAAATGACGGGGGTGTCCCTAGGCCAAGGACACAGAGGCAGCCTCCAGTCTTCCTCAGCTGAGGAGTGGCAAGCAAGAGCAGCTGACCTGACTTCCGACTTCCGGAGCTGAGAAGGAGCCAGGGTGGGGGGAGGGCTCACAGTAGGGAGTGAGGGTCACAGGGGTGGCAGCTTGCATGGGTGTCAGCAGGTGAGGACGGTGCATGCTAACGACCCGACGCACTTGTCCCTGGAACCCCAGCATTACGTGAGGAGACAGAGCCCCTGAACTGACTGACACAACATGTCAGCCACTGAGCAAAATGGGGAGCAGAAAAAGGGGCAACTCTGCTATGTGCTAGTTATTGTTATTGTCACTGTATAGATGAGGAACATGAAGCTGAGGAATGTGATGTAACTCACCCAAGGTCACAGGGCTCGTGAGGGACAGAGCTAGGATCCCAACCTGGTCTCTGGGGCCAAAGGCCTGGAGGGGGTGTGCACATCCAGATCTCAGTAAAGTGGGACTCTGTCAGGCTTCATCAAATGATAGAAAGCACACTCTGTACCTTCTGCTGGGCCTCCTTCTCTGCCCAGGACTTGAGCAGGTCCATTTGATGTGTCAGAATGAAGCTCCCAGCCAGGGTGCTCGCCTCGGCCCTGCTAGCCTTTCAAAGCTCACCTGGCAGGTTTCCCAGAACAAAACAAGGCAGGGTCATTTCATTGCCAGGAAAAGAGCTAGATAACACTCATTCGAGCTATTTTCACATGGTGTTATTTCTTACTGTATGAAATAAATATGTCAGGCATCAGACCCTCAGTGACAAGAAATCTCCAAGAACATCTTGGATACTGTTTTTGAAGAAAGGCTTAATCCACAGATTGGTGTGTCATTGGAACAAAGATACCGTAAACCCTTAAGCCTGGAATTGTTTTGGCAGCCGAGCACCGTGCTGCCTTCTGACTCAAACAGACAGTTCCTCTAATTGATTTAGATCTCTATAGGCTATTTTACCAGGCCTCTGTCTCACCTGGAACGTTGTGCCTTCCTGACTACAGCTTCTGATAATTCGGCCTCTTAAAGCACATATGAATCATAGCTCAAAAAGTTATGTAAAAGAGATTCAAAACTGGACAGAAGAAATTTCAAGCTAACACATGGATCTGGACACAAAAGAAATCCCAGGTCCAGCATCCACCCTGATAATTCGAGGCCGGGCTGGAACGGAACGGGGACGGTGGGGTGTCAGCATTGGACGACTCAACTGCACTGGGTTTTGGTTGTCTGGCCTTGGCCTTGTACAGGCCCCTGGTAGAGAGCAATTATCTGAGTTGAGTTTACCTTATTCTCATCAAGCTCTACACAGCCACAGAAGCCACAGAATTTAAACACTTTGTAGAAGCGCACATAATACCTGATGTGCTTTTATTTGTAAAAATCTCCCCTACTTATGCAAAGAATATTGAATCTTGTTTCCTTTCTATGTTTGGAATTCTGGCTGAGCTTATTTAAATCTTCACTGACTTACCTTTAAGTAGTATCTCGTTTGAATGCTTTCATTGCCTAATGCTAACAGTACAGTTTTTCTTGATGCTCTTGGTTTCACTTTGCTTCCTAGTAGGAATATGGCATTTTTAGGTATAAACAATCATAGGCAAAATAATGCAACGAGGGATTTAGATCCACAGAGAAATATCACCATGTGCTTTCCATAGATGATAAGACTCTCCCCACAGGTATGAAGGCACAAGACTGAGCAGGCAAAGCTCCGGCCTTCTGAATATAGCATAATAGAGTCAACTCCTGATTATCCACACAGACCTTATCCTCTTTGTGAGCTGTTTGCATTAATTTTTTAATGCCTATATCAGCTTCCCACACCCCCATTCAACCTCCTTCCAGTCCGTCTCTCCCCATTGACTGGAACGATTTACATTCTCATTTGCTGGGAGTAGTGACCAACATTAAAAATATAAAACAGAATGAGGAAAGTAGGATTAAGTAAAAGACAAAATGTTCTAAGCTAAGACAGTACAGTTCCAAAACCAAATAGCAACGACTTTGGGCTTTTCGGACAGCTACAATTCTTCTCCCCTTTATGGCTTACTGAGAGTTGGCTACAATTTCCATTTGGTGTTGAATCATGCACGTACGAGCAGACTTAAGCCAAGAAGCCTGTACATCTTCCATATGGAGCTGTTGCAGAAATTAGCCAGCTGAGGTTGAAACAGTGAAAATAAGAGGCCAATCTTGCTGGAACAGCAGAAGTAATGTGAAGACAAAAGACCAGAGGACAGAAAAGTTGACCTCTATTTTCTTATTTTTCCTATGCTACTCATTGTTCTGACGATTTTTCAAATAAAAATGGCTGTCGGATATAGAGCTCTGGGTGAAATTCATTAAAAGTTGTGTTCTGGGGGGCACATGCATTCATGTTCTCATCTCTCTGAATAATTGATCACAGTGAACCAAGGAAACTGTGTGTGGACCGTGATGAACCTGGCAAACCATTCTTCAGATAGCTGTGAAAACTTCAAATGCCTTTTCTCAGGCTCTTTTTCAAACAGAAAAGTGAATCTGTGTATTTGAGAAAAATACTGATAAAGAGATGCTATGCATTATCCATGTAAATCATTAAGCCTTTTAAAAGGATTTTTCTTGGAGACTGAATGTCCGGTTTTGTAAAATTATACAGATTTAAAATGCAATAAGGTCTTGTTCATCCAAGAGGAACTTGGAAACTGGTGTTGGTTGTAAACTTTGGTTAAATTCATTCTTCCTTCTTTCTTCTGGGTCTTTGTGAGTAGTTCATTAAAAAAAAAAAAATTCTCAGTAAAGCACCTTTAAGCCGAATCTCGTTTGGATGCTCTCGTTGCCTCATGCTACCTTCACAGTTTTTCTTGATGCTTTTGGTTTTACCTTGCTATTATTAAGGAGGATAAGGAAGAAAGTCTAACAGTTGGAGGCTGTTTTTTTTTTTTTTTCTCTCTCAGTTTCATCTGGCTTACATGGCTACATGACTGAAATACAAGGGTTTTCTTTTTGTACATTATCTGCAGATCTTGCTTTTCTAGGTAAATCATATTATGATTGCACTGTGGGTAAATCAGCTCTTGCTTGTGATCATGTTGCAAGTGACCTGTCGAGTTTATGTCCAACTGGAAAAGAATGAGAGCCAGCACATGAATGACAAAATGTCTTCTTTACTGACAGCATCTGTGGACCAAGGCATTTGTTGTTGGATTAATTCCTTTGAAATTTGGTCCCAGGTGCCCTGCTGGGGTGAGACTTCAAGTTTATTTAGCACGACAGAAGAAGTAAAGTAGTCAGAAGCACATCATTTCAAAAGCCTGAACCAGGAGGTAGTCCAGGAAACAGCCTGAAAGGAGGGAAAGGGCAGTAGATGAGGGCTCAGGAAAACTGGGGGACTTTGGGCCAGTCACTTCCCCTCCCTGAGACAATATTTCTCCTCTGCAAAGTAGGAGCAATAATATACCCCTGATGTTCTTGTGAGGATGGCATAGAAGAGTTTTCCAAGCCATAAAATACCAGAGGCTTGTACTGGATTCTTCTTATTGAGAAAGGGGATTGCTATTCTCCTAAGAGAACAAAGAGACTGTTGGTTGTTTATCTTTATGTCATGTGTAATATGTGATTTGTTGTTGTTTAATAACTATAGAATGTTTCTATTCCACTAGGATGCCAGCTGGCAGAGCAAAATAGATAAAGAAGGAGATGGATCATATTAGAAGGAATAGTGGGAGCGTTCGTAAGAGTTCTATGTTAATGGTTATGCCTAAATCAGTTTCCATACCCAATTTTTCAGTTAGGAATTTATGAGATGTGGTTTAGTTTCTCTGCATTTCTAAATTCTATTTGGATGCACTGTTGTTCCTCAATCCAAATTCCCTCATTTGGAAAGCCAGTAAGCCATTAACAGCCTTTACAATTCAGCGCCTAGAACATGTATTATCAATTGGTGATACTTAAGAAGGAACCAAGTCATTTTCTGGACAGCTTTTTTCAGTGACACAATGTCGCAGTGACTTTCTCAGTTCTCTTAGTCACTCAGGTCAGACAACGAACGTCACTGACTAATCACGTTGCCTTGCATGCAAACTCTCCACACTTCCACTGAACACCCTGTGCCATCTTTCCAATCAGCTGTATGTGTTGGTGTGGCTTTGCATGCCTTCCTGAAGTCACGTGAGGCATAAGTACAACAGGCTGGTCAGAATGAGAAAAACTTTGAAACTTCATATCTTGGTGCTAGGAAGTAAGCTTAAAGTGTGAGTGACAACATTATTTTGGAAGCACTTAGACTGGAGGTAGCCTTGGAAGTCTTTTCCAGAACTGCTAGGGGCAACTATGCTGGAATCATTAGCAGACATTGTTGGTTGGCAAGTTCAACAGCCATTTTCAGCTGTCTGTGGAAACCGGGAAGCAAGGTACCTGTAGCTAGGTTTGGTCGTGTGGGTCAGTGCGGGACAGTGAGACCTGAGGGGAAATCTGTTGGAGGACCTGGGGAATGCCTGTGGTTTCCTGATAACAGGGCACACGTGGCTCCCCCTTTTTATTCTTTTTTTTAGGTTTATTTATTTATTTAAGTCATCTCTCCACCCAGTGTGGGTCTCAAACTCACGACCCCGAGATCAAGAGCCATGTGCTCGTCCCCCTGAGCCAGCCAGGTGCTTCCTGCTTTTTATTCTTCTCACTAAAATGTAGACACAATGTCTGAAGCTGCAACAGCCTTCTTGTGACCCTGAGGTGATAAGACCTCACTACCATACACATATACACACAAAGCCAAAACTTGGAGTGTGGCAGAGGAGGGAGATGGAAAGAGCCTAAGACCTTGAGAACACTGTTGAGCTATCTGCCCAACTCTGAGACTGCTTTATTTCATATCTTCTCTTACGTTAACAGAAATGTTCTTACAGTTTCAATGACTATTCTGCAGGTATTAGTTACTTTTAGCCAAAAGCATTCCCAGTGACTATAAAACACAAACCTGCATGACAGTTTCAGAAAGATAAGGATGGAGGCCCTTTTCCTTATAAATATGCATGACTTCTCTCCATTGGTTTGCCAACAAAGCTTTATAAAGTATAGTTGAAGGAGGAGTCTGACAGAATGTTTTCATTAGACGTCATTTTATATCTAAAATTTGGGTTATCTATTGCTAATGGGCAGTCCTCCCTCCACAAATGTAAATCCTCATGCTTAATTCTCTGTTGAGTTGTAGCAATATTGCTGTTATTTCTTACTCCCTTCCACAAGAGGAAGTAAAGTTAGTTTTTTCCAAGTTGGAATAAAAAGCACCCTTAATAATAAATAAATAATAAACACAAACTAGCATATAAGTAGCTGACAAATAATCCTCCAAACAGATTTTTAGAAAAAGAAGGAAAGAGGTAATCTATATTAAAACCATGCCCTTAGTATAACTTGAAGACAGAGCATGCCCAAACTTCAAATAACTGTAAGTGAAAAGAGAAAATTTACCAGTTCCCAGAGTGTGATCTCTCATGGCCCTAACCCCTGCCTGCCCCACTGTAAGGCTCTGTGGCAAGCAAAGGCAGATGAAGAAAAACTCATAGGAAGACAGAACAGGGAAGTTAGCAGAAGGTCTAGGGTTTATTTTAAATCTACTTCCAGAAAGACTAAGTTTGGAAATATTAAAAGGAAAAGTTTCTAGGAAGATCAGCGCATGAACCCCAAGGAGGGAACTTCAAATTACACATGGTTGAAGTGATACATATGGTCAAGGCCTAGTTAAACAGGCAGGCATGAGGTGAAAGGACAGACAGGGTATAAAGGAACAGCTCTCAAAACACATAGCTTATGGGGGGGAAAACACAAAAAGGAAGAGAAAAGAATCATTTGGCAATTGGGCAGTCAAGAGGAATTCAAAGGAAAAGGGGGAAAATTCAGGGCCCTGTGAGACAAAAGAGAGCCACAAAATCTAAAAACTTCCAACCTCCCCCACCTCTACGGAATTACCTGAACTTTGCTATAATGACAGAAGCAGCTACCTGTATTAAATCAGCTTGAGCTGCCATAACAAATATCATAGACTGGGTGGTTTAAACAATAGACATTTATTTCTCACAGTTCTGGAGGCTGGGAAGTCCACGGTCAAGGTCTGGCAGGGTTCAGCTTCTTGTGGGGACTCTCTTCCTAGCTTGAAGTCGGCCACCTTCTGTGTGCTTACATGGCCATTCTTCTGTGCATGGGGAGAGAGAGAGGGAGAGATCTTCTTCTTATAAGGCCACCAATTCTAAAGGATAAGAGCCCTACCCTTACTTACCTCTTTAGAGGCCCTGTTTCCACATGGAGTCGCATTGGAGGTTAGGGCTTCAACGTATGGATTTTGAAGGGATGCAATTCAGTTCATAGCAGTGCTGTTACATTAGAAGTCCTGTAAAATGCCCTAATACCATAAAAATGAACAAAAGAAAGAGAGCTATGGCAGAAAATCAGGAAATAAAAAATGCATATGAACTGAGGGCTGTCCCTCCCCAAACCAAGACAAAACATGAAGCCTAGGAAAAAAAAAAAACATATGTGAACCACCAGACATAATTAAATATACTTAAACAAGCTCTCAAGGCTATAAGAAAACTACCTTGAATCAGAAATTCAGAAACTAAAAGTAGAAATGGCCTGAAAACAAGGAGAAAGAAAGAGACTTGAGTGGACTTTGGAAATAAATGGAAGAAAAAGACAAAATTATCTCATAAAAGAAGAATACATTGCAAGGGGCCCAAGGGAGGGAGAACAGGTTGAAATGAAAAAACGCAGGGAGGTAAAACCAGGAGAATAAAAATGCCATAAAGAAATAAGTAAAAATGGTCATGGAGACGGCAGTAGGAAGGGAAGAGAGGCAAAGAAGGAATAATATGTGTATTATTGGAGTCCCTGGAGAAGAAACAGCAAAACCCTGAAATAGAGCTAAGATTTTAAAACTGTACGATAAGAAAACTTCCCAGAAATAGAAGAAGACCTGGATTGACCCACAGGCACCTAGGGAAATTAACAGAGAATGATCAGCTCCAAGACATGACCTGGTAAAAGTACTAGATTTCAAAAAGAAAAATAAAATCTCTGAGGCCTCCAGGCAAAAAGATCAATTAGCTTATAAAACAATTAGACTGACATAGACTTTTCAAAACCAACATACAAAACCAGGCAACAATGGAACCCCGCAGCGTTTAAAAAAAAAAAAAGGAAAGAAAGAAACCCAGTGAAAGACAGCATGAAGCAAGGTTGATATACCCAACCAGGCTACAGGAAACCAGTGTGTAACGTGCAAGAACTCAGGGAATTCTGCATTCCTCAGCTCATTTTGAGGAATATCCTAGGGGGTGACCTTCATCCAATCCTTATGACTGGGGAGCTTCTACAAAAGGACTGTCAGCGAGCATATTAAGATATGACAGAAAGTAAGAATTGCAGTGGGATATTAATGCACAAAACTACATATTGTGACAGAGTAGAAATAATCCAATTACCATTAGGAGGAGGAAGGAGACTGAAAGACAACATAGGAAAGGTGATGGGTGTGTGTTACAGGAACCGGGAAGACCCCACAGGTAAACCAAACAGTAAAAGGTTAAACAAAAAAGCCAGGTACGTTAAAAAAAAAAAAAAAAAAAAAAGTATAACCGCAATGGTAAACGCCAGGCCAAAAAAACAGGCCTTCCTAAATAACAGAAGAAAATAATAAACAAAAAAGACATGTATTTGTATCTTGTAGAGAAAGGCATGGAAAATAGAGCAAAATAAGCATAATGGTATAATATTATGGCACATTTGAGAAAAACCTATCAGTCATATCAACAGATGCAGAGAAGCTGAACTCATCAATTAATATTTTTAAGAGAGAGAGAGAGAGGGCACATGCACACACATGGGGGAAGGGAGGGGCAGAGAGAGACAGAGAGAGAGAGAGAGAGAGAATCTTAAGCAGGCTCCAACATGGGGCTCGATCTCACAACCTCAAGATCATGACCTGAGCTGAAATCAAGATTTGGATGCTTAACCAACTGAGCCACCCAGGCGCTCCCATCAATTAATTCTTAATTAACACCTTAGTTGGCTCATAACAGAAGATCCAACTATAAACCATATACAAAGCTGGACCTAAAACAACTTGATGTGGCAAGGCTACAAACAAAGGGATGAATGAAAGAATAACTGACAAATGGAAACCAAAAGAGATAGTGACTGATACCAGACAAAGCAGGTTTCAAGCCACAGAGCATTAACTGCAACGTAGTAGAAAACTCTTTTTATTGTTTTTTTCTTGGCTAAAGTTTTATGTTTTGTTAATCTTTCTAAGAACCATCTTTTGGTTTCACTGATTTTCTCCATTGTGTTCATTTTCAATGGAATTGATCTCTCTTCTCATCTTTGTTATTTACTTCCTTTTCCTTGTTTTGGGTCCCATTTGCTGTTCTTTGTCTATTTAAGGTAGAAACTTAGGTTACTGATTTTAGATCTTTATCCTTTTTTTTCTGATTTATGTACTTAATGTTATACATTTCCCTCTGGTACTGTATTAACTGGGCCCCACCGATTTTGATATGCTGTATTCTTATTTTCGTTCAGTTCAAAATACTTTTTAACTTCCCTGGAGAATGCCTCATTCACCTATGGGTTGTTTAGAAGCAGTATGTTGTTTAATTTCCAAATATTTGGGCATTTTCCAGATCTCTTTTTGTTATTGACTTCTGTATTAAAACTGTTATAGTCTAGGAACATAATTTTATTATTTCTCTTCTTTTAAATTTAACTTTTGTTTTATGGCTCAAATTATGGTCTATCATGGTGAATAGTCCATGTACCCTTAGAAAGAAAGTATATGTATATGCTGTTGCCAGGTGGAGCATTCTATTAATATCAGTTAGGTAAAGGTGATCAATAGTGTCGTTCAGGTTATCTGCATACTTTCTCTTTTTTTTAAAGATTTTATTTATTTATTTGAGAGAGAGAATGAGAGAGAGAGAGCACGAGAGGGAAGAGGGTCAGAGGGAGAAGCAGACTCCCTGCTGAGCAGGGAGCCCGATGTGGGACTTGATCCTGGGACTCCAGGATCATGACCTGAGCCAAAGGCAGTCGCTTAACCAACTGAGCCACCCAGGTGCCCCTATCTGCATACTTTCTGAGGTTCTGCCTTCTGGTTTTATCAATTACTGAGAAAGGAATCTTGAAATCTCCAACTATAAGTATAGATTTGTCTATTTATCCTTTCAAATTGATCAGTGTTTTAGCCTCATGTATTTCAAAGCTCTGCTGTTAGGTGTATAAACCTTAAAGACTGTTATGTCTTTTTGAGAAATTGACCTCTCATCATTATGTAATGTCCCGTTTTATCCCTGACGATATTCCTATGTCTACTTTGTCTGAAATTAATATAGCTTTCTTTTGGTTACTGGTTGTGTGTTATGTCTTTCTTCATATTTTACTTTAAACCTATTCATTTATTTCTATTTAAAGTGGGTTTCTTGTAGACATAAGGATACATATTATTGCTAAAAGCCATGACTCACAGTAAAGATATATCATTTATGAATATTTATGTACCAAATAAGGCATCTACCACCTTTATGAAGCAAAATCTACAGGAGATGGCACTAATAATGGAGAGATTAATAAACCACTCTCAGCATAAAAAAGATCAAGTGGACAATAATTAAGCAGGGAGAGAGAAGAGCTAAACAACACAGTCAGTTGGATAGATTTTATGGATATATATTGAATTCCCTTATAAGAGCAAATGCACATTCTCTCAATAAGCCATGGCACAGGCACAATATTGATTGATACTAGAGCATAAAGAAATTATCAGTAACTTCCATAAAGCAAAAATATTACAAACAGTACTCTCTAATCACAATGTAATAAAAGTAGACATAGTTAACAAAACAAAAAATAGAGGGCGCCTGGGTGGCTCAGTTGTTAAGCCTCTGCCTTCAGGTCATGGTCCCAGGGTCCTGGGGTCGAGTCCCACATCAGGCTCCCTGCTCCGTGGAGAGCCTGCTTCCCCCTCTCCCGCTCCCCCTGCTTGTGTTCCCTTTCTCGCTGTGTCTCTCTCTGTCAAATAAATAAATAAAATCTTTAAAAAAATAGAAAATGCTCTTCAAGTTGAAATTAAGAAAACCTTCTATTAAACAATTCTTCAGTAAGATAGAAAATGTAAGTTGACATTATAGAATTTACAAAATAATTACACTGAAAACACTATACATCAGAATCTATGGAATGCATTCAAAACAATGATCAGAATAATTCAGTGCACTATACACTTTTCTCAATAAAAATGAAAGACTGAAATTAAATGAAATACTTAGCTCAAAAAAAAACTAGGAGAAAAAAATCAAAGTAAACAAAAAATGAACAAGGAAGAAAATAATAAAGCTAAAAACAGGAATTAATGAAGCAGAGGATAGAAAAAGTAGATGTAATTAACAAGTCATAATAATTGGAGATTGTTTCTTGAAAATTATCAAAATAAATCAGTAACTGAAGAAAAAAGGGGAAACTAAAATTGTACAAAACAAGCAAAGATAAGAGGGAAGACATTTAAATAAAACCTAAGATGTTACTTTTCATATATGTATGTAAAAACATTTGAAAACCTTAATGAAGTGGATGATTTCTTATGAAAATCTAGATTACTGAAAATGAGCTTTTTGATTTTTTTTTTTATTTAGAAAGCTAAGCAGACCAATTTCCATCAAAAGAGTACAGAAAGTTTTAAGGTTTTACACCCACACCAAAAGAAACATCAGGCTCAGGTGATTTTACAGGGGAATTCTACCAAATCTTCAAATAACAGTTTGTCCCAGTGTGCTGTAAATTCTTCCTGAGCATTGAAAAGAAAGGAAAACTTTCTAACTCCTTTTACAGAGCAAGTATAACATGGATATCTAAATTAGATGAAGGCAATATTAAGAAACAAAACTAGAGAGCAGCATCACCCATGAATATCAATGCAAAAATACTAGATAAAATATTAGCAAGCAGAATCCAATACCATGTTATGAAAATAATACACCATGACCATGTGAGACTTATTCCAGGCATGTAAGTTTGGTTTAATAATAGATATTCATTAATACAGTATATTAATAGATCTAAGGAAACAAGTCATATAATTATCTCCAGAGATGCTGAAAAAACTTTTGACAAAATTTATTATCCATTCATGAATAAAACATTGAAGAAAAGAGTAATTTATGTGACAAAAGTGTTATCTCAGATCACTGGAGCCAAGATAATATAAAGATGGACTTTTTCATAAGAATTTCTAGGAAAACTGGGAAGTCATTTGAAAAAAAAAGTGTCCTTTTTTGTTCATATAAAAGACATGAATAGACTCCAAATGGATTGGGATCCAGATGTCAAAAATGAAACCATGCAGGTACTGGAAGAATGTTGGGTGAATTCCTCTTAATTTTGATGTAAGGAATGCCTTTTTAATTATGACTCAAAATCCAGAGCCAGCAAAAGAAAAGATCAATGAATTTGACTATCTACAATTAAGAAATACATGGTAAAGAACACTATAAACAAAGTCAAAGACAACTGACAAACTGGGAGACAAATATTGCAACATATACCACAGACAAAAAGGCTTATATCCTTCCTATATAAAGAACTCTTAAAAGCTGAGGGACAAACAGCCAAGAACCTAATATAATAACTGGGCAAAAGACAAGAATAAACAATTTGCCCACATGAATACATGGACACACACACACACACACACACACACACACACACACACACACACACATATCCCAGCTCTGTCTGCTGAGAGATGTAGGAGCAATGATACCCCAGTAGAAATGAATACACCTAGTAGATCTTGCTTTCTAAATACCTTGCTCCGATAAAAGCAATCGGGGACCCTCGAGGAAGTGGTTGATTCCAGACCTGGGGCAAAGCAAATGCAAGACAAGCAGGGAACATGTTGTAACTAAGAATAAAGAATTGCTCAAAATAGTGGGTGCATGTCAATAGGTAATCAGATCTCAAACTAAATGAGCTCCCAATGGCCAAATACGGTACAATCTGAGAAAGAAAAGAGATAATGATAGCGTTAGATTATAACTTATAAAAGATAAGTGTACATGAGTCCACGGTGATATAAATAATTCAATGAATGGGGACAGCTCTTCCTTAGAGAATGATGCCAATTGATGAAGAAGGAGAGAGGGAAATAGAAAATCACCATTAAAACATCACAATAATAATTGTTGCAGCACGATCCATTGATGGATGTTAAAAGTGATGGGCAAAAATTTGTGGAGAAACAGATTATTTCTACAGTCTCAAAGTCTCTTCCCCAAGGTCTTTATTAATTACAATGGGAAAAGTCATTACTTTACAGTGGAGAAACCCAGCAGACACTTTAACCAGGTGATCAAGTTTAATATCACCAGTGATAATGTTAGCACCATGATCGTGCTCAGATGCACTGAGGAGGGTACGGTATTGCTTCTTTGATATTCTTACCAGAATTGCATGACCTCACTCTAATCATGAGAAAACATCAGACAAACTCAAATTGAAGGACATTCTCAAAACAAGCAGCCTGTGCTCGTCCAAAGTATTAAGGTCATTAACATCAAGGAAAGACAGAAACCATCACAGATTGGAGGAAACTAAGGTGACAGGACATCTAAATGGCAATGTGGGATTCCAGGTTGGATTCTTGAACAGAAAAAAATGAGATTGGGGGGAAAGTGGTGACATTTGAATGATTTCTGTAGTTCAGTTACTCGTATTGTGCCAATTTTAATTTCCCAGTTTTGGTCATTTAGGACGGTTCTGCAAGGTGTTAACAATACGGGAAGCTGGGTGAAGAGTGTATGGCAGCTCTTTATACTGTTTTTGCAACTGTTCTGTATGTCTAAAATCGTTTGTAAACAAAAAGTAAAAAACAGACAAATACACCTCCTCTTCTGAAGCTGCCTTCTGATGGGGAGAACAGAAAATAAAGCATAGACATAACAGTACATTTTTAACAGCAAAACCTATCTTCCCAGGAACTACAGTGACAACCTGGAGTGACACGCAACTTTAAGGTGTCGCAGGGAAAAAAGCGACTTAAATTTCTGCACTTTCATAGTTTTCTGTTTGTTGCCTTGAGTTGCTGTAGTGGTTCTTTTAGGAACCCTTTTCTGAGTTTCGGGTGTTAGTATGAATACATGGAGCCTTAAACAATTTGAGTCAGGCATGACAGCACTTGGCAGTCATCTTCCCTCACTCCTTTCAATTTCTTTTGATGGAATCCTCTCGAAATCAAATGTCCTTCTCACCCCTTCGCAGGAATATATCTCCCTGAGAAGATTCCTACTAATAGACATCTCTTAAAGAAAACAAGGCAGGGTCGTGGTCCCCAGGGGTGATTGGCCCTGGGGCTTCTGAGGAGACCCTAGTCCAATCTGTGCACATTTTTTATATGAAAGTTTAATTTTTAAAATAAAAAGGTAATACAGGAGAACTACAAAAATTTCTGAAAAGCACAGAAAAGTAAAGGAAAAAATAACCCAAATCTCACCCCCTCACCTTCCCCCAGAGACTACTATTTACTTTTTGGTGCATCTGCTTCCAGTCTTCTTCCTATGCACCTGTTTTGTGTAGTTTGGGGCCATACTGTTTATATAATGGTGTAACATACCTTTTACATTCCGAACACAGCCGTTTTGGGGACTATTACAAACCTTTTGTAAACATAACTAGAGTGACTGAATAATGTTTCCTTGTGTGCCTGTGGCCTTGATACCTCCCCGAGTTTGGGCTATTTCATTTGTAGGACTGCCTCGCTCTTCTAAATGATGCCAACTATTGGCACGTTTTGCAGAGAAGCATGTGATGGAGAGGAACGGGCCCTGGGCTTGACACAGGAGACATGGGTTAGAGGTTGGACTCTATTCCTTATAAAGCTTTCAAACTGGGTTCTGCTCATTTTCCCTCTCTGATCTTTTTCCTTAGCTGCAAAATGCCATCACCAATCCATGATCCCCAAGGGTCCTTCAAGCTCTAACATTCTATGAGAAGAATATTTATTTTAGTTAAAAACTTTTGTGAGGTTTTTCAGCAGTTTTCACAATTTTGTATATCCATGTGTCAATGTTGACACTGATATTTACATGTTGATACCTCGAAGTTTATATAGGACGTATTTATATGGTTCAGAATGTCAGGTAATGGCACCCACACAGTCTTGTTTTGCCAGGAGGCACACTCTTTGGCACCTGGGAACTCTAAAAAAACTTTTAAAAGTTTTATATATTATCCCCTGTTTTGTATAGAAAGCCCCTGTTTATACATTACAATAGCTTGCAGGGTCTTAACCACATTCCAAGAGGAATACCGGGTCCTTGATTAATGGACTCACCTGTGAGAAGTTTGTTCCTTATTTTTTTGGTTATCTTCAGGTCTCACTGAGATTGCCAACTTGTCCCCATCAACTGTCCTAATGCCTCTTCAACCTTAGAAAATGTTAACTATAAACAGAATTCTTGCAGAAAGTTTTTGTCATTATGCTATCAGCGAACTTTGAGAAACTACACTTTGATGAGTGCTATGCATAGGTTCTAACTGGCTACATAGAAGCCTATTAATACAGGCTAATGGTTCGGAAAAAAAAAAAAAAACACTCATTAAAAATGTGCTTTAGGCCGAAGACAGATACTCTAACCAAAACTGTAGCACGTGAGAATGGAAGGGAAATACCAGGTCACATGTTCAGCCTTCACTAGCTCTTGAATAGGGGATCAAAAGATTTTTTTTCAAAAATAGATTTTTCTTCACACACACATTTGTCTCTGATGCATTTGAGATGGATGAGCAAAGTAAGCAAAAGTTTTGCCTGCTTCAGAGAGAGAATATGGTTGCCGTTTGGTCTAAATGAAACATTTGTTCAAACACAGCCCAGCAAATCAGAGTGGGGAGGGAAGAATTCTATCCTGATAGAAATCAAAAGAGGGATTTGGGGAAAGAGAAAGCATGTAGGTCCTACATTGGCGGGATTTTCATAACCCACATATGCTATGTAAAGATACCATGTTGGAGAAAACACACATTCTTCATGAGATTAATGGGAAATGAAAGTATGGTGGGCCCATTTCCCTCTCCAGGGCCTGTGGCTTTGTTTTTGGTTTTATTCTTTAATTGAGAACTACTTTGGTACCTTACAGTCCATAGACCCTGCTTTAAATAAGGTAAATTGCATGTGTTTTCTAAGAAGAGCTTGTGTTTTCTCTCTTTAAGCAGTGCTACGGGGCAAAGTGTCTACCTAACTTGGGACCTTTTGGAGCTTAATGAACACTTGTTGACAATTATTGCCTAGAGACTCTCAATCCCCAAAACAAACAACCACCTCAACAATTCTCTTACAGACTCTTGGATGGAAATTTGCATTTTTCTCCAAAGGAAAGGAGTTTCCTTAATTAATAGTTCAAATAACAAGTATTTTATCATGTAATTGAAAATGGTGCAAGATGCAATGGCTTGAGATTTCAGGACTGCAGGATTTGAGCATTCAGCTGAGACTTGGAAGACAGGGTCGTGGTTCTGATTCGGATAGAACTAGCTGTGTGATCTTGGTGAGCAACCTGGGCTCCTGGTGGGCTAGAGATAATCAGTAAGGCTCCTGGTGATGCTGATATTCTATGATTCTATGATATGTAAAACTAAGAGCTGACAGGAAAGAAAAAGGCAATCTTGGGGGCATCATCCTGCTGATAAATTCAAATTTAAATAAAAAACCATCATGCTCTAGTAAGTAAGGTCACAAGGTCTGGTGAGTTGACATAAGGAAAGGCTACTGAGGCTCCAGGGTGATACCTTGAGGTGCTGCTGGGGGAGGAATGTGGCCCTTTTCTTGGCTGTAGTCTCTCAGAAGAAGGAGCTTTGGACTGGAGGACACCTTTTAATTGGATCCCTCAGAGCAAAGCCAAGTAGACCATTGGGTGGAGATGGGCAGGGCGTACTGGTCTCCTCACAGTAGATCCCATTACTGTTGGCAGTAGATCCAGAGGGCTCTGATTCATGGAGGTGGTTGCAGGTTTAGGAAAGGAAGAGCCTACACCGGGCCATTGGGTAAGTGGTGGAAAGCCTTCTTGGCCATGCATCTGCTCCGGTGCAGCCCACTCTGAGTCTCTCCTCTATCATCCTGAGCTGGTCCAACTGCTGTGAAAAAGAGCAAGGGGCAACCACCAAGTGGTTGGGCAGCATGGCCTCTTTGGGGCAGCAATTCCTAGGAGGTCAGGTGATTAGGCAACATTTCCCAGGGCTGATGCTTCTGTTCTCCCTCCCTCCATGGAACAACTGGACTAATTGTACCTCTGATGCCCATCCTTGAAACTTTCAGTTAAAGGACGAATAAGTTCTGGGGATCTGATGTTCGGCTGATGTATAGGGATCTAGAGTACAGAGCTAATGGTAACTGTAGTTAATGATACTGTACTATATACTTGAAATTTGCTAAGAGAGTAGATCTTAAGTGTTCTCACCACGCGCACACACACACACACACACACACACACAAATGTTTACTATTTGAGGTGATGGTGTAATTAGTTCGATTGTGAAAATCATTTCATGATATATACGAATATCAAACCATCCCTTTGTATACCTTAAATGTATATAATTTTTATTTCTCAATGACACCTCAATAAAGCTGAAAGAAAGAAAAGAGTACTTCAGAGCATGAGGGACTTATCAGTTCATTCTACTTCCTGAAAATAGAAAGGCAGAGCAGCTAAAAGTTTACTGTAGGCAGTCATTTCATTTCCTCTAATGCCATTGCTAAGGATTTGATTGTTAACAACTTAGTAGAAAAATAAAGGTTTCACAGGATGCCAAGAACCAGGAAGCTTTAAACAAACACACCGATTTAAAACTCTTAAATGTTTCAATATGAAAATCAATAACCTGAACCCTTTCCAAAAACAATGATTACTCAGTAAAAAGAAGTTTCTACATCTTAATATTATTTTGATCAAAACTTATAGCTTATTAAACAGACCCTGGCCCCCACAGCAGGTGTGTCCCTTTGCCAAACAAAAACAGAAACAAAAACAAAAACACAAATGAAATCCCTCCAAACACAGCCAGGGCACTCAGCATTGCTGATTCTCACCGGATGGAGAAGCCTCCGAGACAGCAGCCCTAGGGAGGAAGAGAGCACGCGTTCATACAGGGATTTTTTACCCTTTACAAAGCACTTTCAGAGACATTAGGTTCCCTTTCCCTGGCCACTGGGAAAATGCTTAACTTCCTTCTGGAATTCAGCCCTTCAACCTTACAGAGTGGGCTCCGGGAAAAGACTCTTGGCAGCCACGCTGCTGAATGGGTTTATGAGAGCAGCCCTGGGACAGGGCTCGGAGCTCCAGGAAGCAGATTTCCCAATCACCGGACCAGGAATGGAGATGATTGATCTGGGTAATTGAGGTGACTCTTCACTTTACCTGTCTCATCATTATAAATTACCAATCTGCTCTTGGCCATGGATGGAGGGTGGGGGAGGGGGTGTTGTATGAAGGGACTTCAAATCAGGGAGCCCTAGAATGTCAGAGCTGGAATGTTTCCAACCCCCTTAATTTTATAAACAAGGGGATGGAGTCTTCAGATGCAGAAGAGGATTCCCCAGGGACATCTCAGAGCCAGCCACCATGTACTCCCCCGACCACCCCCATCAGCCTAAACACTATCTTAAACCTAGATTTCTAATCTCCAGGAAAAAGACCCATCTGAGTCTCCTTAAGTGATGAAGCAAGAATTGCTCCACCATCTTCTTGCTTCCTGTTGCCTGACTGACTGTCTTTAATATGAGGGCATGGCTCAGCCAACTGCCTTCCCCCAGTTCAGCCACAGTTGAGATCAGGGAAATTGCACCATGAGAATTTTTTTTTTTTTTAAATCCCACAGTTAACTGATGCCATTGCAGTCCCAAAGTCCCAGGGTGTTAGAGTTCCTGGGAGTGGCCCTGTAACTATAAACAGTAATGTGGTGGGTAGAGCGCATGCTGGATTCGGAGCCTAGATGACTGGGTCTTAGCTTTAGTTGCTCGGCTGTTCCACCGTATGATCTTGGCAAAGTCACTTAACCTGTTCCATCAACTGTCAAACCGAGATAAGGGTTCCTTCCTTGCCTCCATCTCTGCGGCCACAGTGAGAGGAAACCCTTTGTGAATGCAGAATGGAGGCTGTCGGGGCAGCGCAGATGAGGACCCAAGCTTTGGCAGCAAAGAAACTTGGGGACAAAGCCTGGCTATGGCATTTACGAGCTCTGCAACTCTGGGCAAGTCCTCAGCCTCTGAGAGCCTCGGTTTCCTCTTGCAAGATATGTAGTAGATAATAGCAGTGCCTACTTCAGAGAATCATGGTGCAGAGTAAACGAAATAATGTACGTAAAATGCTCAACACAGCTACTGGTACCGTAATAAAGGCTGAGTCGACATCATCTCTTTATTTTTAGGCTAAATATGTACAAGGAGTCACAGGACTATCCCATATAAAGTCCTAATAGCATCATCTGCAATACTGTACACCTAATTAGACAGGGATTGATGTAAAGTTATGTGGTATTTGATACTTAGGACCCAGTAAGAACCCAGAGCCTGGGACTTTGGAAGATCTCTGAAATGGGTTCATTGTCTACGATCATCAGAAAGCCCAAGAGTAGGGACTTGCAATTGCGACACATGACTGAGATCCACAGGACAAAGTGGCAGAACCAGCAGTTCAGAGAATTGTCCTGATCTAATTTCAAATCACCTTCTGGGATCGCCACCTTCCCGGAGACTGGTGGGCTTGACCCTGAAGGGACTTGCTACGAGTCCGGTCTTGTGCTAGGCTTTGATGACACTGACCTAGGTCCTCCTGTCACGAGCCTTACAGTTTTGGGGGCCACTGCCAAACAGGTACAGATATTCTGAAGTTAGAAAGGGTTGAAATGCACCAGCCACAGGAGTGGAATGGTGATGCCTCCCAAAATGGACCCCATGGAATTTGGAATTCTTTCAAGCACGTCTCCTCAGATGAGCTGTTACCTGGACCAGAATTTCCTCCTAGAGAGTAACTCAGCCTGATTGCACACCAGGTCAGAAAGAAGTGCTTAATGTTTTAAGTGGAAATCTGAGGTGTGACAGGATGACACATGTATCACACGCTGTCGATTTGTTCATTTCTCGGAACTGACATTCACAGTGAAACTTTCTTAAATTAATCTTAATTGTAGACACTATCTACCAGAGCCTGCGTGATCCTGCCTTTACTGCAGCTGTAAGAATGGAAGATTTCAAGTTCTTTGAAATGAAGATTAGTACCTGGAGACTCCAAATTAAACTCGTTTAGAAGTAATTCAAGTCAAAAATCTCACTTTAGAAAGTCAGAGAATCAGCATTTCTATACAATCAAGCCTCTTAAAAAATGATTTCTGGTTTTACCTCAAGAGATAAAGACCCATCGAGTCTCCTTGAGTCATGAAGTCTTAGTTTTGATTCTGTTCTCTTGGGCCAGCGGTCCTCCCAGGAGGTTCTTGGGGTCAGGGTTTCTGAATATGGGGGATTGGTGAGGTGTGGAGGGGGCCCAGTCAGAGCGAGTGGGAGAAGCCAACAGAGAGGGGAGGGCCCGAGGGGAGAGGCTGCGACTTCTGGAAGTTGAGCCGAACTCCCAACTCTGAGCTTTGTAGCCAGATCAGAGAGGGGCTTTGCCAGGCAAAGCCAGGACAACAGCCTGGCGCAGAGGAATCTTCCACCTTGGCTGAGGTACCCCAGGGAGTGGAATGGGAGGACAGCAACCTGACCCAAGGGACTAGACGGCTGAGCTGCCGGCAGGACAGCCCCAGTTGGCTCTGATTTTGTACTTTCTATTGCTACTGCCCTCCCTGTAACCTGCTTTCCATTTCCTCCCGCTTGCGTGCTGGAGGAGGCTTGGCTTGGAGACACATCTGAAGGTCTATTAAAGAGCTCGGTTCTAAGGCTCTGGGGCCCCATCAGAGCCCGAGATGGTCAGGAGGAGGAGGAAGAGAGAAGGCAGGCAAGGCTGCTACCCTGCCTGGAAGCTGAGGCTGACACTGCGTGCTGAGTGCTGGGCCTGGGCAGGCTGGCCGGCCCCTTTGATGCTGCCTCTCTCAGCATCCTCCCTGTTCCAGGAGGGTGGCTGGGAGTGCCAGTCCCTTCTGCCCAGCCCAGCCTTCCCTCCTGGTTTTGCTCTCGGGAAGAGAAAGCAGCAGGCACCACTTGTCTCTTCTCTCCTTCCCGCAGGCGCTTCTGTTCCGAGGGCTGCCTCTCGCTGGCTCCTTCTGCTTCTGCTTGGTCCTCCTGCTGATTGGGAAGAAAGTGCACCAGTGGGGTGATGGGGGTCTGGGATTCTTAAAGGAGCAGCTTGATTTTTGTTGGAAATTTATTTACCCAGCACAGTATTATTATTATTATTATTTTGTCTTTCCACACAGTCAATATAATCTGGTGAGAAAAGTGAATACAAAGTGACCATAATCACCACATTTAAATGTTAATTGTGGATGTTCTGGTTTTCCTCTAAGGATTTTCTAGCAGATCAAGCACTAGCCCTGGCAACAATCATTATTAGCAATCAAATCCAATTTGAGAATCATTTACTGAGGGCACAAAGGTTGGGGGCCACAAATCGGAGCAGGGCGGTCCCTGCCACCTCAAGGGCTCATGGGTGAGGGCTGAAAACTGGAACGCCAACGAATCAACAAGCCACAGAGATCATTTGAAAATCCCCTGCACCACTTTTGCCAATAGCTCTTCTGCGGTGGAGGCTTTGACCATAGGAGTTTACAAGAAGCCAAACTGATAAGGCAATTGGAAATGCAGTCTTCCCTTGACTGCTCTGTTGGTTGATTTGCAGTCAACCAATATTTGTTAAGAACTTGGTTTTATGCAAAATAAGGAAGCATTAGAGCAAAGCCTCACTGGGTGCTCTTTTCTCATACAAAGATTGCAGAAGAGGTGAGACTCTGGGCCCCTTCAAGTTCAGATTCTGAAGGCAGCCACTTCTTGAAGCTGTAGCACCTTCTACTTCATTTAGTCGCAAATGGGCTTCCCTGATTCTAGGTTCCTGTCTAGTTTCCCCTCGAGAAGAAACGTGACACCTTGAGCAAAGTACCCAGTCTCAGTGCCTCCGTTTCTCCTGGAAAAAAAAAAAAAAAGTAAAGCAGAGCTATTTGGACGATTTTGAGAATATGAGATAGTATTAGAGAACAGGAAGGAGAATGGCCAGAGTGGCAAGAGCCAGATGGCAGCTGGATCAAGTCTCTCTTTTTAGGGATGAAGAAAATGAGCCTTGGGGAAGACACTTTGCTCAGAGTCACACAGATAGGATCAGAACAGGCACTCTGCTCTGTCAAAGCTCAGTCTACCACTCTTCCTAAGAGTCCTAGCCTTCGGATTTCAATAATGTGCCAATAAGATCCCCTCTGTATAATAACCTGAAGAAGGCGAGCCAGACGTCTGGGACTCCAGAGTACAACTGCTCCTGAAATGCCAGAACCGGGTCCCGCCCCTTCTGACGCCCCTTCTCCCTTCGGAGGCCAGGAAGCCTTCCCTGAGCGCATTGGCTAAAGGGATGCACCCTGTCCTGGACCAGCATTGGAGGTTGAAGGGAAGGATGAGGCTGCACGTGGAGAGAGCAGATTCTCCCGCCAGAAGGGAGACAGGCAGCCGGTGGGTGGGCCAGTGGGCACGTACCCAGTGGCTTTCCCATTTTCCAGAGGAGGAAAGAGCAGAAGTCGCTGGCCCCAGGCACGTGGCGGCTGTGCGGGGAAGGTGATAGTGCAGCCGACTTTCCCAGCGTCCTAATCCCGAACCCATAGTTCACACAGGGACAGTGGCTACTGCCTCGCCTCGCAGCCCACGGAATCCGGGGCCTGGAGGTCGCGGACCTACTAGGTGCGCGCCGCGCCCCGCAGCCGGGCACGGCACTGCGGCATGCCTGGCGGGCCTGGGTGCGGGCACGCGGTGCCTCGGGGACGGTGAAGGTGACCGCCTTCTCCTTCCCGGCCCCGCGTGCTCTGCGCTGCGGGCTCGAGGGATGCTCGGGCCCGCCAAAGTTTGCTTCAGTGCTCCGGAGCCGGAGGAGACTCCCTGGGCAGTGCGGGGTCGACCTCGATCCCCGCAGCAGTTAGTGCGCTCTTTTCTGGTTCCAAACAGTAACTCCCCTGGTGGGAGTGGGAAGGGGTTCAGAGAGGGGGGGTCCCCTTCTCGGAGCCTGGGTCCGAGCCCCCCGCCCGCATCCCTGCAGCTGCCCCCCGGGTTCGGGCCCCTGTCCCCGGCTCTGCGGCCGCTCCCACCAGCTGATTTTGACAGAGGGGGGTCCGGAGCGGCGCAGGCGGGCGCGGCGAGCCCCTGCCAGATCCGGGGCCGATAACGTGCAGGCTCCATGTCGCGGCTTCGGGCTGCCCAGGCTCCGCCCCCTGTGAGTGTGTAAGTGTGTGATGCTGCCGCGGCCGCCGCCGCCGCCGCCGCCGCCGCCTGTGCA